>NC_143526.1:24035927-24360927 GCF_031878675.1 Megascapheus bottae | reverse complement strand
TCCATCTGTGTTAGCAGAATTGGAAGTAATGTAAACAACATGGAATTGATGCTGTGAAATTGGTTGCATCCTGTTACCAGGGAAAGATCATGAAATTGTTCCCACCCTCCCTTCCATCCATCCTCTTTCTCTTTTTAATTTTGGCAGTACTAGGATTTGAACTCAGGGTCTCACCACTTAAGCCACAACTCTAAAACTTTTCCTAATCCCCATCCCTCATGCTTCTCAAGTAGCTGAGATGATAGACTTAAATCACCACATCTGGCCTTTAATTCTCTTAACAGAAAGTATAGGGTCAATAAGGATGCTATTTTACTTTTCATTATTGTAAGCAAGTATGGTATCCAGGTGAATTCTTCGGTCCCAATAAGGCTTTAGGTACTTTAGTACATGTTTCCTCCATGTGATAGTTACCTCATTTGCAACTCCATGACAGCTGGAACCCGGTTGGTTTGTGCCTCTAACAGAGTAAACTATGGAAATTCTGATTACTTATTTAAGATGATCTAGATTTGACTTCCTTCCCTCCCTGCCTTCATTCCTTCCTGCTTTCCTTTTTTCCTTCCTGCTCATTAGAAATTTTAATAGGGAGATTGGATTTAGTAATCATTAAATCGAACATCAGTGAGTGAACTTTGGTTTGCTAGCATAATATTAGTGTCATATATTTTGTTCATTAAAATTCCAACTCATGATTTTATATATATGCAACTTACCGATTGATATCTTTCATCCTGCCATCCACTTTTCTTTGTCTTCATTTATGTTTCGCTTGATTACTTTCTAGTATGAGAGGATGTGTGTCCTTAACTGTAAGCATTTTGGGGGCTTGGTGGCAATAAGTTCCTGATGCCACACTTGCAGACTTCTGTTGAGCTATTTAAACCCATCTCTAGGAGTTAGTGGTGCTGTAGGCCACACAGACATTTCTAGAGAATTATTGGACACTTCTTCCAGTTCATAAGATATACAAATGCATCTTAGAGACCAAAACATTGTTTGCAAAAGCTCAAGGCAGAAATATTTCTGGGAGAAGAATGGAAACTTAAGAGGTTTTAGATTCAAAACCAGTGGGCACCTTTGCAAAAATCATCTGCTATCTCCGTAAGCTTCACTTCAAATAAATAATTGAATTGCCACAATGCAGGGAATGAACATTTTGACTTTGTAAATGTTTGCCGGTGAAACAAGTAATTCTTGCAAGGGAACAAATAGAGACTATTTGTTGAAAGGCTTGGGAAGCACTTGCCATTGTATGCAAGATTCTGTGTCTGATTCCTCTTACTCAATCTTGTGAGCAAGTAGGGGAGAGGATTTTATGGGACATCTAGGACACACAAAAAAGTGAGATAATGTTGTCTACCAGACATTGTTTGCCACTGTGACTACTTTGCGTGTTTCCTATAGGTATATACAGTGGGATTGATGAATGGTGTTTCCATTTGCCAAAAAAGGAGACTTAGTTCTCAAGATACAAGGTGAGATCTTAATGTACATTATGATCATTATGATCTGTTCTTTGTTTAAGTCAGCCAGTGAAGCAATTGTTGGGTCAAATGCATGATTAGAAATCAGAGCCCTTGCCTCAAGACACTTGACTGCCACCTGCCGGAGAATCATCAAAGTAAAGATAGAGGATTGTGCCCGCTATGGTTGTTCCTTGGATGGACAACTAAGTGATATGATTGTACATGACAGTTGTGTGATCATATCTGTAGTTACGTGGTCACAAACAGTGCCCCCCCACCCACTGGAGGTGGGTGTTATGATTGGCCTGATGAAATCAGTTAGGAGAGGCTGATAGTTAAGTGATAGTGTCCTTTTAAGGATCTATATGAACAAAATTAATTTTGAACAGAGAGTTGGATTTTCCCAGCATTCCAGGGTAAAGATAGTACTACTCTCTCGTACATGCACAGCATGGCTGATGATTTGAAATGACTCTGTGCATGCATTTTCCATCTTCAAATACTAATGTCGATGAAAGTGGATGAAGGGAAGAGGAAAGAATATTGAGGATTTGTGTATTTGTGTGCGTCATCTTTGTCAGCATGACAGAAGGCCTGGATTATGCTGGCTAGCTGTTTGCTAATAGCATATACACTTTAGAGGTAGGGAGTAAGGTCAGTCTCCAAGAACACAACCTCTGCTAACTTGTTCTTTTCCCGTTCCTTCAGCTGAGCTGAAGGTAACTGCATATAAGTGAACATGGAGCCTGGTTTAATTGAGCAGAACTTTAAGGAAGCCAAGTAACAAATGACAACTTAATTAAATATAATTAAAACATTTTAGACCTTCTTGAGGGCTCTTTCAAAAGAGCAATGATTGCCACAGAAAGAAGGCTATGGAGAGACAGGCAAAGTGCTTTTGTTTTCCTTTTCCTTTTTGGGACTCAGCCCTCTCCCTCTCTCTCTCTCTCTCTCTCTCTCTCTCTCTCTCTCTCTCTCTCTCTCTCTCTCTCTCTCTCTCTCTCTCTTCTGAAATACAGCTGGGTCCTATTTATACTCCATTTTCACATTTGTTTGAATTAAAATCCCAGATTGCTGTGCTTTCAAGGTTGAGCGTGCATGGCAGCCAACGTTTATGTAGCCATTTCAAGACTTTACTTGGGTTATTAGGATCCAGGAGGGGAAACCATGCCACGTGTTTGGAGCCATAAGGAGGAGAGAGAAAGAAAACAGAACTCAAACTCAAAGCTCTGACATCACTGTTGTTTGGAGAGATTGTTCTGCTCCGAACATGTGCTGCCTACTTAAGACTCTAATTATTCTAAATTACTTAAATTGGCCCTAATACCTATGTTTTATTATTTGATATTAAAGAACAAACCATTTTAAGAAGAAATTCATAATGCAATTAAAATATTGGCAACCAGCTCTCTCAGTAGAAAGCCAGGGCTTGGAAATAACTTTTGCTGCTACTCCGCCACCTGCATTTTAACCTAGAGGCTCCATGGACTGCTTGCCCTCACCCCCAGCCCTTTCAAGTTGTCCTGTTTATGTCTACATTCAATAGTCCAGCCATGCCAGCTTGTTACCACATGGAAAACTCCATTGCTCAGAGAGAGAGTTATGAATCCCTATATTCTTTATACTTTAAGATTCACTCTGACATCCCCAAGCAATTGCCAGGTAAATCTACCAGATGGTGTTTCTTATGTGTGTGGGGGAGGTGGGGGTGGAAGGGAAGAAGGCAGGGGACAAGAAATAGGCTAATAATTTCCATTAGCATAATATTGTTATTATAAAGTTTTAATGACTTCACCGATGTGGTGTCCTGTCCTGGTGGAAAGTTTATGAGCCAGAAATAAAATAATACTTATGGGGACCCATGAGGCCATTTGAAAGAAGTACTAGAGAGGTTAATGAGATCTTAGGTTTCTAAGGCTCCTAATAGAATGTTCTTATTTGAACTGAGCTAAGGAATGGTGAGGTGGCACTGGAGAAGGTATCTCCAGTGGAGATATCAAGTGGAGGCAGGAGAAGCTCTGCCTCTGCCTCTGAAGTCCCAGCCAGCACTGGGACTTCTAACCTGGTCTCTGAATGCTTGGGTTCCTCTTCTTCTTCTATTGCCCAGAATGGATGACCTTGAACATATGCCTTGAAGCTCTTAGTGCTGTTAGGTTTTCATGTTCAATAGACATAATAAAGCTGGGTTTGGTGGCTCATGACTATAATTTTAGCTATTCAGGAGGCTGAGATCTGAGGATCAAGGTTCAAAGCCAACCCAAGTACTAGAGTCCATGAGACTCTTATCTCCAGTTAATCACTAGAAAACTGGAAGTGGCACTGTGGCTCAAGGGATAGGGCAGTAGCCTTGAACTGAAGAGCTGGGACAGCGCCAGGCCCAGAGTTCAAGCCTCACAACTGGAAAACAAAAATCCAAATATAATAGTAATTGAAGTCATATCAGTAATATTAACAAATGAGAGAAGAAAGAAGAAATAGTATTTATAGACACTTAGGCTGATCGTCATCCTTTTTTTGTCCCAATTTATTTTTTCATTTATTTATTTTTGTGTGTCAGTCATATCTGGGGCTTGAACTCAGGGCCCAGGCATTCGGCTTCATTTACTCAAGACTAGCACTCTACTGCTTGAACCACAGCACCACTGATCATTATCCTTTATCAGATACAAGATCACTGTCTTTTGTTCTATTAGGGAAGAAACATCCACCATTTTGCTCCTGGAAATGAAACTATCCTTTGGACGTAACAAAGCAATGAATCAGAAGGTGGTGGTAGCTGGATTATTTCCAGTAATGCCAGTGGCTGGCCTTCTGGTGTAAGTAACATATACACTGCCTTTGCTTTCACAAGGGTTGTTTTAATTGGCAGTTGACTGATCATAATCAGTCAGTGCAGTTGATTATGCTCTAGGGATTCAACTATATGATCCACAAGACTGTTCACATCTCTGTCTTCTACCATAGGGCAATGGTTTTTTTCCTCCTCAAACAAGAGAAAGTGTCCTTTGTCTTCTCACTTTGATATACCTTTTTTTTTTTTTGCCAGTCCTAGCCTTGAACTCAGGGCCTGGGCTCTGTATTTGAACACTTTTGCTCAAGGCTAGCACTTTGCCACTTGAGCCACAGCACCATTTTCAGCTTTTTCTGCATATGTGGTACCTAGGAATCGAACCTGGGGATTCGTGCATGCTAGGCAAGCACTCTACTATTAGGCCATACTCCCAGCCCCCAGCCTCCATCGTTTTTGTGTGTGCTAATATTGGGGCTTGAAATCAGGCCCTATACACTGTCCCTTTGGTCTCCCTTCCTTCCTTCCTTCCTTCTTTCCTTCCTTCTTTCCTTCCTTCCTTCCTTCCTTCCTTCCTTCCTTCCTTCCTTCCTTCCTTTCTTTTCACTTAAGTCTGACACCCCACCACCACTTAAATCATACCACTTCCAGCCCTTTTATTGTTTAATTAGAGATAAAAGTCTCACAGACTTCCCTGCTCAGGCTGTCTTGGATCTTCTGTCTGAGATCCTCAGATCTCAGCTTCCTGAGTATCTAGGATTACAGGGGCCAAGTCATCTTAAAGGAAAGTGCCAACACTTCATATTGTTGGAATGAATAATAGAGACACGCTCCTTATGTAAAGTTGGCTTTTGTTTTACACAAGTATTAGCCTCATCCATTCCCCATAATGCCTTTTTCCTCTTTCCCTATGACCAGAGATACAGCCATTACAGGAAGACCTTTCTTTCCAAACCAAATTTCCCTGGAAAGCAGCACTTGAATAAAGACAAGTATTGTTAAGGCTCCCTTTGAGAACATTTCTTGATTTCTTTAAGAGGCAGTGTTGACTCTTTTCCTTTCTTCTTTTCATTTATTTATAGGCCATGGGTACTTAATGTGAATAACATGTATCTCTAAACAAAATGACTTAATATAAATAGGGTTTCTGCTCAGAGTTACAAGTGTAGGACTCAAGTATGACCTGCTTTGAGTCACTGTGGATCAGTAAGGCTGTATTTGCTGTTGATCTGTGTGGTTCTTTCTAGGTTAAACCCTCATCCCATGAATTCCAGCAGTTTGCTTCCTATTCAAACAAGTTAAATGCAAGAGACAAAACAAAGATAAATTTCTCAATGGGCTCAGATAAGCTGGTTAGGTAAGGAGGAAGATAATTAGTCCTTCTTAAGCCAACTCTGATTCTTCCAGGTTTTATCTTTGCAGCTTTAGGTGAGGAGCCTTTTTTCTGTCTAAGTCCAGTGATTTCTATCTTCTTAGACCTGAGACATTTCAACAACATGGTGGAAAGTAGCTGAAAGTGACCTCTTACTGAATGAAAGTAATGCTGGCCATCATGTGCTTGTCCTGGGAGGGGGGTGGGGGAGTGGGGGGGGGGGAGGGAAGGGCATGGGATAGGCAGGCCGGGAAAGAGATGTTGTGAAGACAGTCTTCAAGAAGAGCAGAGGTACAGGGCATGTTCTTGGTTGGGAAAGGACTGGCAGCTCTTAATGGCTTCTTACTGAGATGCTTCCTGGGGCTTGAATGAGGAACCTGGGCACTGTTCCTGAGCTACTTCACTCAAGGCTAGCACTTCGAGCCACAGCACCACTTGCAGTTTTCTGGTGGCTAATTGGGGATAAGAATCTCCTGGACTTTTCTGTCTGGGCTGACTTTGAACTGTGATCCTCAGATCTCAGCCTACTGAGTAGCTAAGATTACAGATGTGAGCCACTAGTGCCCAGCTAACAGTTTCTTGTAATTCTGATGAATACTTCTCCACTAGGCTTGAAACATACATCCTGAGAGCCATATAAGGCTCATGAAATTATGTGATACATGATAGGGTAGACACATAGGCTTCTATTGCTGCTTCTTGGCTATTCTCTGCCTGCCTGTCTATATTGATTCCCTTTGCAATTTCAGTATTCACATAAGATCTCCCTAGGTGTCCTGGCTCCATCTGTGGCTGAGACTTTTTTTTAAAAAAATTTCCTTACATTTTCTCATCCTAAACACTGTTCTTCATCTTGTCTGACAATGCCAACCACAGACAACTCTGTTCTACAGTTATCCCTGAACTATATCTGGCTCCTTGCTAATCAGCATATATTTGCTTACCAGTGCTTCATCATCCCCTCTTAGTCTTGGTCCTAGTCCATACTTTATAAGATCTCCACTTGGTCTACTTGCACATTGAACTTTTGTTCTCCTCAAGTCATTGCTGGATGATGGTCCCAGTATTTCATACCTAATAATCTTCATGCTTTAAAGGTCTAATTGTAAGCATCATAAAAGCAAAAAATATTATAGATCACTCTAGAATCAGGAAATGAGTTTTATTCTCCCACCGGTCTCAGTGAGACAATAAAAGACTCAGGGAAGTCGTTTCAACAATTTTGCTCTCCAGGTATTGATTGGTATTGTTGGCTTCTTCTTATGACTGTATCACTGTCTGGGTTTGGGAATCAATAGAAGATTCTGGACTTATGAAACAAGAAAGGTTCATTTAAGTAAAGTTTATGACATACTTAGCACAAAAACACACATGAAGAGGGGGGAATTGTCCTGTCAATTAATTGTCAAGTCCCAGTCCAAACTCCCTGTTCTTGGATGGAACAAATGGCTGCAGAATCAGAAGTTCTAAGAGTCTGTAGTGTGCTCAGAACAAGACAATGCAATTTTTTTGCTTTTAATTTTTTTAAAAGAAATTATAGAGGTGATACATAGAAGGGTTGCAGTTTCGTAAGTCAGGTAATGAATACATTTCTTTTCAGATAATGCTAACCCTTCCCTCACTTTTTCTCAGTGTGAAAAGGTTGTTATTTCTCAAAGGGCTATTAAAACATGCACACAAGTATGGTAAAACATGGCTGGAACTTTCATGCTATATAATCCAATGTTTCCCAGAAACTGAGGCCTGAGCACCTACCTGAGTCTTTAATATATCTGGCATTCTATGGACCATAAATAAAAAGGCATAAGAACCAATCAAGATTGAAGGATGCATTTGTATGTATACATACATACATATGTATGCAATATAATATAGTATGCTTATCATACATTTTTCTCAGATCTCAGCCTCTTGAGTATCTAGGATTACACGTGTGAGCCACCAGCACTAGGCATTTGTTTGTTTATTTATTGTCAGTCGTGGGGCTTGAATTCAGGGCCTGGGTACTATCTTGGGCTTTCTCAAGACTAGCGTGCTACCACTTGAGCCGCAGCACCACTTCTGGCATTTTGTGTGTATGAGGTACTGAGGAATGCCACCCAGGGCTTTGGGCATACTAGGCAGGCATTCTACTAGGTCATGCTCCTGGCCCCCCTATATTTGTAATTTTTACATGCATAAAATGACTTCAAGTTAAAAGTGGAAAAAATTATTTTAAACTAAGTAGACTTTTACTCTTGATTTTTCTGGAATAAGCTTAAAAAACCTAGGAAAGGAATTACTGAAGGGAAATGATAAAAATGAAGTCAGAAACAATGTATATAACTGATATATTTTTAAAACCTTATGAATTGAAATGATCTTTAGAAGTACATGGGAAAATAATTGATAGATTTAAGTGAAAACAGGTGGACAAAAAGATTAGAATGCTAAAGCTTTCAAATTGAAAAGGGATAAAATGTAGGGAGTAATATGACTTGTTTAAAAGACATATTTTGAAAGATCAATTTCAGCTGGGCTGAAGAAAGTAGTCTGTGTATTTTCTGACATGTTGTTTCATCATCTCTCTTATTAAAGTAAACATCAAGTTAAATAAAAATCAAGACCAGTCTATGTTGAGTAAAAAGAAGCCAGGTGCTGGTGGCTCATGCCTGAAATCCTACCTACTCAGGAGGCTGAGAGCTGAATCTTGCAGTTCAAAGCCAGCCTGAGAAGAAAAGTCCCTATGAGACTATTATCTCCAATTTACCACCAGAAGTGGCACTGTGACTAAAGTGGTAGTACACTAACCTTGAGTACAAAAAGACTGAGGACAGCCCAGGCCCTGAGTTTAAGCCCCACAATTGACTGATAATAATAATAATAATAATAATAATAATAATAATAATAGTATAAGGTACTAGAGCCTAGAAATCACCTACTTAAATATGTCTAAATGGAACATATCATGCATGGAATCAATGGTTCCAATTTACACTCCAGGGCTACAATTAGATTACAAACGGTTTTATTATTTAAGTTTAATTTTTGCATTGTTTACTTTTTATTTTTAATCTGCTGCTCCTCAATTGCCTGGGCAAAGCAGGTTTTATTACCTTTACATGAGTCATCACAGTTAATTCAATTTCTATCAGGCTAGATTAAATTTCAAGGTCATGGAAGCCAGCAAACCTTAGGCCTTTGACCTTTCATGGTTCTCACTATTAATACTTGACCCTAAAATCTATCTATAGGCCCAGAGTAAAAGGAAGAACAGAAATGAAGTGGGCCCAGTGATTGTTTTGGCATGCTGTTCAGAAATCAGGAATGTTCACATCATTTGCCCTTCAGCAGGTGACGTTGGACTGACTGCCTTTTACAGGGTCTTAGAACATGAGGACACTGGCAGGTCACATTCAAAACCACACACTCACTAATCTCAGTGGCATAAGGATTGTGGGTTCTTTACGTGCAGAGTGCTTTAACTTGAGAAATCTCTGGTTTTCTTTGAATAGGAAAGGAAGAAACTTAGTGTGTGTTGCATGCATGTGCGCACTGATCTTGAATTCAGGGTCTGGAGAACTTTTTTGTTCACTTGAGCCACAGCTCCACTTTTCATTCTTTTTGGGGATGAACTGGAGATAAGAGTTTCACAGATTTTCCTGCTCTGGCTGGCTTCAAACCTTATTCTCAACTCTTAGCTTCCTGAGTAACTCGGGTCACACATGTGAGCCACTGCCACCTCACCACAGCATACATTTAAGATCCTCTTTCACAGAAGGAAAGAAATAATTCAGCCACTGGAAAGTGGGATTGCAAATACTTTTAGAAAAGCGCTTTGGGGGGCCGGGAGTTTGGCCTAGTGGTACAGTGCTTACCTAGCATGCCCAAAGACCTGGGTTTGATGCCTCGGTACCACATACATAGAAAAAGTTGGAAGTGGTGCTGAGGCTCAAGTGGTAGGGTTCTAACTTTGAGAAAACCCAAGGACAGTGCTCAGGTCCTGCGCTTAAGCCCAGGACTGGCAAAAAAAAAAAAAAGTGTTTTGGGATTTTTGTTTAATGTTTTTCTTTATTCCTTAAATTGCCAGAGGACAAAAAGAAATATCTATGATTTGAAAGTCCTGGCATTCTTCTCATACAGAATTGAGTGTTTTGGTTTTGTTTTTGATTTGGTTTGTTTCTGTTTTAGTACTTTCTTAGGTTAGATTTCACTTCCTTAATGCTTGGGAAAGTAAATAATTTTGTTTGCTGCTTTTTCTCTATTTTGCTTTTCCTTTTTCTTAACACATCCACATTTCCAGAATGAGATATTATTTATATACTCCCTTAAAAGCTGGTCTATTGTTGTTGCTATTGCTGCTGCTGTTATTGTTATTATTATTAATGTTATTATTATTGTGTAGGGCATTTGGGCTAGGCAAAGAGATTCATTTCCTGGAAGTAGAACTTTTAGGAAATTGGAAACTTTGAGGAAACTGCTCTTGGAAATAGGCTCTCCATCGATGTCTCGGATACATAAACTTTACTTCTGATAGCATATGTGTATACTAAAATTTATGATTGTATTACTGTGCACATACTAAATTGTACTGTATTTCAGAGTGCTTACAAATATTTCAAAGGAGGACAAAGGTCATTATTAATTTACTCTGAGGAACAACTACTCTAACTTTGGATGGGGGGAGTGACTAGACAAATATCTTTTCCAAGGCCTAGGATAATTATTTTTGGCGATATACAAGCTATCTAGAAGGAATGCATAGTGATTAAGGCAAAGAATTCCTCTTGGTCACAAATGGAGAGTCCTGGGCTTATAAAATACTCTATTTCCTCCATTAATTGTGTCCGCGTGGAATTGTAACCAAGTAGCTGAAACAAATAAAAGTTAAGTAATATTGTTTCCTTTAAAAATATTTCCCTTAATTTGTGGAAAAAGTTTGAACTCATTAAACATGCTCAGTTCCCTCTGTCTCCCACCAAAGAGCTCTTCCACTGACAAGGCCCATGTACCCCTACCCCCTCCATCCTAGCAAAGGAGGCTCTGTAATCACACTATAATTAGGAGTGTTGGTAGAAAGGAAGCAGGCGGGCAACGTTAGCTCTGCTCTGGCAAACATTTCCCCCCATTTGCCTGGATCTAGATTAATAGTTGATATACGATTTTTGTCCTG
Organism: Megascapheus bottae; assembly: GCF_031878675.1. NCBI lineage: Eukaryota > Metazoa > Chordata > Mammalia > Rodentia > Geomyidae > Megascapheus > Megascapheus bottae. The sequence goes on along the minus strand of NC_143526.1, from coordinate 24,350,146 downwards.
TAGGATCATTCTCATTTGTATATACCTCTGAATGTTTCAATGGAATTCCCAGTGCTTGAGGATGATTCTTTCCTGAAAGGATGAGACAGTTTTAGAAAGGTTATATTTTACCCACATGCCATGGCATAGAACCATTGGTAGTACAGGAAAAGCCCCGTTGAAACCAAAGTGGAAAGCACAGTGCATGTGTGTAGAAGTGGACGGTTTGCCTCAGGCTGGTTTCTTACATCCAGCCATCCTTTTGCAGGACAAGGCATCGCACAGTTCACATAGAAGCCATCTCTGAAGCAATCCCTTTCAAAATCCCATGTGCACAGAGCAAATTCCCCCATTCCTTTTGGTTTTGCAAGAGAAGCCCAAGGAATGGATAATTACTCCTGCCCTGACTATGAACCTTAAAGGTCCTGGAAGGGGAAACTGTCCTTGGATCACTTTAAATAAATTTTTTCCTCCCCCTGTATAGCCTCATGTCACCAAGACACACTATTATTTAAGGCCATTGGACAAAATAAGCTGAGAAATTGAAGAATGCAATTCCAGTTGGAGCTCGTGAATACTACTTGGCGCTAAGATAAAAAGCTGTTTCATAAATATCAATATGCTTATTTTTCAACTCCTCAAAATATCATTGAATGATGGATTCACTCATCTTTTCTTTTCTATGCCTGGTGGGATAATGAGATCATCCAAGCTTTTTGTCTTCTAAGGATCAGGGTTGCTCCAAGCACCTTTTGCTGAGAGTCGGGGCTTTGAATTTAATGAGCCAGGCTTTTCCCATTATGCTAAATCAGACTTTACTTTCTTCTGCTTTCTTACTTTACATTTTATCTAGGCCAGCCCGGACCACAAGCTTATTTTCATTTCCATATGGATGGCATCACAAGGGTACAATACTACATCCATTACTTGCCTGGAATTGTAATGTTCTTGAGTAGCTAGGTTGACAGCCTTGTGCTACTGTGCCCAGTTTCATCCTATTTTTAAATATGCAATTTTCTGTCATTAAAATGCAATCACAGTGTCATACAATTATCACTACTCTACAGTTCCAGAATCTTCTCATCATTTTCAAACACAAATTCTGCGCTTATAGAGCAATGGTTTACTCTTCCCCTTTCTTGCACTTGTCTTCAATGGACCATCTCCAGTCTAGTTTCTGTCCCTAGTAATCTGATGGCTTTGAGTCTTTCCATATAAGTAAGCTCATATAATATTTGTTGTTTGGTTTACTGGTTTATTTCATCTACCATAACAATGTCAAGGCTTGCTTATGTCAGAATTTCATTCCTTTTCATAGATGAAAATCTGTGTTTGCATGTTAATTCACTCAGCTGTAGACAGAAATTTGGAGGGTTTTCACCTTGTGACTATTAACTGTTTAAATCCCCAGATTCAGTTATTTTGCATCATATCCAGAAGTGGAGTTTGCTCTAGTATATGATAGATTTGCATTTAACTTTTTGGGGACTCATCAGCTGGTATTCCATAGTGGCTGCATCAAAATGATGCAATGTAAAATACATTCCTAGGAGAAGCTAAAGTATTCCAGGTTTTTAAAACTCTGCTAATGCTTGTGATTTTCTGGTTTTACTTTTGCAACAGTCATTCTAACAAGTGTGAAGCATATCGTACTGTAGCTTGAGTTGCATTTTCCTTGATGACAAAATATCCAAGGGACAGAACTTCAAAGGTGAAAAGATTCACTTGGATTCATGGTTTCAGGGTTTTAGCCATGATTGTTGGGCTCCATTATTTGTGGGCTAGAGTGAGACAGAATGTCATAGTGGGAATATGGAGTTGAGTGGGATAGTGTTTTAGGGGAAACTTTGTTTTGTACATGTATCTCTCCATCCTGTAAACTAAGAGGGATTGATATTTGAAATGATGAATTAATGACATGATTGAATAATGAAAATACAAAACATGTAACCTGGAGAAATAGTTGAAATTGATATTAAACTAATCATAGGGAATGACTAGTTCCACTGATGTAAGGTAAGTTCATTGTAGAGCGAATTCAAGTCAAGTAAGTCTAAAAGAACTACACAAACCCAAATAGCTGTTTGTTCTTTCCGTTTCCTCCATTTTTCTCCCTTTCTGCCGCTCTTCTTTCTTAGGTTTTCTTCTTCCTTCTTCTTTGTTAAGTGTTTACAAACCATACAGGTCAGGTCAGATTTTATTACCTTTAGCCAAAGATGGTTGTAAGAATAAAGAGCAAAGGAGCAAGTCCTTCAGCCTTCATGCTGATTAACAGCAAATGTAAATGCACTGCACACCAGGAAAAACTCTACAGATGGAGCCATCCTAGAAACAAAAACCAACAGGAATTATGCTGTCCTCATGGCAGTTATTCATTTTTCTATGATGGATGGATGAGAGTAATCATCATTAGAGAACATAATGGTTTCTGATGATGTATTTATGACATGGAAAGAAGTCATGTGATGAAGTGTTTACAGCGTGTAATGAGATTGGGTAACAATCTCTTTACAGCCCGCAATTACATTGACTAATTCCTTATAAAAATACTCCACAATGTGCTCTCCACATGCACGTGCTTGGTATCAGAGCACTTTAGTAACTGACACCTTTAAGCTGCAAAATCAAGCAACTAGCATGACCAACACCCCATTTCCTACCCAAGGCATAGAACATATCTTGAGTGTTTAGTTAGGAGACTCTTAAGCATTTTCTCCCTTATTAGAAGTGAAGGGGAAAACTTATATTGGACATAGGAGTCAATAACCTTGTGTCTTGGAGAACTTGAGGGTGGCTTTACACCCACAATAATCACCTTAATATTGACCCTTTTTGTTGTAATAAGGGAAAAGTATGAATACCTGCTCCCTGACAGGTAGACTATGCCTGTACCTAATTCTCCATATTAGCTCTTTAAGTACCCAGAATTCATTGCTTATCATATGATATTAATTAGTGCAGAATATCACTTCAATGAGGCACAAGAGAATAAGATATGGGAACAGAAAGCACTTTACAGAGTTGCAAACATTTTACGTTCTGTGTGATTAGATTAGATAATTGGAAAGCTGGAGCTACTAAGTAGTTGAGCTGTGAGACTTGATAGGAGCCCTGGATCTTTTACCAGGAAGTAAAGCTCCACGATATCTCTGTGACATGTTGAAGGGATGAGAGAAAAATGAGGATTTTATGATAACGAAAAGATAGGAAAGTTACAATGGGAAGTATAAATCCAACCTGCTAAATTCTCATTGGAAAATGAGCAAACTGTTGAGAGAGGCTCTAATGGGAGGGAAATGAATGAGTCCTTAACACTAATAGAAATATTAGTCTAGGTTAGTTGATCAGAAAGATACACAAGCAGAGTTGAAGTAGGGAGCTTGTCAATATTTGAAGAATTGCTCTGCAGAGAGGCTGGGTTGACATATAAATTAGTCAGAAGTTCGTCACATTGAAAAGTGCTTGTTTTGCTTTTACAGAAAGGGCTATGCATCACAGAGTCCCCATGCCACATAGAATATGGATAATCTCTGGCATTTCCAAAACACTTTAAATAATACAACAAAACTTCAGCAAAAGGCCCTGAACTATAAGAAGTTTATGCATTTTATTTTACGTGTGTACTTCTCAAGGGCATAAAGTGAAAAGGGAAGTGGACATTGAGCATCATGTGGAGGATCACGGCCCTTTCCCCTTTTCTGATCTGGAGCTATGCCTGGGAAGATTTACCTTTTTCTTTAGACATGGTAGGATGATCAAGTAGCCATTGGCTAGTCTGGTATACCACTCGGGCACTGAATTCCATGATGATGCATATAAAGGCACTATTACATGGATTGTGCTGGCTTCTCATGTCGTTCTTCTTGGTTTAAGAGTACATCTTATAGCAAAGCTATCTTGTAGCAAGTGGAACCCAGACTTATATAAGAGCACAAAAAATGTTCATTCTCCAGATTTATATTCCTGTTTTCCAGATAATAAGAACAGGAATATGCATAGGTTTGCTGAAAGAAAACCTATGATGATTTTCATTTGTTTATTTTCTTGGTCAGCAAAACAAAAAACAAAACAAAAACAAACAAAAAATCAGTGGAATTTGATATAGTGATCAATTATCTAAAACATAGAAAAAAATACAGTGGTAGAAAAGAGAAATATAAAACTCTAGAAAACATACCAGTTATGAGCAAGATAATTATGGGAAAACATTCACTGATAACTATGTGAACTCAGGCAAATCCTAGAAAATAATTTCATTCTAGCAAAGACCAGGAAAGTGATTATCAATATCATTTTTTATTTGGGTTTCACTTTACATTTGAATCTCAAAAGAAATTAATTGAACTTTCTCTTTATGTTGTTTATATCAGTGTAAAAGAAATTAAAACAAATCTGTTTGGAATTGTCTCTAGATTGTTATTCATCTTAAACGTCAGGAAGACATATTTAGTTTCTTCTTCAAAGCTGACAACTGCAGAATGTTTTTCTAGTACTGTGGTACAGCCAGGAAGTGTTCAGGAATTCTGAGCTATAAAGACTGCAGTTTCTTCACAGTTAAGCTGTAGTGCCCTGACAAGGAATGCATGTGACAATCCTTTTTCATTTTCAGGGGTTTACAAGAATCTGAAATATGATCCTGTGTTGACAATATCAAGGTAGTAGGATAGAAGAAAAAAGTATTTTAATTTATAGAAACTGCCATGATAAAGCACATGAAATATTTGCATTATGATTTTTTAAAATGTTTATTAAAATATCTGCACATAACCAGCAATGAGTATTAAGTAAAAACAATAAAAAGCAAATGCTTGAGAACTGAAGTTTATATTGCCCTCTATTTTTGTTTTTATTGAGAATGATGCAGAATGAAATTTATCTGTTTATCTTTAACGACCTCTCCAAAGCCAAACTAAATATTGAGAGCCTCCATAACTTCCCTGAAGATTCCAACTCTAGGTCAGCATTTTTCAAATGTACACAAGAAGAGTTTGATAGTATTTTCATATACTTAGTTGTTGAACCATTTTCAATTTCCCTCCATTGTCAGAGCCTTTTCTTTTATCCTTGCAACAGAAATGTGACAAATGCCTTCTTGAACTATTTTACAGAACTTGCATGTTATCATATCCTTCTCCCAAATGAATAAAGTGAACTTCAAAAAAGAAAACTGTTCCCTTTAAAAAAGGGAACTGATAAGTAGATATGATTAAAATATGGTGAGTATAATATGTGGCAAATAACATTTGGCCTATTTTGGCACTCCTTGTTCCCATATTGTTGTAAGTTCTCACTCATATTCTTCTTCCCCGAACACTCTGGATACCTAACCAATGAGAAGAGCCAGGGTGGTGTGTGCCCAAGCATCAAGCAATCAGTGCCATGCCCAGGGAAAGAGAGCTGAGAGGAGCCCTGTATTATTAAAACTCCCCTCTGAAAGGATTCTGCTGGAACCATCTTTGGAGTTCCTCACTGAATGGAGAGTCTTGTTACTTTCACAACTTTCCTTTTCCTTTCAAATATACTGACTTTGTTTACTTCCTTCCCCCTCCAAAAAAATCCTTAATGATTCATAATTAATCACTGGTAGCCCTGGAAATGGTATATATTTGTTTGAAGTTTCTACTCTGCCACATGGCATACACAGAGTGCAAGTATTCTCCATGCTTTGTAATATGTCTTGACCTTGTAATCATTTATGTATTATTATTCTCCTCAGAGAAAAAAAAATTCCCTCTTGAGAAAAGAAAAGATAAAAGTAACTGTGTTGTGGTTAGAAAGTATGAAGAACAATTGAAGATCAACCAGAACTGGGAAATTGGAGTGGATTAAACCTTAATACTGGTGAAGAAAAGGGGATCTCCATTCTTCTAGTGGGTTCTATGTGTCAGCTGTATTTCCCAAGCTCAGGGCAAGGCCTCTGGATATGACCTGCTGAAGCTGAGGAATGAAGAGAGGGAGACAGGCCAGAGGGCAGAGAGATCACAGACCAAACAGTCTTGGGACAAGAAGTAAAATTAAACTGCCTGAAGTACAAGGGTTTGTCTTTTTACAGGTCAGTGGGTCCAGGGCAATTGACACAAAGAAAATACAATCTTTATTTAGGTGCTACCTAAGTAATTTTTTTTAATTTCAAAAATATTTAAACCCAAAGCTTTAATGTTTAAGTAACATAATTCCTCCCTCTCCCAAAGCCAAACAATAACATCAGAACCCAGAGTTGTAAGTTAGCTGTGAGTTTGTAATTTGAAATTTTTTTTAGTTTAAAATTTCATACAGTAGGCTTGGTACCATGGCTCACCAGTTAATGCTTCCAGATACTCAGAAATGCCTAGCGGGAACATCATGGTTAGATGCCAGCCTAGGAAAACACGTCCCAACCAATCACCATCAGAGCCAATAAGCTGAATGTGTTCATTCTCAATCATCTTGGATATGAGAAAGACTAAGGGAGGAAGATCATAGTCCCAGAGCACCCTGGGTAAAATCACTCGACCTTATATGAAGAATAACTAAAGGCAAAAGGAAGAGTAGAAAGGAGATGGAGACTCAAGTTCAAACTTTAGGATCCTCAAAAAAGTTTTTTCTGAAGTGGCACTGTGGCTCAACGTGGTAAAGCTGTAGCCTTGAACTGAAGAGCTCAGGGATAGAATCCAGGCCCAGAATTCAAGCTCCAGGACTGGTGGAAAAATAAAAGTTTTTCCACTATAATAGGTAGTGTCTATCCATTACTGAAATACTTTAAAACAGCTATTAGGCTATCATGGTTAACATTCCAAAAACCCACAGGACTTTCTGTAAGAAGTGTAGCAAGCACCAGCTTCACAAAGTAACACAGTACAAGAAGGGCAAGGATTCTCTTTATGCCCAGGGAGAGTCGTTATGACAAAAAACAGAGTGGCTATGGTGGTCTAAGCCAATTTTCCTGAAAAAAACAAAACTAAGACCTCAAAGAAGATTGTACTGAGACGTCAATGTGTTGAGCCCAACTGCAGATCTAAGAGAATGCTATCTAAGAGATGCATTTTGAACTGGGTGGAGATAAAAAGAGAAAGGGGCAGATGATCCAGTTCTAAGTTCCAACTTTTATTATGAAGATAGTACCATTATGATGTCTAAGTTCCATCTCTTGTTATGAAGACAATAAGATCTTGAGGTCAAATTAAAAAAAAAAACTATCAATTTGTGTGTGTATGTGTGTGTGTGTGTGTGTGTGTGTGTGTGTGTGTGTTTGTGTGTATGTAACAATTGAGACAAACTTAGTTTGGAATTGTTCTCTGATTCATTTATTACTTTTGAGAGTATGTTACAATCAGACAGATTTGTTTCCCTGAGAGAAACAAACATGTATCACTGGAGGACCAAAGGAATAATTTCTTGGTTTGCCAAAGCTTTATGGCAATAATTAGATTTAGCATAATCAATAAACATGTGAGCCAAGCTTACAGAAGTGTCAGTTTCTCATTGCATAATTTCCTTTGGGAGTCTTAATATTTAATTTAAAAAGAAAGTGGAAGAATTGTAGAACAGTTGCCAATAAATGTGTGAGGTTAAGGAAAGCACAAGATTTCTTATAGGAATCAAGATGGGACCTAGAACAATTCCCTTCCCTCTTCCTTCTTTGGTCCTTGGTTCACCACTTACTTCTTAGAAGAATGAGATGTTGAAATGTTCAAGATATGAAACTTGTGTGGTTTTGTGCCTAGTTTGCTGAAAGTTACAGTGGATAGTGAGATCTGATGACTTTCACTACATTGTCTTCAACAGTCGAGGTGGGAGCTCTGAAGGTTGGCTTATGAATCTATGATAAAATAGAAGTGATTTCAGGAGTTTACAGCTATACATACACCACAATTTGAAATGAAACACGAATAATCACAGATTTTAAAATGAATCTAGAAACTTGACTAAGATGAAGACTTTTTTTGTACCATGAAGATTTATTTTTTTATTCTCAAGGTATGTGATGCATGTATTAGACGAATTGCAAATGCAATTAGTCACAGATTGCAGTCACAGATAGATGATAGATAGATAATTGATAGCTAGCCAGCTAGTTAGCTAGCTAGCTAGTAGCTAGGTAGATTAATGGAAACAGGAGTCTACCACTTGAATCTGAGTTGGTTTATGACGTCTTTGGGCCAAAAGGATGGGATGTTTTCTCCATTCTAAAAGCCTAAACCTCAAGGAATCTTATGCATTTTCACACTTTACCTAGCCATATCATGCTTGTCCAATTTAGGTTACTGGAAGAATGAACAGAAATGAATTTTTCAGGCTGAGGTCATCCTAGATCAGCCAGTTCCCAGCCAACCAAATTGTTTGCTAGAGACAAATGAGTGAAACAGGTCAAGATAAAAACTACTGGGCACTGGTGATTTATACTTGTAATCTTAGCTACTCAAGATCTAAGAATCCTGGTTTGATATCAGCCTGGGTAGAGTATTCCACAAGACTCTTATTTCCAATTAATCAGCAAAAATCTGGAAATAGAGGTGTGGCTCAAGTAATAGAGAAACAGCCTTGAACAACAACAACAAAATTGTGAAAGGGGGTAGAGAAGTGGGTGCACAAGGCTCTGAGTTCAAGCTTCAGTATCTGGGCACACACTCATGTACACACACACACACACACACACACACACACACATGCACATAAGTTAAAAACTACCCAGATGACTTTGTAGGCAATAATAAACACTCATGGTTTAAAATATTGAGTCTGGTAGTATCTGAGCTTATTTCTGGAGTCTAGATAGCAGGAATTACTGAGCTAACAGCCAGAATGTATGTACTGAGCAGTAACTAAGTATGACACACTAAGCTAAACACGATTCCAATTCTAAGCAGAAGGCCATGCTTCCTTGAGTACATTCAGTGAATTAGCGATATTAGTTGCATTGTTTTAAGCTGAAATTCTGACCCCAGTACTTCAGAATGTAATCTTATTGGAAAATAAGGCTTTTTCAAGTTAAAACAAGACTGTGAAAGAAGACTTTAATAAATATAATCTTAATAAATACTTTTTTTTTCCAATCCTGGAGCTTGAACTCAGGGCCTGGGCACTATCCTTGGGCTTTCTCAAGGCTAGCACACTACCTCTTGAGCCACAGCACCACTTCCTATATTTCTGTATATGTGGTACTGAGGAATTGAACACAGGGCTCCATGCATGCTAGGCAAACACTCTACCACTAAGCCCCAACCTAATAAATATTCTTATATAAAGAGAATTTTGGGATATAGACAGACACTGTGAAGTCAATGTGAAAACACAAAGGAGAAAATGGCCACGTAACTTTAGTGACATATCCTTGGGCCAAAGGATGATGATGGGAGGGAATAAGAAGAATAAGAAGAGGCAAGGAAAGTTGCCACAGAAATCTTGGCCCTGATAACACCTTGGGTTTTAGACTTCTAGCCTATAGAACTCTAAAACAATACATTAAAAATCATTTTAAGTCATTCAGTTTTGGATGTTTTGTTATGATTGCCTTAGGAAACACTTCCAGGCTGCAAAGGGATTGGCAGCTCCAATTCAAAGCAATTTCTAATGTCTAGGAATTTTGTGGTTACATGATTAAAATAATTTATCCCAATTATAAGGTCAATTATCCGATTGTTTATCATCAAGCAGGTGATTTTTAATGCATGAGTTTTATCAAGGTTAGTTACCATAAACTCACAGACAGGATCTTAAACAATTATTATTGCTTGTGCAGAACATATATTTTAAAATCATCTGATTCTACTTGAACTATCATAGGGTTTTGTTTGTTTATTTTTAAAAATAAGATACAGATGCAAGATATCATACTAAGAAATGGCTAGACCAGAAAACATTTGGCAAAGCTAGATTATTGCTGCTGAGATAGAGATAACATAAATTATCTTATGAAAGTATATGATCTCAGCATGAGAATAAGGCAGTGCTCGTTGGTTTGGGGAAGGCTATAAATACAGATGACAGTAAAGAGAAAGGTCTTTCTGTAAAGATGAGTAGTACTTGGAGGGAACTGGATGTTTCTTATCCCAGGACTGTTGTCTTGACTTCAGTACATGTTCCAGTCCATTCAAAGAAAGCCATCTCTACTGATCTCAAAAGCATGAAGAACATTCTCACCTCAAGGTTTTAAAATGACTATTCTTTTATCCTGAAATGTTTTTTGTTAAATTCTGTATCCTGAGCTCGCATTCTTGCTTCTGCTCAAAGTCACCTTTTCATAGGGTACTTGCATTCCCTCTCATCACCTGTTTGTTTATTCTGTGTTCCTCCCACAGATTCATATACACAACATGGAATACTAAGATTGATGTGCAGGGATTTGTTTTGTTCTTGAAGGTCTAATAGAGTGCCAGGAACTTAGTAAGTTTTCAATCAATACTTGTTGAATGAATGAGTGAATGAATGACTGTAAGAAATCAAGAATGACTAGATATAATAAGACTATTATAAGGAAAATCTATATGATGTCTAGGTGAGCATTTTCCTCTTTCAAAAATTATTAAGAATCTCCTGATGCTGAGTAATGCTTAAAGTGTGTGTGTGTGTGAACATTATTAAAGGAAAAAGTTTCATAGTTTTCAACCTGATTTTCCTAGGGAGCCACATGTGCATAATCCTTTTCTGAGATACCTTTACTTTTCCTCACTATATATATGAACTGATTTGTCTTTCACTATTTTAACTTCAGGTGATTGTTTGGCTTTTTTTGGGGGGGAGGGTGGTTCAAGGGGCTTGAACTCAACCTGGGCACTGTCTCTGACCTCTTCAGCTCAAGGCTACTGCCCTACCCCTGGGCCAAGCCCTACTTCCCGTTTTCTAGAGGTTAATTGGAGATGAGAGTCTCAGGTCCTTCTGTGCCCAGGCTGGTTTTGAACCTTGATCCTCAGATTTCAGCCTCCTGAGTAGCTAGGATTACAGGCGTGAGCCACCGCTCCCAGCTTGGTTTTTAGGATGGCAAGTTTTAAAGGAATTCTTTCCTATGAATGGAAAATAGTTACAAAATTAGTTTTTTTTTTCAGGGCCTGAGCACTGTTCTTGGTCTTTCTCAAAGCTAGAGCTCTACCACTTGAGCCTCAGCACCACTTCCAGCTTTTTTCTATGTATGTAGTACCAAAGGATCGAACCTAGGTCTTCGTGCATACTAGGCAAGCACTCTACCACTAGGCCAAACTCCCGGCCCCACAAAATTTAAGTTTTATAATTAATTATTATGTTTATCTAAGGACCCTAGGGAATCTTCAGTTGATGTCAACATTGGGCTTCTGAGGTAGTTTCATGGAGTCCTAATGTAAGAGCCACATGCATCTCTCCTCACACACTCCTTTCCTGTTCTTAGGTCCCTGAGTTGATCTATGGTTAGAGCTGGAAGGTATTATGAAGATGATCTAACCCTCTTCCTATGGCTGAGGAAACCTTACAGATGATAACATTCAAAATAACTTCTTACATTCATGTGGAAAGTTTTGTTTCATTGTGGCTCGTGTGTACACAAGTGTGAGTGTGTGTGTGTGTGTGTGTGTGTGTGTGTGTGTGTGTGTGTGTACGTGATGAGGTATGATATGTGGCTAGGTTACAACAGAGATAAAATGAAATTCAAATCTGAAAATTGTTGATTTAGCTCATCCTAGATTTTATGGACTGACAGGTGGTATTTGAGTGCCAAGTCTTGGGTTCTAGATCCAGTCTCTCACTTGGGCCTCCAATGCACTCAAATCATTGGTTTCATAGCTCAATGATATTCATGGGAAGGAAAACACCATTCTAGCAGCTTTACGTTCCTCAAGCTTTAATTGTGATAATATATGTTTAGTCTTCAATATGAGTTCTAAATTCCTCTTCCACTGTGAGCCACTTGTTTCTGTTCTAAACCTACAAATAAACAAGATGTTTATGTTTTTCTTTCTCTAGCATGACATTCCTTGAACATCTCTCTAATGATTTTTTATCTTTGTGGAAAGAAGCAAGAATTAGGTAAGTGTCTGAACTAAATATTGAACATTCAGAAAATTGTATCAGAATTCATCTCTCTCTATATATATATATTCTAATGTCCCAGTTTTTTTTTAAGGAACAGAGACATGGCTGACATACATTAAAACTGTAAAGAAGTGTTATACTTAAACGATAGCTTTTTGAATGGTGTGGAATAATAGAAATTATCACTGAAGTTTGTGTCTAGAATGGTCCTTTTGTCATACCACTCTTACCATGCCAGAGTGTGGAAGATTTGCAGAGCCTGCAGCGTCATCAAGCTCTGCCTATCAAATTGAGAGGATTTGTATAGAGTGGAGTTTGAGTCTCCATTCACTTTGAGATAGCCAGCAGTTTGACTCCTCTAGGGTTTCTAGAGGTTCATGTGAAAGTCCATTCATTTATGTGGATAATATACCAATCTTTCAATTTCTACAAATGCCATTTGTCAGGCAACATCTTATATACTGAACAGTAAAGCTTTTCTAATCAGTAAGCAAGAGCTGTGCTTACAGATTTTCAGGTCCTAAACTTGCTGGAACATACTGTAGGTACGGAAAATCTTCTACACACTAGTACAGAAGTAGGCAGGATCAATATTCTACTTAGAAAAGTGGTTTTCTTAACTCTGGATGGAAAACCCTGGATGGCTCATAAAATTAATATGGTGGATCATTCCTTGCATAGAAAAATAAAACAGCCAAGAATAGAGAGAAATGGAATGGGATAGAAATTATACGGGCAATACTCACAGTAAAAGAGTTTTCTTTTTGTCAAACTTCATGTTCCAATTCTCCATGTACAGTTGATGGATATTTGTTCCCAATCTCAGGAAACGTAAAATGCTTAATTTTGTTTTCACTGATTACCAGTCAAAAGCTTATAACTTACTCTGATAGTATAGTTATAATAAGGCATATAAGGGGCTTTTACTTACTGAAATTTCAGTGAGAAAATGTCATACTCTTCAATAGTAATAGGCTATATTTTATACTAAAATTGTGCAGTAAAATCCTATACTGTGTATTGTGTTTTCTGTACCAATACTGATGTTCACAATTTACACAGGATCATGAAAGGAACGTCCCCATCAGCATAGTATTTTTGTAACTGCAAATGGCTCATGCTTTAATTTTTGGAAATCAGAGACTTTGAGTATAAAATGGCATATTCTGGAAATATGAGTGCCTGTGATTCATGAACTGCAACAATCTTTCCTTAAGTGGATATTCTACTGAAGAAAGTATTCTGATCCTGTATGAAATTTCATTTATTAGTATAAAAACTTTGGAAATAAGCGTATTTGCTTTACCTACATATTCATATGAGGTACTGAAAGGGAGTATTTCAGATAATTTTTAGCACCAATCTGTTTAATAACAGTGTAGAGCATTCTTTTTTTTCTGCAAGGAAATTCTGCTTTTTAAAAGTAAGGAGGATTCTATCATATCTATAGTTTTAACTATTGCACTGAAATGTTCTGTGATATCTAATTCATTCATATTTTTATGACATTATTTTTATGACAAATTTACAGAAATACTTATGGGGTACTAGTTAATATGATTTAATAATTATAACAGAGATCAGGCATATTATCAAAAATAATCTGACAGAATCATTCATTTCTTCTGACTTAAATAAACAGATCTATTGGTTGTTCCATAAACAAAAGGAGTCATTTTTCTTTTCTAAGGGATCAATGGTTTATTTTTTCTGAACTTTCTATATTAATACATACACAGGTAGTTACATAATTCTATACTTTTGAATTTCTAACTGGATTACCAAAATAATATGTACATACTGTTTGAAAAAAAACTGACAAAATCCCCTGCCTTCTTTCCTTGGTGCCAGGGTTTGAACTCAAGGCTTTGAACTTGCTCAATGTCTTTGCTCAGCTGATGTTCTACCATTTGAGCCATTCCTCCAGTCATGCATTTTACTGCGTTAAAAATGGAGTCTTATGTACTCTTTTAGTGCTGGCTTCAAATCATGATCTTCAAAAATTCTGCTCCTACAGTAGTTAGGATCACAACTACCAAGCCTAAGGTATATTCTACACTTGGCTTTGTTTTCACAGGTGACAAGTTGGGAACCATTTTGAGAGGACAGATAGATGATATAATCATGATACTTTCCCCTTCTATCTAATTAGGATGACATCAAAGACATTTCTAAGGATGATATCTACAACATATGATATTAAAAAGTATGTCATTCAGATTGGCTCTCCAAGAATAAAAGCTACCAAAGTTTTCCATATGGCTAATGTGATGAACACTTTGGCTGAGTAATCAGCAACACAGAAAAATTAGTCAAGAAGGATATTAAAACAATCTAGGAATCATATGACTGAATAATTCTTAAGAGAGCTAAAGCAGAGTCGTCTATGCCAAAATAGTGAGATCTGATTATCTGGCCCCTGTTTAAAATAATTCAAGCTATTTAATAAAAAGCATGATTCAACCTTTTAGCAGTTAGGCACAAACACACCACAACACTTTTGTAGTTTGGCAAGACAAAAGAGTTATGTTAGTACACAACTCTGAAGTCAGAGGCCTGAAATAGCAAGCTGTAATCCTTTCTGGGAGATTTGCAAATAAATTATATTTACCATATTAGAAGAAAGATTGCCTTTCTGATTAGAAGTGAAAGGCGTGTTATGCAATAAGTATGAAGAGCTGACTCTTAAAGATAAATGTCTGTTGTTTTTCTTTGTGTGTGTGTGTGTGTGTGTGTGTGTGTGTGTGTGTGTGTGTGTGTGTGTATGTGTGTTTAAGAGACCATATGATTTTCTGGGTTTCCCCTAAGGAGAATTTTAATTTGTTAAGTGTCTAAGTTAAATCAGAAATCAGAATGCCTATACTTCATGAAGTTATGGAGACATAATTGTGCCTGGTCCACGATGGGTAATTTTCAGGTTTAATTCTCCTTTGAGTGTTTGGACGCATTGGTGATTATAATTGCTGCTCACAGCTGAAAGGTTGAAAAGTCTCGATGAACAATTCATTCATTGTCTTGTTCACATCTGGGTTAATGTTTCCTTCTTGGAGAACTCTGTACCACTCTGTTCTTTTTTTTTTCTTGCCACAAGATAGCAATGCCAATTTCCCTCTGTTTACTTGGAAGTCTTGGGGCTGATGTATTGGTGCTAGCCACAAATTAATGGAATTCTTTCCAGCTGTAATGTTTGTGGACAGTCAAACAATAAGCCAAAAACATTTAACCACTTTGGTTGTTTTTCTCTTAGTTACATGCCATTCTCCAAGATGGTGTAAACATAATTACTAGTTGAAATGACCATAACATTTAAGATATTTCAAAGAAATCGATGGAACTGCTAGGAAAGCAGTAGGTCAAGAAACATTTTTTTTGTAGTGTGAAACCATATAATCTCATAAGTTAGCAGTGTTTGTACTAAATTGAATGGTGTAAAGGCCAAGATAGGAACTTAGGCATCAAAATTCTCTTTCTCCTTCTCCTTCGTCTTCATCTTGGTCTTTTTCTTTTTAGTTCTGGTCCTGAGGTTTAAACTCAGGACCTGAGCCCTGTCCCTGAGATTTTGTGCTTCAGAGTGATACTCTACCATTTAATCCCAGATCTACTTCTAGCTTTTGGGTAGTTAACTGGTGATAAAAGCCTCGTAGACTTTCTTCTTGTGTTGGCTTCAAATGCCGATACTCAGCTCACAGCCTCCTGAGTTACAGGCCTAAGTTACTGGCATCTGGCTTTTAGATTTTTAATGAGTCTATGTTCTCAGAGTTGTTTCAACTAAGTTTACTTTTGTTTCAACTTTGCTGGAAATAATCTCTGAAAAAGGACACTGGAGATGCCAAGGTATGGATGAAACCGAAGGCACTCTAAAGCCACTTCATCTGGTTAATCTGAGAATACAACGTTTTGATAAACTCTATCATTTTGTTCCCAATGTAAAAGAATCACAAGTTACATAGACACCTGTGGAAAGAATAAGTAGCTCAATTTGACTTGAATGGATTGACTCTTTGAAATGGTAGCTTGTGATTCCTACATCTTAAAAATTGTTATTGTCTTACCCTATTTTTTTTTCCTTATTGTAAGTCAACATATTTGATGTACTGAGCTGTTTCTAAAGTCACTGTGACTATCAGTTTAGCCTGGGCACTGTCCCTGAGCTTCTTTGGCTCAAAGCTGGTGAGCTACAACTTGAGCCACAGTGCCAATTCTGTTTTTTTCTGCATTGTTTATTGAAGATAAGAGTCTTGCAGACTTTCCTGTCCCAGCTGGCATTGAACCTCAATCCTCAGATCTCAGCCTCCTGAGTAGTCAAGATTATAGGTGTGAGCTATCAGTACCTGGTTATTTAATCATGTTAATTGTCCTTCTATCACTTTTCCATTCCACATCTCTAATACTGCCCCCCCACTTTTTTTTTTACTTGAATCCCTTGCCTCTGCTAAATTGACATATGAGTAAAACATTTGATACTTGCCTTTGTGAACCTAGCTTATTTTACTTAACCTGTTTATCTTCAGTTCCACTCATTGTTTTCAAGTAAATAAAAAACTTTAATTCTTTATTGCTGAATTCAAATCCATTATATATATGTATGTATATATATACAATATACATACACTACATTTTCTTTTCATCTATAACTTGAGTATTTCAAATAGTAATGTCATAAATATGAGTGAGTGTACATCTTTATTATAAACCGACTTTGGCTTTTTTTAGGTATATATCTAGAAGTGGTAAAGCTGGATATGGCTGTTTGAGAATTATCTCCATATTGATTTCCATAGTGGTAGCACTAATTTAAGTTCCCACTAGTAACATATAAGAATCTCCCTCTCGATCACTACTACACTGTTGGTGGGAGTGCAAACTCGTTCAACCACTATGGAAAGCAGTATGACAGTTCCTCAAAAGACTAAACACAGAACTCCTCTATGACCCAGCAATTCCACTACTTGGCATTTACCCAATCATCCAGAAACAAGGACATACTAAATCCACTAGCACAACAATGTTCATTGCAGCACTATTTACCATAGCAAAGATATGGTACCAACCTAGATGTCCCTCAGTTGGTGAGTGGATCAACAAGATGTGGTATTTGTACACAATGGAATTCTATGCTACTGTCAGAAAGAACGACATCACCCAATTTGTTAGGAAATGGAAAGACTTAGAAAAAATCATATTAAGTGACATAAGCCAGACTCAAAGGAACATAGGCTCAATAGTCTCCCTCATTTGTCATAATCAGTAGAAACCTTGGGCTCTCCTAGCAGAGATTTGCAATAGAGAAAAACCTTGATACAAAAGGCCATATAGTAGGACGCTAAATGAAAGGACCTCTAGGTTATAGAAACAAAAGCCATATAATGAATGATTGTTGTCCTTAATGTACTATGTTATCTCTCATCTCTTTTGCTGTCCCTTGGTTATCTCATATTGTTACAGTATCCCACTTTGTTACCTGATATATCAGATATATTTGTATTTGGTTATTTGAAATTGGATAGGGAACGGGGGAAAACAAGATGAGGGGTGAGGGTGGGGGGGAGGGAAATGGGGATCAAGACATGTGAAAGGTACCAATGTATGTGAAGTAATGCATTTTCTATCTGATGAATATAATGTAACCCTTCTATTAAGTACAATAAAAATATGAAAAAAATCTCCCTCTCATACACATACAAATACACACACTCACACACATTTGTTAGGATTTGTTATTGTTTATTTTCTTGATAAGAGTCATCTGACAGAAGCAAAATGTGTTTTTTTAAAAAATGTAAAATGGCTATTATAAAGGCTTTATGCAGAGGAGTTATAGTTTCATGACTCAGGTAATGAGTATATTTCTTTTTGGACAATTTACAGTATAGTTTTGATTTGTATTTCACTGATGTATAAATATGTTGAACATTTTTTTCATGTATGAATTAATCATTTTACTGCTTTTGAAAATTGAGTTCAGTTCATTTGCCTTGGACTGTGTACTCTTTTGTTGCTTCATATTTTGAGTTCTTTATATATTCTGGATATTAATCCTCACTAGATGAATAACTGGAAAAGATTTTCCTACATTGTGTAAACTATTTCTTCAATGTTGCTTGCTTTTTTTTGTTGTGGCAGCATATAGCCAGAGTTTTCCCTTTTATTTACAAAGCAGTAAACCAAATCCCTCTGTGAACACTTATATCTAAAATGCCCTTATATTGCATATGCCATTTTCCCTCCAACAGAACTTAGTGTTTGACCACTTTTTCTAACTTAGTCATATCTATATGAACACACGATAGTAAGAAATCCAGTTATTACTTTAAAATGGTTCCTAAATGTGCATGAAGGGAGAAAGGGGTATTCAAAAAAAAAAAAAAAACAGAAACAAAAACAAAAACCTATTCCACTCTCCGTATCATCCACAGATGTCTTAGAGGTCAAGTGCCTAAGCCAGTCCCTATAGTACACTTGGGATGTTCTGGGAATGTCTCCACTTAGCTCTGAAGTAAGGATGGTAAGGCTTTTGAAGTTGATGCAATCTCACTTGTTAGATCTTGCGCTATTCCTTCATCTTTTGGAGTCCTATTCAGAAAATTATTGCCTAAAGTCTTGCAGCCTTTCCCTCTGGTAGGTTTAACATCTAAGGGCTTAGAAAATGATTCAATGTGAGTTGATTTTTTTATAGGCTGAAAGATAAGCATCACCCCCTGTTAAAGAGGCTACCTTTCTTCTGCTATAGTTTTGGCATGTTTGTCAAGAATCAGATGGATGTACTCTGTGTGTGTTTATTTTTGAATCTTCTAATTTTATTTCTATTGGTCCACATAACCCATGAAATTGTACATTGTTCAAATGAATTCTTCCAAATTTAATCTAAGATTTGTCTCTTAATGTGTACAAAATATTCATACTAGAGCTCAGCTCCTGAAGTCCATGCACATCTATTTTAGAATGAACCCTTGGTATGGAGTCTTTCGTTAACTTCTTTAGATTATTCTAATGGCTAGCAAAGATTTACTGCTACTGTAGAGAGAACCTGAAACAACTGAGATGTGTGTGCAACTGAAAGGCCATTAAAATTGATCTTATTTTTTGTATACATATTTAGATTGGATTTCAATCAATCTTACCTCCTCTATCACTCTCTCTTCCCTTCCTACTCCGCTGAAAACAACCTCAACAAGTTGCATTTTTCTATTTTCATGTTTATATACTCATGAAAATATTTTAGTTCCTTTTAAAAATAATCACCATTCTATCAGGAAATATCATAAGGTAAGGTTATGAATCCTCCAGGAAAATTACCTTTTCTGCATCAATTTAATTTGAAAATTTTATTAAGAATTTAAAAATACTATATATGTATGCATATATTTATGTATATGTGCATGATGCAAATAAAAATATTTGCTAGAGTTCATGCACTGAAATAAAAAATAAATAGTACTTAATGCAAAGAAATTTGAGACAAACTTCACCTTACAAGTGATTTTCCTTTTTGCCCTTAGTCTTATATTCTTTTGTTAAATTGTCATTTACTGAAGGTAGAAACAAAATATAATGTTGTCTCTATGAGAAACAGGAAGTTTGAACATATCAGATTTATCAATTATTAAGAGGAATATAGTCAAAATACAGCATGCCAGAAAAAAACCAAAATCATATGTGAAGGCATGGATGAATGGAGAGGCTGCTGGATAATGTAACAATCCTGAAATTGGATGATGTCGGACAATCTGGGCCTGCGAAAACAACAGCCAGGCAGAAATTCTACTTTCAAGCTTGAATTTTTGAAATCATATGGTTATAAATCAAGTCCAGAAGTGGAAATAAGTAAATGGACCACATCCTTCCCATGGTTTAGAAAAACTCCATCCTGCTTTTAGTGGGAGGGAATGCCTTGATTTTGAGTGATCTACCATTTTCAATGCTGCAATGTTCCTCAGATCAGCAGTCATTTCAGTAGCAACTAAAAATTTTAATGCTCAAAAATTTAACTTGTCCTTTGAGAGTGTGTACACTTGATTTTCAAGCAATTCTGCAATGGCACAAATCTAAGCTCATCCCTTTCCTTATTCACTGATGACTCTTCAGTTAGAGAAAGCATATTTATTGCTGACCTTGCTAGTAAGAATTTCAGAATGGTTTAAGTTCTTCCCTGGTCCTTCATTTCACTGAGAGTGTTTGTATAATGATGGAAATGTGGGTGGTCCTGCTGTCTACAGATTAACCTGAACTGCTCATTAGATTTTGTTTTTATAAAGTACTGTCCTCTAGCAGGAACACACACTATTCTGTTTTCTTCCCAGCCTTCAGAATTTAGTTATAACAGAATAACATCTGTAAAGTTTCCCTATGACTCACCAATCCTTGACAGTGTATGCTGCTTTGTGCTTGGCATATAGCAAACTTCTATGTAACAAATTCTACCCTATCTTGTTTCTTTGCTTATATGTTACCTGGAAACATTGGTGCTTTTGGTTCTAGGCTTAATTTTATTTGTTTAAAGTAAATAAGTTACAATGAATGGTAATCCCTTTGTATAACAACTTAAAGATAATAAAAATACAATGAGAACATAAAAAATCAAGCAGGAAAAATTATATGAAGGGATATGTAAATATATGCACATGAGTATATATGTACATATATACATGTATATGTCCATTTATAGATTTTATCACTTTTTGCATTTTCAGTTTCTGTATTGCTGTCTGACTCAGTAGGCCCTCCAGGCTTATTGGCAAAAGCCGAATAAATGGAAGGATAGATTTAAAAATGATGAATTTATTTTAACTCTCAAGGCAAAGAGAATATTTTGAATATTAATATTGAATATATATGGCTGTTACTTCGTATCCTTAGTTTGGGGTTACTTCAACGAGGGCACACAATACTTCTTGTGATTGTGTTTCAGACCTGACTTTATACAATGCCATGTAGGTTGAAGTAGATATTTCCAGACTTCTCTCAGGGTTTTCCACCTATCTTCTTGGGTCTTTGCAATCATCAGAGGAACCCTCCTCCAACTCTTCCCTGCACTTAACTCGGGCTACAAAACTAGACATAGGAAAAGATATGTACAAGTTGTAGTCCCAGCTAGCTTGTCTCTGCTGACCTGCCTATGAAACAGAATCTCTCTATACACCACTGGCAGAGAACTTCTGTCCCAACCAAGCCTAGCCTAGATTAGCTAAGCCCTAGGTGACCAGCAATCTTGTATGAGCTACTCAAAATGTATTGTTGCTTAAAGCTACTGAGATTTGGAATGTTTTCTGATGATATGGTATCACTGCTGTTTAATCAGTGAATTGCTCCCATGGTTATATTTTTCAAATCTATTTCCTTTCTCAGCTATGCAGCCATGAAAAAGGTGTCTGCTGATCACGGGCTCACATAGTGGCAAGAACATGGATTCTGGACGTTGTTCATTTATTTATATGTTGCCTTTATCTACTGCATTTAGTTTTGTGACCTTCAACATTTCACTTGTAGTGTCTGAATTTTAGTATCCTCTTCTCTAAAGCAAAGAGGACAGGGCCTAGTATCATGGGACTAAGTGAGTACTGGAATATATAATATACAAAAGATTATTCTCGGATACTTCATTCTGTTTTGGTTATTCTTGACTATTCTACTCTATTATTGGATACTTACAGCTTTGCATAAGGGGTTAAATCGTCATTTTGCATCCCAATTATTCTTCTAGAAAACAATTTCTATGACTCCCTTAGTTCTTAAAAGCTTGACTTGGTTTCATTCTATATAGTCATCTACTAAAATACTGGCTATCCACAACTGATCTACTGCAAGCAAATTGAATGGTAAAAGACAACAAAGCTATTGTAGTTCTTATCCTTGTAGTGCTGAAAAGTATGCACTCTAGCTTTAAAAGTCTTTCCATTTTTATTTTGTAGTACTTGGGACTGAATTCAATGCACACTATCATTTGAGCCATATGCCCAGTTCTCCCTTTCCATGTTGAATGTTGTCAAGGTACTCAAAATTAAATTACACAAGGGATGTATGCAAAAAAATTAAAATCTTAACTCATAAAATTCTTCTGCTCTAACACAGCTGAAATGCTATAATAATTCATATGTATCCTAAAACCAGAACTTAGACTACAAAAGTATTTGTTTGGAAGAAAGAATAAGTAAGAAATTACAATGTCTAAAAGATATTAATATTTTATTTTTTTGGAGGGGTAGGAAGGGTGCCAGTCCTAGAGTTTGAAAAAGCCTGTTCACTGTCCCTGAGTTTATTCTACTCAAAGCTAGTGCTTTACCAATTGAGCCACAGCTCCACTTCCAGGTTTTTGGTAGTTAACCAGAGATAAGACTCTCACAGACTTTCCTTCCCAGGCTCAAATCTCCGCCTCCTGAGTAGCTAGGATTTATAGGTATGAGGCACAAGAACCTGGCTAAAACATCAATCTTCAGAAAAACTGACGCCAAGGAAGGTGTTATTTAGAATAAACAGTCTAGAGCCAGAATGAGGAGTGATTTGGAGTTCAGAGCTTGATATCTTGTGGTCATCCCACAGGCCAGAGAGCAGGAAAAAACCAAAACTTGGGGCTCTCATAATGACTCATCAGGATTGGAACTCGGGGATTGGCTTAGAGCCGTTAGGCCAGGCAAGCTAGGGAGTTAGAATTTACCCTGGGGAATGGAGAGCTTCTGGAAGAGCTTCAAGCAGATAGACAGATACATGGCCAACAGCATTCTGCTAGTGGAGACGAGTGAACTAAACCAAGTGTAGAGGGAAGAGCTAGGAGCAGATTATGCCTCTATAATGGTGGCTCTGCTAAAGGAAGCTGAAATGGAATCTCCACAGCCTGCCCTCGAAAGTGTCAAGAAGGAGTGTGCTTTGTTAGAAAGACCTTGGCTAAGTGCAGAGAGCAGGTTTCCATCTCCAAAGACATGGCTGCAAGGAGCTAGATAGACAATCATTCTCCTCAGTCAGGTATCTAAGGGGGAATTCAAAACCAGGGGAGAGCTCTCCATAAAATACAGTTCCAGAAAAAAAAAAAACCAAACTCTTCAGCCTTATTTGGTTCCATAAGGTGACTAACATGATCTCCAACCTCAGCAAAGATGAATTCCAGACTGCTCACTGCTGTGAGCTCAATGGACTCCCCGCACTTGCTGGGGACAGACAAGGAAAGAAAACTGCTTCTTGGGTCTTCTCTGTCCCTTGGTAAGAATCTGAAGCAATGGAGTTGTTCCGGGCTTCTCTGACAGCTCCTGGAGTTAGTATTTATCTAGGTTTAAAGAAAGATGATTTACGCTGCAATTCAGAGCTAGCTAGAGCCTTAAGAAATAGTAATTTTCTGTTGTAAAACTACTCTATTATCGTTTAAAGATATTTCTCCTTTGCATTCATTAAAAAATTACTTTGATATCACTTCCCTAAGTGATATTCAATGCATTAACAGTAGACTAAATTCTTCAAAATTCAGATCCAACTTCTGCCTCAGGTAAACAAGTGAATAATTTTGAATCTAGTGGGTTTAATCCAAGTACAGAGTTCATGACATAATCTTACATTAGCAAAGTTGTTCTTTGGATTCGAATAATCAGAATTCCAAGTAAGCTTAAGTTAAAGTGAAAATACATGTTTGAGTCTCTGTTATAATATGTAACAAAACTCAATTACATTCACTCCAGCAATGCTATAATTTCAATGAGTTTAAACATAGAGCACTTAAACTATTAGACATTTAAATTGCTTTAATTAAAATTGATTTGATGTTATTGAGTACAAGTTATAGATATAAGGAAACCTAGACAAGTTTAACATTGTCTTTGTGGTTGGATGTGAAAACTAGATTTACGGTAGTAAGCTCAAGATAATGGAGAATATGGTATAGGAAAGATTATGTGGCTGATAAATGATAGGTTAAGACAATCCCATTTAATAGCCTTTCATTGTTCTTTCTGCAGACAATCTCTTAAAACACACTTTATTATCTTATGTTTCGGTTTACTCATTTAAAAATTAAAAGGATTGTATACTGCTATTCTGAGGGCTAATTATATATCTATGAAGTAATTACACTAACCATCAGAATGATTTAATAATATGAAATGTAGTTTAATTGTTTTTATTTTATTACTGACACCATGAGGCTTTTAATTTGCCCGCTGAAGTTTCCAAAGCAATGGGTAAAATGTTTAATTGCGATACATAGATATGAGAAATGTTGTTAAATTTATATCAGAAACTTGCACTCAGTTTGCAAGAACTTAGCTTATAAGAACTCATTGAGTGCCTCTATAGAAATTTCAAGCAATTTAAAATATCAAGGCACAATGCATACCTAGGAATTATTGGAGGTTTAAATAAATGATTGGAATATTTGATATCCAGTAATACTTCCTCCTTCCATTCCCTATGAGTAATTCATTTCTTTTTTTCATATATTTTTATTGTAATTAATAGAAGGGTTACATTATATTTGCCAGATAGAAGGTGCATTAATTCACATACATTGATACCCTTTCTCATGTCTTGGGAGTAATTCATTTCTTGTAGAGGTTTGTTAATCTTCCTATTGTGAATCCTATACACAAGTTATTTATCCTCAAAGTAAAGCAAATGATATAATTTTCAAAGTGGGAGGAGATAAGACAGTTTAGAGCAGACTTAATCCTATTTGAGGTATTTATTAATTCTTGAAACAGTTTAGAATGAAGATAGGATTTTGAGGAAAAAACAAGTCTGAAAGTTTGTGATACACACATCTATTGTTTAGAAGAAAGAAGACCACAGCTTGATAGATCAGAGAAAAGTTGGACAGGCCATCAGAAATGAGAACTTTTATCTCACATTTGGTGGAATAAAGAAAACATTTCTTTCCTTGGGATCTTCTATGTAGAGACTGTCAAAAGGAAAATAAAATGCAGTTTGAGAAATATATTTAAAATAAATTTCTAGGCAGTTGGGGCACTAAATATTTAGTAGGCAGAGAAAATGGCAAATAATTTTATTTAGTAAATATTAAGTATATAAAGTAGATAGAAATGACTTAGAAAGGAAACTGTTATACTAAAATGACTTTAGGAAAGAACTGGAGATGTTAATATAAAAATTGATGCTTCCCATTCCAGTTTGTTGGCAAATCAGAAAATGCTAAGAATTGAGAGTAGGGAAGCGGGTTGATGATTCATAGAGCTTGAAAGAATAGATTAGTTTGAAAGTTAAAGGCAAAACTTCTAACCAAATTTTATTTCCAGCAAAAAGACAAATGTATCATTACTCTCTATCCTATAAGTGCTTGGAAGTTTATTCTCTAAAGAACTTGAGCAGAAATCATCTCAGTGATTAGGGATGAGGAGCTCAAGGAGAATGAACCAGAGATGTTGTCTTTATCACAGAAGGATTAACTGAAAATCAGAAAAGCACTACTTGCTATGTGAAATGCTCTACTTGCCTATGTTGACCTTCCAGATAATCTGGCCATCTTTACATCTAATACCCTATATATGAACCACAAACTATTGAGTATTTTACTGTAGAATGTAACTGAATAACCAAGCAATATTAACCCTATAAGAAAATTATATTATAGGATTATAGGAAAAAAATAAAAGATGTAATGTTAGCAAAAGAAAACAACTTTGACAAAATAATTCATTATTTCAAAGAAATGTTGAGGCCTTTATACATCTAAAGTATTATCAAGACTGGGATAGACAAAAGATAAATGTGAACATTTTAGAATAATTTTTTAGGATAACTTAAATGAAAAACAAATTATAAAAGTGTTACAAGATGATCTTTAGATGAATGCTCATAATACAGAAAAAGAAAAGGAATTAAAAGATAAGATAGAAGTCAGGGGAATCAAGATTACTACACATAATGCGATATTCGGTCAATAATTAAGGAAGTAAAAATGGAAATAGTAATAGTGAAGTCAGGTGCCAGTGGCTCATGGCTATAATCCTAGCTACTCAAGAGGCTGAGATCTGAGATGGTTCAAAGCCAGCTCAAGCATGAAAGCAAAGTCGGTGAGACTCTCATCTCCAGTTAACCACCCAAGAACCAGAAGTGGTGCTGTGGCTCAAGAAGTAATAAAACGGTTAAAACTAGGGACAATGAACCATTTTATGCCATATCCAATACAATGTATACAAAAAGATTCATATCTGGGCAGGCAGAGATAGACACAGAGACAGAGAGACAGACAGAGAATGTGAGACAGAAACAGACAGAGACAGACACAGAGACAAAGAGACACAGAGAGATAGCAAAGATAGACACAGAGAGATACAGTAGCTTTAGAGAGACATAGGCAGCTCATTAGCTTTGAACTGGAAACATGGAAAAGAATTCTGAGAGATGGGGCATGGATATACAGAGACTAAGAAGTGGCCTAAATTCCAAAGCTTTTGGTGTGATTGTGATCTGATAGTAAAGAAAAACCAAGAATGAGTGATAAGATAAATAAATAAAAACATGACAGGATAAAGCTGAAAACTAGGAGATGAGCTCAAAGGATTCGGACTTGTCTCATGAGAGAAGAGAGCAGGTAGGTTATGGCACTACACTCAGGCTAAGGAATTTGGGTTTGATGTTAATGCTGAGCTTTAGTTCCAGGCCTAGGAGGGGATGCAAATAGAGAAGAAACCCTGTTTGAAGGAATATGAAGGCATCTTTATCATATCTGGGAGGATCTATCTATCTATCTATCTATCTATCTATCTATCTATCTATCTATCTGTCTGTCTATTCATCCATCTATCTATCTACCATCCATCCAAGCTTCTGTTCAGGAGGTAAAAATGCTTAAGCTTACAAAGGTCTTGTGAGTCAGAGAGTATGTCTATGGAAGTACTTTCTAAAAAATCTTTATGATTCTTTAAAAGTAATCAGTCAAATGAAGATGAGATCTTTTCTAATGGCCTCCATTTGGGAAATGATGGCTTTCTGGACAAATAGACAGTGACTATCACAGAGGGCTAGGCTCAGGAGAGATGTCAGGGGTACAGGTTCTGATCTGGGAGCCCTCTGAAGCCAGGTAAAGACACTGAAGTTATTAAAAACTCTATGCAGAGCAAGGTAATGGTGGCTCATTCCTATCATCCTTGCTACTCAGGAGACTGTGGTTGGAATATTGTGCTTTGAAGCCATCACATTTTAAAATTTTTATTTATTTTTTGCCAGTCCTGGGGCTTGAACTCAGGGCCTGGGCACTGTCTCAAGGCTTCCTCAAGGCTAACACTCAACCACCTGAGCCACAGCACCACTTCCAGCTTTTACTGTGTATGTGGTACTGAGAAATTAAAACCAGTGCTTCATGCATAATAGGTGAGCACTCTACCAGTAGGCCATGCTCCTGGCCACAACTATCACTTTTATCTAGTTCTAAAACCCATATGGATCAACCCTAGAATAAAAGCCCTGATAGTCTTAGATTCCCTAGGATTCTCTGTCCTCCAGTGTTTGTGAACTACCAATCCATTTATTGTCTCTGTAGAAATATCTAGCTATGGATCCCAAAGACACCAGAACAAATATCCAAACACTTGTATATCAGTGGAAACCTAGATTTGAATGGCCAATGTTGGGTGAAGTCAGACTTGTCAAACAACCTTTGGAAAGTTTGCTCTGTAAGAACAAGTTTGGGGTAGACACAAGGCCAAGTGAATTTATTAACAATGTGCCTTTAAAAAAAAATGGATGCCTTGATCCCATGCTAGTTTTGAGTTCCAAAAGCAGAATCAGAAAATAACAATGATAACTCTAAATTAACTGACTGAATGGCACCAATGAGTTCAGGATTAGCTCTACACTAACATTTGTGTGTATGCCAGTCTTAGGTCTTGACCTCAGGGCCTGGGCACTGTTCCTGAGGGTTTTTTTTTTTTTTTTTTTTTGCTCAAGGCTAATACTTTTCCACTTGAGCCACATTTCCATGTTTGTTTACTGGTTAATTGGAGATAAAAAAAAATCTCAACATATTTTCCAGTCATGCTGGCTTCAAAATGTGATCCTTGATCTCAACCTCCTGAGTAGGTAGGATAATAGGCATGAGCTCATAGCTCATATGCTAACTTTTAAGAAGGGAAACACATAATCTAAACTTCATTGTTTTCAGGATATACTTTTTTTTTTATAACTGTTTTATGTACTGTTTTATAACTGGGGAAATTTTGCCCTTAAGTGAATAGTATTTGTAAATAATCTTCTCTAATTGAAGGCTTACAATGTCTGGGCAAAACCAAAAATGACTCCCAAGCCAAGGTTTAGTAACAGTTTAGGTATTCAAACAGGCGCAGCTTGAAGAATCACAGTTGGGTCTGATCTCAGTAAACCTGCAATTATTCATTTCCCAGCTAGACTTTCTCTGAGTAAAGCAAGGTATGACTGAAGTTCATTTATTACTGCCTGATGACTCAAAATTAACAAAACCTTATAACTTAGAATCATTGTTTTTCTTTTTTTTAACCAGAAGTTATTGTTTATTATGTGTCTACAGTTATTATGCTACAGAGTTTTTTTGTAACTGGAAAGTAAGACTGAAAAAGATTTCTAAAACATAGTTAACAAGAACTTTGCATTGTCAGGCTATACATATAATATTCACATTATTTCAGATCTATGATAGGTTGAATAAATTGGAAAATGCCACCAATCTTGAAGAATCACTGTTTTTCAAATAGTGCATGTTGGAGATAGAAAAAAATACATGGTCCTCTTTGGTAATGAATTATAGTTTTCCCACCAGATCTTCTCCAAGTTTGATTTCTTCAGATATACTGAGCCTTTGAAAAATCCCACATAAAACAAAATAAGTTTTGGAAACTTGGTGAAATATCAGTTTTACAGGTGCATAAGAGAAAACTTGCAGGTCTAAACATCAAAATTCCATTTACATAAGGCACTCCTTATGTAGGAACCATTAATTTAATATTAACTCAATAAAACATTTCACAGTGCCCATGAAAGTTTGGTTGTTGACAGCTAGCTAGGTGTCCCACAATTCCTGCAATCTTTCTATTGGCCAGCCAATTTTGCACAGCTCCTTTCTACTGGGAATCATGCCTCATTAAAAACCCTTGCAAACATGACAAATAGGTTTTCTAAGCCTTAGTGATGGTGGAGAAACTTGAAAATATTTAAGGACATTTATTAGATTGCCTATGAAACAAGATTTCACTCATGTACAGCCTTTGGCTCCGTGGGGGTCTGGTTTTTATAGGAAATACTACCTGCTCAGGTGTGTTTATCTTCTGTAGATTATGACATGAAATAATTGCCTTGAGGGCAATGCTAAGTTCAAACTGCATGGAAATGCTAATGTTGATCCTTAAAAATGGATCAAAGTAAAATGAACTCATTACTTTTAAACCCAGCTGTCTGACGGCACTGCTGATCTGTTCGTCAGATTCTAAGCATAACGGCTGAAAAACAGAACGCAGTATGATGAACTACGAAATATCTTCAAAGCTTCAAGATTTAGAGGAAAAGGGTATACAAAAAAAAGAAAGAAAGAAAAACTAGATATTATGGGAATTGTTCAAACAAGGCTTGGCTGGATAGATAAAGGACTCTTTGAGACTAATGTAGTTGGAGGAAGTCTACTAGTTGTTGACATTTGAGATGGATGATGGAAGAAGGGTCAGTACAGATAACTGGCAACTATCCAGGTCAGGTAGGGTAGCACTCTGATATATTTTGACAAAAAGCTTGGACCAATCAGGTTGAGGAAGAAAATTCATCAATAGATCTCATGGCAGGGAGAAGAGATAAGTTTGGATCAATTGAATTATCTGATTAAAGAGACTCTTGAACACTAGGACTGGATTATAGATCTGTTTTTCTATAGGAAATGTGTGTGTGTGTGTGTGTGTGTGTGTGTGTGTGTGTTTGGAGGTCTTTGGAAATAGAAGCATGACATCAGCAGCAAAAGTTTGGGGAAATTCCACTACAGTAGCCTCTTGGATTATTATTGACATGGAGAAAAATGTACATCATATTTAGATGATTAAATAATAAAGGACCTGTGCTGGGTTGCCATTGGCAATGATAAAAAAGGAATGGAACGTTTTGAAGAATCATTTGAAAGTGAGAAGCATTGGAAGGAACTATTTATAGGACCTGAGAGAGTGACATACGTGTGCAGGTTCAGGCGGATTCTGGAACTTCAAGTTTAGATGACTTGAAGAATAAACTAGAAAAACCCAAAGAGGCCACTGACTTAGGTAAGGAAAAGGTAAGATATGTTTTTGACATGTTGAGAAATATGTGCCAAGATTCTTAAGCTTTGTAAAAAATAGCATTGTAGCTTCCATGAGAAATACATTTAGGTGTCCCTTGTCCATACAGAGGTGTCTGCAACAATTAGGAAAGTTGAGAATATTTGAGATCCAGAGAGAGAGAGAGAGAGAGAGAGAGAGAGAGAGAGAGAGAGAGAGAGAGAGAGAGAGAGAGAGAGAGAGAGAGAGAGAGAGAGAGAGAGAGAGAGAGAGAGAGAGAGAGAGAGAGAGAGAGAGAGAGAGAGAGAGAGAGAGAGAGAGAGAGAGAGAGAGAGAGAGAGAGAAACTTCTCTTTGGTTTGTGAGTGTTTAGTATTGGAGGAGCTAGAGCCAATAAACATGTCTGAAGTTACTAGAGAAACAAGTCTTTTGTTTCAAAGTTTCTCATTAACAAAACTGAGTTGAGGATTGGGAAAAAGTCACTGAATTTCTTGACTAAGCACCTAGGAGATGCCAATGTTAGAGCAGTTGGAGAAAGAAACCAGTTTCTAGAAGTGAAGCGAAACTCAGTGACTTCTTTGAACACAGAAATTGTGACCACAGACTGGTTTTGAAGACAAGACAATGAATGCAGAAAGAAACAAGACAAGCAATTTGTTTGAATAGCATCATCATTAAGGTTCTAATTTTTTTTTGGATAAAAGAATAGCTCATTTTAGGTAAAGGAGAGACAAATTTCAAAGAAGCGACTGTTAAAAATGCTGAATGGAGTGTAGAATATAAAAGTCTAATGCTAAGTTTGGTTTCTACCAGGACCAGGAGATGTTGGCTGAAAAAGGAAGAGAAACAGATACGCCAGTAGCAACAGTGGTGTTTTCAGGGATAAGCAGAACAGTCCTATGAATAAACTGTTCTCATGTATATAGCAAGAATTACCATTGGCACTGAAATGTGGGAAAATGTAACCCCTGTGCTGTTTGACATGACCACTTGTGGAATATACACTTCCTTTAGGAGAAGTAAGCAACCTTCCATGCAGTGTTCTGGGAGTTGTTTATGGAACCTGAAGGACCCTATAGATTTAGTGTTCAATGTGAGACACCAACAATCACTTCCAAAATCATGGAGTCAGGAATAGCAGCCCCAGTGATAGCTAACATGACAAAGGCTCAACCCCATGTGTGAAGGAGTCCGGTTCCTCAGCAGACCTTAGGAAACTTCTGTCTGTTAACATAATAAGCTCTTAAAAAATAAACAAGATGGCAAAATGAAGGTAAGAAGTGGAGGGTGCTGTTGTCCTGAGGGAAGCCTGTAGCACTTGTGACATTACTTGTTACAAATGCAGATTCTCAGGCGCTGGCCCAGAGGCCCTGAAGCCAACTCTTTATCGACTCCATCCATATCCCCATGGAGTCATGTGTACACCACATTTTGTGAAAGGCATTTCTGGGTTCTACCGTTAAAGGTCCATTGTCAGGAAGATAGAGGGAAGAGATCTTGAAATCCAAAAGCATTCTTAAGGTTTAGGTTGATGGTTTTCAAACTGTTTCCAAACAAGTTCCATTCTCAACACCAGGAACTTTTAAAACATGTTTTCATGTATATAAATAGCAGGCATGATTATTGGCAGTAAAATGGTCCAATAATCTACCCTAGACTTAGGATTCAGAAACTCTAAGGGTAAGACCCAAGAATATATGTTTAACATGCCTTCTTGGCGATTTCCACATATCCTAAACTATTAAAATCAAATGTGACGCAATACTGGTGAGCGATGTTTTAACTAGATAACAAAATAGATAGAAGAGGTTTAATAATAATAATAATAATAATAATAATAATAATAATGGTAGTTTAAAAGGGTGGAGTTAGAAAAATGATACAAACTTAGAAAGCAAATGAAAAAGTGAAAGTCACTTAGAGTAACATATATTTCCAAGTTTGCACTAATTAACCAAGGTAGTGGATCACTGGTATTTGGCATTTTTTTTTTGTTGTTGTTGCAATTAGTAGACAAAACTTTTATCCCATAGAGTCTACAGATTAAGAGGAAATAGGGTTTTGGGAAGGTAAAAACAAAGTACAATGAAGCACTCTTTTCAAATAGACAATGAAACCACAAAGTAAGCAAGCCAGCTCTAGTTTAGAATGTTCATAGGCTAATTGCCTATAATCGTGCTTTTGTTATCAAAGCAGGAAAGGATTACCTTTGTGCTGGCTATCGAAGAGTCATAGGGATGTGTTGTCTTGGAAAATCTCTGGCAATTCTCCCTTAATCTTTCATCTCCTCCTGGAGACTGATTCCACACTGATTCAAAAGTGGCCAGAGTGGTGTGATGGGCCTCTAGCAAAGAAAGGGAGGTATTCAGTATCTATGTACATTTGGTTCCATATTGTAGACTGTAGGCATGAATGGCCATTGACATTCTAATCAATAAACACTAAGTAGCATTAATTCCTCAAATGGACCAGTCATATTTACTCAGAAGAAGCGATTGCCTCATTGGATAGCAATGTTTGCATAACATTTTCATCATCACCATAAGTTTGGTTGTGACAGAACCTGAGCATTTAATTCATGAGGCTTGGGACAGGTTTTGTGAGATGCAGACTAACTTAGGAGATGCCCTTGCGTGAAAAGGACTGAGTTGAAGTGTTAACCACAAGGTCTCTCTACCTGTTTGAATATGTAGCTGTTTCTTAGCTTCTACATTATCCAAGGTGTGCAGATTTTCCAGAAAGATAAGGAAATATCAATATTGTGTTCATTTTTTTCTCTCTATGCTATGACACAAAGGTATAGAAGCATCTCCCAGGAGAATGAGACTGGCTGACATTTCAGCACCCTCATTACAATTTTAGCTGCAGAGCTGTTTTGTTTATGCTTTGTTTTAGCCAAGGCTTGTTTTCCAGAAGGGGGTTATACTTAGTTTATTAATTTCTTTTCTTTTCTGGAAACCAAACAAGACAAATGTACTATAAATAATGAACCTCTAAAGAGAGCCTGATTCCCAGGTGAGACTGCTTGATTGAATTTGATTAAAAGTCCTTGTAAATTTCTTTTTTTTTTTTTTTTTTTGGTGTTGGAGGGGAGGGGATGGAAGAGTGTCGATCTCGTGGACCAAGCGGATCTTGTATTTATGACCCCCTTGTCTCAGCCTCCTAAGGATTGGGCTTAGAGGAATGCACTATGATGCAGGGATTAATTTTTTTGCCAGTTCTGGGGCTTGAACTCATGGCTTGAGCACTGTCCTTGGACTTTCCTCAAGGCTAGCACTCTACCACTTGAGCCACAGCACCACTTCTGGCTTTACTATGTATGTGGTACTGAGGACTTGAACCCCGATCTTCACAAATGCTAGGCAAGCACTCTACCACTAGACCAAACTCCCAGCCCAATGTTTGGATTAATTTGAAATCACTTTTAAACCTCTCTTTCTTGGGTAAGGACTGGAAAGACAGTATCATTCTTCTTCTGGTTCTGCTCTTTTGGGATTCTTTTCTGAGCCAAACATGTTGGAAAAAAGTAAATAAGACCAAAAAAGCTGGCCATAAACCATGATTTGAAGCTCAGAGCTGTCATCACCTGAAGACAAGTGCTGTAGATCTAAGGTAAGAACACTTGAATTAACAGGAAGACTCAGCCTTCAGTCAAATCTCACAGTGTGCTCCATACAGATCTTGGGGCTCAAACCTTTATGTAGCTCAGATATTCTGGTTTTATAATAAGAATCATCTTGTTAAGGTAATGCTAGAATATGCCATGCTCATCATACACATGTATCAATACTTGAATAATCTGATACTAGGAAGACAGGTATCCCTCCCCACCCCCCCTCCTTCTCTCCCTACCCCCCTCCCCCATCTTCCTGTATGTGGGTTAAGATTAGTAAAAGACCAAAAGAGCTGCTTGGCTGCTTATTGCAGTCTAACCAAATGGTCAAAATAGCACAAACAATTTGTTCCTCTTTTAGAGGAATTTCTTTGGAACTGAAATATCCCCACATCCTATCTCTTGTCAGATATTTCCCCCCTTTCTAACATCTTCTTGTCTATGAATCTTTGTGACAGTCTAAGAAGATTTTTCTGGGAAATTAGCTACATACGATTTTCCCAATGATATGTTTGTTTCAGACAGGTTGCTATTCAAAGTTGGGGTGCTATCTGTCTCTTTCAGGATGAGCACAGAGTGATAGGAACCTCTCCCACAGTGACACCCCAGGTCTCAGCACTGTGAACAATAGTAGCTCAGAGAGGAATTTCTTTTCTGGAAGGTTCTGCTAGGAGACTTGCCAAAAATCTTTATGAAAAGTAGAAAGCTAGCATGCTCTCTTTCTCTTCTTAACTCTCACTTCTTTCACAAGAAGTAAGTAAGGGTAACTTCTTCTTTTATGGCATGCATTCAAGTTTAGGACCTTGATAACATTAGTTGGCTCTATGTTAAATCAAGTGAAAGGCCATGAGTGGGCAGGGTTCTGATGATATAACACATTCATGCTCAAGATATCTAGCTTCCATTTAAAGAGTTCTTAACCCTCCACACCTAGTAAAATCACCTACAATACAGGAAGCCTTGGAATTTCTTTCTCTTTCCCCAAGTTAAACATTTAATGAGCTTTATGTCCTAGTGTTCAGATGTCCTGGTGACAGTTGGTTATCAAGGATTAATTAGAGGGCCTGGAGCATGGCCTAGTGGTAGAGTGTTTGCCTAGCATGCATGAAGTCCTGAGTTTGATTCCTCTATACCATATACACAGAAAAAGCTGGGAGTGGCCCTGTGGCTCAAGTAGTAGAGCACTAGCCTTGAGAAAGCTCAAGGACAGTGTCCAGGTCCTGAGTTCAAGCCCCAAGACTGGAAAAAAAGGATTAATTAGATAAACCCTTCTCTGCTATTGAGGTAGCCTAGCTAATCAATGACTTGCTCAGTAAACTTTACCTGAGATCCTTTCTCATGTCCATGTCTGCTGAGGATGTTACTGGGAAGAGCAGAAGTTTCCACACTTCAGGCCATAATAGGAGATGCGAGTGATGTTGCAGTGTTTTCAGTAGTCTTTGTCATTTATTTTCCCTTCTCTTTCCCTTCCCTTTTTTCTCTTCCTCTTCCCTCTCTTCCCTCTCCTCCCTCCCTCCCTCCCTCTCTTTCTCCTCTCTCTCTCTCTCTCTCTCTCTCTCTCTCTCTCTCTCTCTCTCTCTCTCTCTCTCTCTCTCTCTCTGTGTCTCTGTCTCTGTCTCTGTCTCTCTAATGGTTTAATGGCTCAGAAGGTACTCTACCAGTTGAGCCAGGCCTCCAGCCCATTTAGTTAGTTTATATGTACAGTTTCCTTCACTTTCTAGTCTAGGGTAGCCTGTCATCATAATTCCTCAGATCTCAGCCTCCTAAATTGCTAAATTACTGGTAAGAGCCACCAGAGCCTTGCTCAGACACATAATAATGCACCCATCTAGGGGTTTAGAAGG
The DNA here is from genome assembly GCF_031878675.1 of Megascapheus bottae. Taxonomy (NCBI): domain Eukaryota; kingdom Metazoa; phylum Chordata; class Mammalia; order Rodentia; family Geomyidae; genus Megascapheus; species Megascapheus bottae. The sequence continues at coordinate 24,314,535 of NC_143526.1, read as the reverse complement.
AGTTTCACTACATTTTCCACTTGAATTGTCCTTGAAACGTGATCCTTTTTTTCTCAATCTACCGAGTCACTAGGATCACAGGCATGAACCACAGCGACCAGCTGATTTTCAGTCCTCTGACCAGTGAAACATTGTCTTCTGTTACTGATTGAGAGTCATAAAAGGCAGGCCCATGGTTTCTTCTTCTGAGGGTGAATGGATGGAGTATGTGCTTGGAGTGTTTCTCCATGGTACTCTTCCTTCACTGATTGGGTCCTTCTTTGTATACAATTTAATACCTAGACTGAAACAGCATTACTCAAGGAGCCATTTATCCCATTAGGCCTATGGAAACAGAAGACAAAATACATGTGATATAATCAGAAATGGTGTTGGTAATTCCACTCTCTGCATGAAAAAAAGACTCCTTAGGCTGAGCAGCTGTGAAAGTGACATGTCAGTCCACTGGTGCCTAGTCTAGATCAAGCTTTAGGAAACCTTCACCAGCAATGTTAATTCTTGGGTAGATTTTTTCCTTCATAAATAGTCTGGAAAGCAGTATGGAAGTTCCTCAAAAGACTGAACACAGAGCTCCCCTATGACCCAGAAATCCCACTCCTGGGCATTTACCCAAATGATCACAAACAAGGCCACACTAAAGCTACCAGCACAACTATGCTCATTGCAGCATAATTTACCATAGCTAAGGTATGGAACCAATGCAGATGCCTCTCAGATGAATGGATCAAGAAAATGTGGTAGATATACACAATGGAATTCTATGCTTCCGCCAGGAAGAATAATGTTACTCCATCAGTAAGGAAATGGAAAGACTTGGAAACAATCATATTAAGTGAAGTAAGCCAGACCCAAAGAGACATAGACTATATGGTTTCCCTCACTTGTCATAAATAGGATAGTTCTAGCAGAGGATATCAATAGCTCAATAGCTATGTACTAGGACTGTATAAGATGATAAGTGAAATGAACTCCAGGAGATAGAAGCAAGAGATTTTTTTCTTTGTGCGTATAATTTTTAATGTAATGTGCAAAGTTATTTATTTTTTTCTTTCATTTCTCCCCTTTGGTTTATTCCCTGTTGTCTCTGTTTTTTATTTTGGTACCCTGTGTTTTGTGTTATGTTTATCTGATTTGGGGAAGGGAAGGAGAAAAACAAAATGGTGAGACAAAAGACAAAGGGTGAACCAATGAACCAGCAATACGCACAAGACAGTATGCTGGAAATGAACTTTACAGCTTGGTGTGGGGAAGAGTTGGGGAGAGGGAAAGTGGGAGATAAACATGGAGAGAGTAACCATGTTTGACAAGAAATGTACTCATTACCTTATTTATGTAACTGTAACCCCTCTGTATATCACCTTGGCAAAGAAAGTAAATTAACAAAAGAGAAAAATAAGAATGATAAAGGCAAAAAAATAGTTCACACTGTATTACTCTTTAATTAGGGGTCTGGAAACAAAGGGACACTTACATGAATAGTAGCACAATCCAAGCAAATATAAAATTTCAAATCCTTTTGTGCTATTTTCCAAAACTGAGCAGGTGCCTGCAGCTGACTGAAGGATGATTCTGGAATTCCAGAAAGAGAAGTGAATCATCTGCCAACAAATGTCATGTTTTATTGGGATCAAAACTAGAACACTGTTAAAATTAATCTCTAAATGGCTACAAAATCTACAGTGTATATATTTATAGCAATAGTATTTGTAAAGTTGAACCTAATTAACTCAGTCCAGTTTCTCAATAGATATGACCCAACTAGCATAGAGGTTTAGATGTTCAGATATATTTGCATAAACCAAACACAAAAGTTTTCTTTACTTGAGTCAATATAAACTTAATTTTCATTTGGGTGGATTTAAATGGCACTAAATTTTGATTATGTGCTGCACATCAAGGTTGCTTTTAATTACTTCTGCCAGATTCATCCTTTCTTTTCATTCATTTAATTCATTCTGGGGATTCTTGGACCGCTTGTCATTATTGTTTTATTTGCAGTTCAAAGGATCAAAGATGATTTGAAATGAGTGAGAAATTTCATGATGAGCTTCTTTAATGCTTTGTGAGTAGTGGGTCAAATTTTTCATGACTAGTCTGGAATGGAAAATTTAGCAAAAGGTCTTCAAACCCTAGCTTTCCATGTGGATACTTGATCTTTGCCCAACAAATATTTACTGTGTTCCTACTATGTGTAAAATACTGTGGGGTGAGGGGAGTTTCAAAGGTGAGTGAATCAGACAGGATCTAATTTACAATCTGGCTAGGAGAAGGGTGATAAAGTGCATTCACAAACATAACGTAGTGGGATAGGTGATAAGTCCCATAGGAAAAGATACAGATAAAGTAGAACCAGACTTCTGTGTAGGTGGGGATACTCTAATGGGCCTTAAAAGAGGGTCTGGATTTCATGAAGTGAAGATGGTGGTTGTATTTGAAAACACAGTCCAAGGGTGCGACACACAAAGTTGTGCCTTGTAAGGAAATGTGTCAGTAATCTTAGTCAAAGACTTGGCTAAAATGGGTGCTAACAGAGAATTGCAACTAAGAGTTTAGTGAAAAGCTTTGAAGTTTTGTTTGAAGCCAATGGAGAGATATCAAAGCATTAGATCAGGAGAATAGCCTATCTCAAATACTTTAGGGAAGAATGATTTGCTAAGTGATTCTCAGAAAAAAAAAAAAACAGAAGCTGGAGAGATTAGAGGCAAGGAGGTCAGCAATTTGGTTATTAACAATAGGATGATGGCATTGAGAACAGGATATAAAGTGCAAATATAAGAGGCCAAACAAAGAAAGCATTAACAGAACTCGGTAGAATATTTGCTCTGTATTTGTGAGTGTTGGTGCTGGTTAAGAGAGATCAAGCTTAACAAGGAAGACTGATAGCATTCTTTACAGAAAGTGCCAGAGAGTGCCTGCAGATGTTGTGGTAGAAAGGAAGGGGGTAACCTCGATTTCTGTTGTGTTGTATTTAAATGGATTATCAGTAGGGATATTGATGAACTAGAAACACAGGAGTTAAAAAAAGCCAAGTTTGAGTGGAAATGGTGTATTTAAACTTTCAGAATTGTGGATGTTTTGGGGACTTACTGATTCAAGGATTCCTTACAGTTAGGGCTCAGACGTACTTCAGCAATTTGTGGAAAAGACATGAACACTGTGATTAGAATAGATGGCAGGCAATGATGACAATTCACAAGTTAATGATGACAAATGAAAGTTACAGAACCTAATTAGGTCATCAATGTGTCCCCAATCCCTCACATCAATAGGCATGAATGGATGCATTTTTAATTCTTCCCTGAACATCTAGAATGTTCCTTCAGGAATGGAAACACAACAATTAGTTAGCTCTCCTTGAAAGATACTTCTCATTGCCCCCTCCCACCATCTCTTCATTATTCACTTAAGAAACTAACAACAGGTCATGCTTGATAGGAAGGATATTGTGCTTTGTCTTACGGTATTTATTGGCTTTATAGTCAATTTAATAAAAATATAGCAACTTGAGTGAAAATAAACGCATATCATAATGGCAAAAAATAAAAATATAGCAACCACATAAGTGCTGATAATTTTTAATATTTATGGAAATAGATTGTGATTTTATAAAATTCCCTCTCATGGAACTGATTTTTTTTCCCCAATCTCAGGTAAACTGTGATATAGCACTTTTAAAGGTAAGGTCTACAATTTTGGTTTCACACGAATGAAGTTCTTTCTTTTGCTTTCTTAGAACTAGGTTTAATGGTTTCTTACCCAGACCCTGAAGTTTAACTTGTGTCATTTCCTCTTGTTTTCTTCCCATTATATCAGGTTTCTATTTGGTGATCTGTGTACCCATGATTGTTTAAAAAAGAAGCCCAGACTTCTAGCCCATAAACATCACTTCCTCTGTCTGTTGAATTTATTTAAATGGCTGATACTTGAGCCCACGGAATTGTTTACACTAACACCATGGAGTCAAGAGCACTCATTGCCCCCACTCTAAGCTAGCCATAGGTCAACAACTGGGGCAAGACCCCGCATGCTTTATTACTTCACATCCAAATCTCTTTGTCCCATTTTTCCCATCCCTGACTTGGTGCTTTGGGTCCTTGCTCACCTATTTGGCTGATAAGTCAAGGGTAATATATACTTTCACCCAGTCAAAATTGTGTTTGCTTTCTTGCTCATCCCCAATTTGTATTTTTCCATGATTTTTGTCACCCTAGAGATTAAAAGATAAACAAGGTGTTTATTTAGTTTTTTAATCATGCCCTATGCTTTCTCACTGCAGATTCCTCAATTATCCAAGCTTTAACAGGTGGAAACATTTTCTCCAAGTAAAATTTTATATTTTGAGTCATGCATAAAAAAGGTAGCATGAATAAAAACATGCTATTCTAAGTAGCATTGATAACAAAATGATAATATCTGTATTAGTTTATTTCCTGATGAATCTCTCTAGGTGGCAGATAATTCCATTAATTAAATTACATTCAACCATATTTACTTATACAACTAACTGTGATAAAAAATATTCCCTAGACCCTTTGTTTATGACAGAATTCTTCTATGCATTGGTCAATAAAATGCCCTTTATAATTAATTTTGGCATTAGAAATGCTTCCCTTGGGGGGGAAAACCAAGATGGGTGGGGGGGATAGGGGGGAGGGTAATGGGTACCAAGACATGTGAAAGGGTATCAATGTATGTGAATTAATGCACCTTTTATCTGGCAAATACCATGTAACCCTTTTATTAATTACAATAAAAAATTAAAAAAAAATAAATCATACCCAGAAAAAAAAATAAAAGGGAGTGCCTTGAGCCCTTAAAGGTTTTTCAAATGCAAATAAAGGCTAAGGTGTTAAGATTCAAAAAAAAAAAAAAAGAAATGCTTCCCTTGAACATCTGCTCCATGTCAATGGGATCCTGAATTACAGAGTTCTCATGATAGAAACTATTCAAGGTATCACAAAATAGAAGCAGTTGTATGCTTTGCCTATGGGGTGTAAGAGGATGTGGCATATAGACTGTTCCCTAAATGTTGTAAATAATTCAATCTTCAAAGGTTATTTCCTGGTCTGGGAATGTGGCTTAGTGGTGGAGTGCTTGCCTAGAACGCCTGAAGCCCTTGGGTTCAATTTCTCAGTACCACACAAACAGAAAAGGCCAGAAGTGGCACTGTGACTCAAGTGGTAGAGTGCTACCCTTGAACAAAAAAGCAGCTCAGGGACAGTTCCTGGGCCCTGAGTTCAAGCCCCAGGACTGGCATAAAGGAAACAAAACATTATCACCTATGATAAGGCATGCCATCCTTGGCCCAATGTTTCCCAGCATGAAACCCATGTCAGCTGTTTCAGTGGCCATGGACTTGGGATCTTAGGCTTTTTTTTTTTTCTAATTCCCTGCCAGTGCTGTACTGGTTTTTTATTCTCATATCCAATGCTTCTTGCAAGAACAGGAATGATTGTTATTTTAGAGATTAAAATGTAAGAGAGATTATATCTCAGAATTTACTCCATTCACTTAAGGTAGGCCAAGTGGAAAGCCAACTCCCAATCTGTTTCTTAGAAGGGTTGGGTCTTCCTGATCTAACTCTTGTTCTCCTGTCTCATCTATGAGTCAAAATACATAATAGAAAGCTATTTCTATATTGCCTAGCCTCACAAAATGGTCCCCTTGGGCAAACACTTAACTAGAGATGAAGGGTGAAAATCACTGGGAATATATGGCTCCAGATGTGTCATAAGTTAAAAGAAAAAAGAAAGACAGAAGCTTGACATGGTTAATTCAGAGAATAAATGCACCTTTGTTGAGCTCTTAAAATGACTCAGTCCATGGACTTGCCATATTGTAGGCAGAGTTCACCTGTCTGAAGACTCTGTTGCTTTAACCACATGCACTTGCATGTGTGCACATGCACAAATGCACACACACACACACACACACACACACACACACATACACACACATACCTTGCAGAGTTGTTGGAACACTTAATTTTTTGCCAGTCCTGGGCTTGAGCTCAGGGCCTGAGCCCTGTCCTTGGACTTTCTCAAGGTTAGAGCTCTACTACTTGAGCCTCAGCACCACTTCTGGCTTTTTTCTATGTATATGGTACTGAGGAATCGAACCCGGGTCTTCATGCATGCTAGGCAAGCCCTCTACCACTAGGCAAAACTCCTGGCCCCCACTTAACTCTTTTTTAATCCTGTTTTCTAATCAATGCCAATGTCTAATCATGACTGGCACATCATAAATACAATACCTGACATTGTAGGGAGGCATGACCCAGTTACTTTTAGAATGGTTGCATGGGTTGACACAAATATAGGAAAATGGAAGAAACCATGGCTTGCTTTGACTCCAGGCCTCTGAATAAATTGTACTACCTTGAATGTGTAACTAACTTCATGAATGCAAATGATTCTTATTGTAAACATACCACAATTGGGATTTGATTGTTTCAACATTACCATGAAACAACTAAGAACATTAAACAGAAGGTTGGAGGGGCCAGTTTTTGTTGTTTCTCTATTTGTAATGGATAGTAGGAGAAAGGTTTTCCATTAAGAATACAACAGGGCCCTAGGGTTAGTAAACTAGAGGAGAACGAACTGTTTTCAAGCACACTCAGTAGTTAAGGTCGGCCTTTCCATGTTAGAATCATTAAGTAAGTACTCTTAACTTTAGTGCAGGTAATTCCTAGGCAATAATTTTTGTGGTTAATTTTATGTATTGCTCATCCTTCTTCCAGTGAGATCTGGCTTGCATGAAAGTTCTACAGTTTGTATTTTCTTCTCATATGTAAAGAAGCTTTTATAAAGGAGGATAAGTTGTTTTGTGCAAAACATCCATTTGCCCAAGAGATACATTAGATGATAATGACACTGCAAATAGCAAAATTAAAAACACTTCACAAATAATTTCATGCTTTAAAGACAGTTTCACTCCTTAAAAAAGGCAATTCTTGGGGCCAGGAGTTTGGCCTAGTGGTAGAGTGCTTGCCTAGCATGCACGAAGACCCGGGTTTGATTCCTCAGGACTACATATAGCAGAAATTGGTGCCGAGGCTCAAGTGGTAGAGCTCTAGCCTTAAAGTCCAAGGACATAGTTCAGGCCCTGAGCTCAAGCCCAGGACTGGAAAAAAAGGCAATTCTTTTTCTTTCTTTTTTTTTTTTTTTTTTTTTTTATTATTGAGGGGTTACAGTTACCTTTGCCAGATAGTAGGTGCATTGTTTGTCACACATTGATACCCCTTCTTATGATTTTGTTCCCATTTCCCTCTCCCCACCCCCTCCCAATCATCTTGTTTCCCCCCTTCCTTTTCCTGTTTCAAATAAACAAATAAATGTATATGCAATATACCAGGTAACAAAGTCAGATGCAGAAACAATATGAGATTAATCAAAGGGCAACATAGGAGAAGAGAAATAACATAGTACATTAAGAACAACAATCACTCAAGATAAATCTCTTGTTTCTGTATCTTAGAGACCCTTTCATTTAGTCTTATCCTATATAACCTTCTATATGTAGGTTTTGCGCTATTTTAGTCCTCTGCTAAGAGAGTCCCAGATGTGTACTAATACAAATGAGGGAAACCATTGAGTCTATGTTCCTTTGGGTCTGACTTACTTCACTTAATATGATTTTTTTCCAAGTCTTTCCATTTCCTTACAAATAGGGAAACGTCATTCTTTTTGATGGCAGCATAGAATTCCATTGTGTGGGACTGGGAGTGTGGCCTAGTGGTAGAGTGTTTGCTTACCATGCACGAAAACCCCGGTTCGATTCCTTAGTACCACATACATAGAAAAAAGCTGGAAGTGGTGCTGAGGCTCAAGTGGTATTGCTCTACCCTTGGGAAAGTCCAAGGATAGTGCCCAGGCCCTGAGCTCAAGCCCAAGACTGGCAAAAAACCAAATCAAACCAAAACAAACTAAAACAAAAAAACCCCAGAATTCCATTGTGTATAAATACCACATCTTCTTGAACCAATCATCTATTGAAGGGCACTTGGGAAGGTTTCATATCTTTGCTAATGGTAAATAGTGCTGCAATGTTGTGCTAGTGACTTTAGTATGTCCTTGATTCTGGATTATTAGGTAAATGCCAAGGTATGGGATTGCTAGGTCATAGGGGGAGCTCTATGTTTAGCCTTTTGAGGAATCCCCATACTGCTTTCCACAGTGGTTGAAGGAGTTTACACTCCTACCAATTCCTCCTGTCCACATCCCTGCCAGCATCTGTTGTTATTAGATTTCTCTTTAAGTCTTAAGCCCATTTTTTAATGGGATGGTTGTTTCTTTGAAGATTTTTTTTGGAGAGATTCAATTTTTTTAAGCTGTAGATGTATTTTAGATATGAGGCCTTTGTCTGGCTAGTGAAGATCTTCTCCCACTCTCTGGGCTATTTAGCTTGCTAGCTATATCCTTTGCCATACAGAAGCTCTGCAGTTTAATGCAGTCCTCTTATCCAGACTTTCTCTGATTTGTTGTGTTTCTGGGTCTTTATTAAGAAAGTTTCGACCTGTGCCAAGGAGACCTAGTGAATCTCCAATTCCTTCTTGTAAAGTTTTCAGTGTGTCAGCTTTTACCTTGAGGTTTTTGATCCATTTGGAGTCAATCCTGATGCAGGGTGACAAAGAAGGATCCAACTTTAGCTTTCTGCAGGTGTTTAACCAGTTCTGCCAGCACTACTTGTTGAAGAGGCTTTCTTCCATTCTATTTTTTTTTGGCTTTCTGATTGAAGATTAGGTGGCCATAGGTCTGTGGGTTAATTTCTGTGTCTTCAGTTCCATTCCACTGGTCCTCAGGCTTGTTCTTGTGTCAGTACCAAGCAGATTTGGTCACTATAGCTCTGTAATAGAGTCTAAAGTTTGGTATTGAAATTCCTCCTGTGCCATTCTTTCTGCTAAGAATTGATTTTTGCCATACAGGGTCTTTTACTTATTCCATATGAAATTTTGGATTGCCTCTTCTATTTCTTTAAAGAATGACATTGGGATATTGATGGGTATTTCATTGAATTTATAGAAAGCCCTTGGCAAAATCACCATTTTCACAATATCGATTCTTCCAGTCCAGGAGCATGGGAGGTTTTCTCACTTCCTCAGTTCTGTTTTAATTTCCTTTTTCAGGCTTTTAAAGTTTTCATCATAGAGGTTGTTTACATTCTTAGTTATTAATTCCTAAGTACTTTTTTTTTGAGGTGATTACAAAAGGAGTTGCTTTCCTGATTTCTGTCTCACTTCTTTCATTGTTGGCATACAGGAAAGCCATTGATTTTTGACTGTTCATTTTATACCCTGCTACCTTGCCACAGTTTCAAATCAGCTCAATCATCTGTGGAGTGAAGTCGATAGGGTTCTTTAAATACAGAATAGTGTCATCTGCAAAGAGGGAAAGTTTCACTTTCTCTTTCCCTAGTTGGATCCCTTTATGCTTGCTTCTTGTCTTATTGCTCTGGCTAGTAATTCTAATATTGAAGAGGAGTGGAGACAGTGGACATCCTTGTCTAGTTCCTGATTTTAGAGGAAATGGCTTTAGCTTTTCACCATTAAGTATAATTCTAGCTGTAGGTTTGTCATACACAGACGAAAAAGGCAATTCTTATGAGCGTTCATAGCTAAGGTTTCTATATCTCTGAGGTTTCTATGTGAGACCACGAACATGTTTACTCCTGGAAAGAATCTCTATTGTCTTGTTGTTGGATTGCTATATTGCATTTTCTCCGATCTTGAAATTTCTGAAACTTTTCTCCTTTCTTTCTAGTTAATGCACAGCAATGCTTCAGACACATTGGTAGCTTAATTGTTCTCTTTTTAATTACGCATTGTGTAACAAGCCTTGCCTATTGCGTGAAGCATATGCATTTATCTGGACATGCTACTGCTTATCCTTTAGCAGAGAACTGTAGGTATTGCCAAGGTGCTCTATTTCATTGTTTTCTCGAGACCTTTCACCTAATGATATATTTCAACAAACTCTTTAACTTATTTGAGCTGTAATGTGTAACTCGAGTCACAAAAATAACTGTGTGATTATATTGGGGAAACACTGATGATTGATTGCTATTGGAAAATCTTGTTGGGTATTAATAAAAATGTTTAAAGAATCCGCCCAAGACCCAGGTTTGGCTTAGGTTTCATTAGCTCACACTATTAAAAGATAGCCATTAGAACTCAATTGATGGCTATTGTATCCACTTTACTGGTTTCGTATATAATGTAGAAGGACAGAATGCATTCCAGCAGTTCTCACTTTTATATTACTTTTGGGCCACACAGAAAAACATCCAATAAGTAAGATTTTCGCATCTAAGAAGAAGTATATTTCAGCATGCTGAACAGATGTGTGAACTGGGTAACCGAATAGGATTAGCTGTATTTGAGGATTTAGAGCAAAGAAGCAACAGAAAGCATAAGGTAAGAGCATATGATAAGAACTCAAATCATAAAGCTGCAAATGATGCACCAGTACATTTTACAATGAAATCAAACATTGATTATGGTATAGGTTATTAGAAAATAGGCAGTAGGGGGCTGGAAGTTTGGCCTAGTGGTAAGAGTGCTTGCCTAGTATGCACGAAGACCTGGGTTTGATTCCTCGGTACCAGGCGAACAGAGAAAAGCCAGAAATAGTGCTATGGCTCCAGTGGTAGAGCTCTAGCATTGAGAAAGCCCAAAGATGGAGTTCAAGGCCCAGGACTGGCAAAAAAAATAGGCATTAGAAGATGTATATCAAGGATAATAATGTTTCCCACTGATTGAACTATAAGCCTAGCATAGCATCTTCTTTTTACTTCTACTAATCCTTACAGAAAAGTAACCAGTTACTGTTCTCCTTGTGCAAATAGAAAGAGGAGAAGGTACACTTTTTTATTCGTTTGCAATAGATCATACAAACAGAAAGTGAATAACTTTGAATCATCCCCAGGCTTACCTCTACCACTCACCACTAGCCTCAGCAAATATGCATACACTGCTGATTGATGTATTTGTACAATTACATATACTTTCAATTAAATAATATATAAATTATGCATGCATGTCTGTGTGTGTGTGTGTGTGTGTGTGTGTGTGTGTGTGTCTTGTTCCATGAATTTGAACTCAGCACCTGGGTTCTGTTCTTAAACATTTTTGTTAAAGGCTTGTGCTCTACCTCTAGGAGTAGAGCCACAGGTCCACTTCTGGATTTGTTTTTCCTTCTTCTTAATTCCTGTCCAGGCTGTCTTTGAACCTTGATCATCAGATCTTAGCCTTCTGAGTAGCTAGCATTAAAAATTTTTTTCTTAAGAAAAAAAAAACATAAATCAGTACACTGATCAAAGTAGCAATATCTCTACAAGTTTAGCTTTTTCCCAAGCTTTTTAATCAGATATATAGATGATAAATTTTTGACCATACTTAAAAAATATAAGCATGATAGACTTTTCAGAGACAACTTTAATGAAACTGAAATATCAGACTTTAAGTTGCTGCTTGCTCCTAAAAGAAACACTCAGTCTTCCTTATTTTTCATGTGATTTGCTCTATGATTTAAAGACATGGTGTTTGGGGGATAAGGAAACCAACTATTCCAAATGGGCCTTGGAGAACAAGAAGAGGCATCATGGCTGCACATAAGGTGGATGTAGATTGTCCTTTGTGCTTTCTTTCCTTATCTCTCTTCTTCTATTTTGTGGGGGTGAGGTGGGGTGGGGAGGGAAGGGGAGCATAGATGGGTAGAACGTGTGATCAATTGTGAACTGTCAACCCTGGAAACTCCCTTGTGGTTTGACATTTCCTAAGAGAAGTCTGGTCTGCCTATTGGTAAGAAGCCAATCCCCACTGGATGGGCTCTTTTGTCTCAATAGCCCATTTCTGGTAAATATAAATTCATGTGATGTTTCTATTTTATTTATTTCTCTCTCTCTCTCTCTCTCTCTCTCTCTCTCTCTCTCTCTCTCTCTCTCTCTCTCTCTCTCTCTCTCTCTCTCTCTCTGTCTCTCTCTCTCTCCATCTCTCTTTCTTTTGGTCAGGTGAGGGGCTTGAATTCAGGGCCTGAGTGCTGTTCTTTAGCTTCTTTGTGCTCAGTGCTAGAGCTCTGCCTCTTGAGCCACAGGACCACTAGTGAATTTTGAGTGGTTAATGGGAGTTAAGAGTCTCAAGGGGACTTCTCTGCTCTCACTGGCTTCAAATTGTGATCCTCAGATCTTAGCCTTCTGAGTAGCTAGGATTATCAGCATGAGCCATTGGTTCCTTGACTTATTTTTTTAATGAGTGTAATTGATTGTCCACATGGCTTTTACTTAATCAACCATGTCCTCTCCTAAAAAGTGAATTATAATAATATTACAAGTGCTTGGTAACTAATAGTTATTGGATTTTGTATTGCTCAAGAAATTTCAAATGAGTAGAATACAATGTGGGTGGGAATTTATTTATTTATTTTTTATCTTTTTTATTGTAATTAATAAAAGGGTTACATGATATTTGCCAGATAGAAGGTGCATTAATTCACATACATTGATACCCTTTCACATGTCTTGGTACCCATTACCCTCCTGGGTGGGAATTTATACAGCACTGAATCTCTACATTGAATTCAGCAACTATCTTCCCAATTTAAAGAGGTAGGATCACAGTTAAGGGACATACCAATTTGGTTGAATTTTCCTGAGCATTGAAACTAGATGTCATTTTGGGGTGGGGATAGAGAAGAATCTTAAAAATAAAAAGATTAATCAGCCCGACACAGTGGCACACACCTGTATTCCTAGCTACTCAGGAAATTGAGATCTGAGGATCAAGGTTCAAAGCCAACCCAAGCACTGAAGTCCGTGAGACTCTTATCTCCAATTAATCCTAGGAAACTGGAAGTGGTTCTGTGGCTCAAGGGACAGGATGGTAGTCTTGAGCTGAAGAGCTCAGGGACAATGCCCAGGCCCACAGTTCAAGCCCCACAACCAACAAAACTAATAAATACATAAAGATTAATTGATATCATTTATGTATTTTGCATCTCGCTAAACTTGTTGCATATTACAAATTATTTAACTCCTACATTGTTCTTATGATGCACATGTTCTTACCTGTGTCATTTCATAGAAGATGAAACTAAGTCATAGAAAGATTAAATTACTTGCCCAAGATTACACAGCTAAAAACAAGACAGTCAAAATTTAAACTTAGTTCTTGACCCTATATTTCTACCTCTCATACTCTTTTTCTATATACAATATACTGGGTACCAAAGTTAGATACAATAACAATATGAGATAAATCATAAGGACAGAAAAAAGAGAAAGAGAGAGAGAGAGAATAAATAACTTCACACGGTAGGTTAAGAACAACAAGCACAAAAATAAAAGTCTTGTTTCCATATCCTGGATTTCATTTTGCTTATCCTCATCCTATATGGCCATATCCACATGGCAATTGAGATATTGTGGAGAATCCTAAATGTGTACTACTTATTGCAAATGAGGGAAACGATGGAGCCTGTCTTTGAATGTAGCTTATTTCACTTCATACAATTTTTTCCAAGTCTTTCCATTTTATTACAAATGAGGCGATATCATTCTGATGATAGCATAGAATTCCATTATGTATAAATACCACATCTTCTTGATCCATTCATCTACTGAGGGGAATCTGGGTTGGTTACATGCTTTAGCTATGGTAAATAATGCTGAAAAGAACATAATTGTGCTAGTAGCTTTAGTATGTCCTTGTTTATGACCATTTGGGTAAATGCCCGGGAATGGGATCTCTGAGTCATAAGGGACTTCTTGCAGAACCCCCATACTGCTTTCCAGAGTGGTGGAACAAGTTTTCACTCCACCAACAATGTAGTAGCTTTCCCTTTTGCCTACATCCCAACCAGCATCTATTGTTATTAGATTTCTTGATAATGGCCATTCTAACTGGAGTGAGGTGGAATCTGGAGTTATTTTCATTTGCATTCCTATTTAGGAATGAACTTAATGAAGCAAAAGACCTTTATGATGAAAACTTTAACAACCTGAAGAAGGAAATTAAAGCAGAACTGAAGAAGTGGAACAACCTCCCATGCTTCTGGATTGGGAAGATTAAAATCATGACAATGGCTATCCTGCCAAAAGCTATTTACAAATTCACTGAAATATCCATCAATATCCCAACCTCATTCTTTAAGGAAATAGGGGAAGCAATCCAAAAATTCTTATGGAACAACAAAAGACTCCTTTGCTTCCAAAAATTCATACGGAATAATAAAAGACATTTTTAGCAAAACAATCCTTAGCAGAAAGAACAGCACTGGAGGAATATCCATACCAAACTTCAGACTCCATTACAGAGCTATATTAATAAAAACAGCTGGTACGGGCACAAGAATAGGCCTCAGGGCCAATGGAATAGAACTGAAGACCCAAAATCAACCCTCAGACTTATGGCCACCTAATCTTCAATCAGGGAGCCAAAAAGTAGGATGGAAGAAGGACAGCCTCTTCAACAAGTGGTGCTGGCAGAACTGACTAAGTAGCTGTAGAAAACTAAAACTGGATCCTTCTATGTCATCCTGAACCAGAATTAACTCCAACTGGATGAAAGAACTTGAGGTAAAGGCAGATATCCTGAAAATTTTATAGGAAGGAATGGGAGATACACTAGGGCTTCTTGGCACAGGTCGAAACTTTTTTTTAATAAAGTCCCAGAAACACAACAAATTAAAGAAAGTATGGACAAATGGGATTGCATTAAACTTCAGACTTTTTGTATGGCAAAGGACATAGCTAGAAAGTTAAAAAGAAAGCCCACAGACCAGGAGATCTTCACTAACCATACAACAGAGAAGGGCCTTATATCTAAAATATACTTAAAGCTAAAAAAAAATTGGACCTCTCAAGAACAAGACCTCAATGAAACAACCCTCCCATTAAAAGGTGGGCTAAAAACTTAAAGAGAGACTTTTTTGAAGAAGAAATAAGAATGGCCAATAGACACACAAACAAATGCTCAACATCTGCCTCTCATTCTCTCTCTCTCTCTCTCTCTCTCTCTCTCTCTCTCTCTCTCTCTCTCTCTCTCTCTCTCTCTCTCTCTCCCTCCCTCCCTCCCTCCCTCCCTCCTCCTCTCTCTCTTTCTTTCTTTCTTTCCTGGTGGGTCATGGGGCTTGAACTCTGGGCCTGGGCACTGTCCTTGAGCTCTTGCTCAAGGCTATTGCACTACCCCTGGACCCACAGCACCACTTCCCGTTTTCTAGTGATTAATTGGAGATAAGTGTCTCACATCTTTGAGCCTAGATCCTCAAATCTCAGCCTCCTGAGGATTACAGGTGTGAGGTACCAGTTCCTGGTTGCCTCTCATTTTCAGACTAACCAAAACCAAGCCCCTCAGTTTTATCTGTAATTAATTATAAGCAATGATTACCAATTACTTATTTATCAGCTTTTTTGAACAAGCGCTTCCTATTCTACCACTTACTATTAAAATCAAAGCTCAGTTGTATGTTTAAAACTTGCAAGTGTCCATGAAACAAAATATATGAAGTAAGCCAAGACAACTGTTGAATGTTCATAAGAGAAGCAAAGTGAAGGATCTCTTTGGGCTTCTATAAAAGACTGAGAATATCACTGAACACTCACTTTTAGTATTTAAGTCATTTTTAGTGACACACCAAACTTTATAGTATGAGCTTAACAAAAACCTATATCCTATTAAAACTCTACTCTGTGTCTCTCTGTATATTCTTTTCCACCTCTCTGTCTCTATTTCTCTCTGTTTACTACAAAGTTCACCTTTCAAGGATTAGGTTTTAATTGGGCCAGGTACAGGACTTTTCGGAATGTAACTTCTGAAAAAATCATTAGAAGGTCTTATTCTTCCTCTCCTTTGCCATTTATTTTCAAGCATCAGAAGTTTTTCACTTCATTGGTTTTTTTCTCCATCATGATCAAGAAACCAATGGATACCAAAGTCAGAATGAGTCAGACAATAGGAAACCAAAATGTTAGACCGGTGAGCGTGAACGTATTGAAATGAGTCCCAGTAAACTCAGTCTCTCTCTCTCTCTCTCTCTCTCTCTCTCTCTCTCTCTCTCTCTCTCTCTCTCTCTCTCTCTCTCTCTCTCTCTCTCTCTCTCTCTCTCTCTCTCTCTCTCTCTCTCCCTCCCCCCCCCCATGTTAAACCACATGCAAACAGGATGGGCTAGTGGCTTCACAATGGGTGTGGCTCTTCCACCTCTCCTCCCACAAAGTCCCCTTCCTCTCTTTCCAACACATGTGTTTCAAATTGGAGCGATGGTGGGTGGGTGAAGCAAGAGCTAGCTGCCCTCTGAACTATAAATAGCAAAGCCAAGAATTCTGAATGTTTGAAGAGGGGAGGTCACAGGAGATAGCAGGGCAAGAGAGGTGGGAAGCTACCCAAATGCAATCATTTGCATTGCTTCAAACCAAACCAACTCCTGTAGCATATTAAGAGTATTGAGTAAATATGTGGCCAGCCTCAAACCCAACCTGAAAAAAAAAGGCTATAATAGAGTTGGTCCCTGATAGATAGTCACCTCCTTTAGCTTTTTGGAAAAATACAGTTATAGTCAGACTAACGTGGACCAAAACCCATGGAAAGATTGATGGAAATTCATTTTAAGAAGCCACACACATGAAAATAATTTACACAGGAGGCTTTCTGCAGCACAGCTGTGCTGCTTATTTATTTTGGACCAGATTTTTGCAAAAACGTGGTACCCAAAAAGGACTCAATTCTTGATAACTTTACCAATGTCTAATTAGGGCCCTGAACTCCACTACTTCTTTTCTGGTTTGCCTGGGATTCAAAGGCAGGTGATGTTCTTTAGGCTCTTCAGAGATTCAATTCTTCACCATTTACTTGAAAACTCTACCACCTTCTGCATCTCATCCTTGCCAGTCGATGTAACTTTGTGTCTTCTTCCTTCCATAACCGAAGCTCACTCAGAAAGCAACAGAGAGGAAGTCAGAAAGGTTTGAATAGAACAACTGCGTAAGTACATGAACCTGTCTCCACCTTGAGGTGGGAAAGAAGCTTGTAAAGAGGACTCCCAGACTCATAAAGCCTCACAAAAGAATCCTACACAGCCTTGTCACCAGGTCTACACCAGAGACATCAGAAGGTAGAATTTACACCTGCTTTGATGCTTGCTTCTTTGCCTCTAAACCCCTGAGACAGATGAGGCAAGTTACTTTTTGAGAGTTTCAGAGCACCTTGCAGGGTGGCCTCTCTCTGTTCCACTTTGAAATAGACTGGAGCTCAGTGCCCTCCAGCCAGCCAGCATGTGTGCATGGGTGTAACGTTTATTTAAGGGATTTGGAGACCAAGACCGCCTACACCATGCAATCAGAGGCTTCTGGTGTCATTATTCATTGAATTATCCTCTGGCAAAGAAGGGGACAGGGACTGATAGATCAAAACTGTTTCAACAGTAAAGGGACATATTTGTATAGTTTCTGATCTGGTGGAGAACCAGATTCGTTATTTGGATTTATCCACATTCTTTCTTCTATACTGCTTAAATGCTTCCCATTCAATCTTGAATTTAAATGAAGCAACTCTTTTAGGGCATTGAAACGTTTACCAGTTAGTCCACATTTGATGGGATGGATCTATTTGAAAGACATATGTGTACCCTGAAGAAGGGCTCCTGTCATGTGTTGTGAGAGCCTTTGGCATGTCTGTGACAGGAGGAGGGAGGGAGCGGTTATGTTCTGGTGTCTTGCAGGGAGCTGTGGACAGGATCCTTAAAGCTGATGCAATTGTTTTACAAATCAGTCTGAAAGCACAAGGAATAAAAAATATTCTCATAAATCTCATAATCTGTTAGGAATCAACTTGAAAATGGTGCTAAATCCACACAGTAATACCATTCTTTCTTCGCTTGAAATGCTACATGTAGCTGAAAATCAGTTTTGACAGGCATTGAAATTCTTACTGACCCAGGCTAATACATAGAACACAGCCATACTGCCTTCTCTGACATTTTTTTTTTACATTCTTTTTGCCAAGTTTATATTAAAAAGACTGGAAGCTTTAAAATTAAAGTCTCATCAGGGAAGATAGTTTCTTCCTCCCACATTGACTTACCAATATACAGTTAAGTTGCGTTTTATAAGCAAAATACATCAGAGTGTAACATCCCATCAGTTTTGCTCTCAGTTCTGTTTCTTTTTACCAAATCAGATTTCTTTATAAGTTTAGCTTTATGCAGTCAGAACTATTACCTTTGAAACTTTTTTTTGCAATTTATTATAATGTTCC
Organism: Megascapheus bottae; assembly: GCF_031878675.1. NCBI lineage: Eukaryota > Metazoa > Chordata > Mammalia > Rodentia > Geomyidae > Megascapheus > Megascapheus bottae. The sequence continues at coordinate 24,296,291 of NC_143526.1, read as the reverse complement.
TTAAAGATGTTGGGTATGGTATGCATGTCTGTAATCTGAGCTACTAGAGACAGAGGCAGTAAAATTGACGGTTTCAGACCACCCTGGCCATTAATAGGGAAAGATCTCTAAAATATAAAGCTCAAAATATACAGAAAGGTCTAGGTATGTAGCTTAACTGGTAGAGTGATTGCCAGTGCAATGGCCTGGATTCAATATCTAGTACAGAGTGAAAGAGGGAAAAGGAGAGGGAGAGAAGGAGGGAGGGAGGGGGGAGACATAGCAGGAGGAAAGAGATTGGTCTAAAGAAATCTGCAAAATTGTGTTTTCTCCTTGCTATATTTTAATTTTACTGCTGTATTTTTTTTTAAAGAGACAGAGACATTTAATCAAAGCTTTACTTGTGTCTTACTTTTGTTTCAGAAGACACAACTGTCAAATATCTCATCTTTGTATCCGAGGAAAACTGATGTAACTATTCACCAACATAAGCAGTGTTTCATATCACCTAGGCCCGATGTTTTTCCTTGGGGGCGGGTGAGGAGACATGTTCCTACCCATTCCTTGATACTGTTGATATTTACTTGCTTGAAAATGAGTCTTAGCCCTTTAGCACAAAACAAAGCAGAAAGTAGTGCAGCCTCTCTTACCACTAGGGGGCAGTAACTGCTCCAATGCAGATATCTACCACAGAAAATGATGCAGTCACTTCTTCCTCTTGTGTCCTCCCTTTTGTTGATGTCCTCATAAATCAGTGTTATTCCTTATGGAGAGAGGAATCAATGTCAATAAAATATTTTGGGTCTGCAAGGGAGGAAAGAGGAGATCATTCATACAAGCAAGAGGAACAGGGAATTTAAATAGACATGTTCTTAGACTATCATTTTCGAAAGGCATGCATCAGGCCTAAATGCAATTTACTTCTGTTGTGTTAATGATTCCTGTAGGTATTGATAAGACTTCTCATCTCCTTTTCACTGGCTGTAATTCATATGTGTAACACCTGCCTTCTAGTTTTCTGTATTATGCTCATAAGCGGGCATTAATTTTTGTAGGAGTAGTTCTATAGCTTTAATTATATGTGGCTCATTGAATTATCTTGAAAAGGATTAAGTGTTCATTTTAAGGGGGAAAACACCAAAGAAAAAAGGTATGATCTTTTAAATATTTTTATTTGCATTAGGAGCAAGAAATCTCAATCAAGAAAATACCCATTTACCCAATCATCCAGAAATAAGGACATACTAAATCCACCAGCACAACAATGTTCATTGCAGTACTATTTACCATATCAAAGATATGGAACCAACCCAGGTGTCCCTCAGTTGATGAGTGGATCAACAAGATGTGGTATTTGTACACAGTGGAATTCTATGCCGCTGTCAGAAAGAATGACATTGCCCCATTTGTTAGGAAATGGAAAGACTTAGAAAAGATCATATTAAGTGAAGTAAGCCAGACTCAAAGGAACTTAGGCTCAATGGTTTCCCTCATTTGTCATAATCAGTAGAATCCTTGGGCTCTCCAAGCAGAGATTTGCAATAGAGAAAAGCCTTGATACAAAAGGCCATATAGTAGGATGCTAAATGAAAGGATCTCTAGGATATAGAAACATAAGCCATATAATGAATGATTGTTGTTCTTAAGGTACTATGTTATCTCTCATCTCTTTTGCTGTCCCTTGGTTATCTCATATTGTTACAGTATCTCACTTTGTTACCTGATATATCGGATATATTTGTATTTGGTTATTTGAAATTGGATAGGGAAGGGGGGAAAACAAGATGAGGGGTGGGGGGGAAGGGAAATGGGGACCAAGACATGTGAAAGGGTATCAATGTATGGGAATTAATGCACTATCTATCTGGCAAATATCATGTAACCCTTCTATTAATTACAATAAAAAATGGTAACGAATCACAAAAAAAAAAAGAAAATACCCATTCTTCTCATGTCCCTCCCTGGCCTTCTTCCTCCTCTGCAGACATTTGCCAATATCTGAAGTCAGTTTTGATGATCATAACTTGGAAGGAAGACATGTTTCTACTGGTATCCAGTAGGTAGATGGCAGGGATATTGTTAAACATGTTACACAGCACAAGTAAATTCCCAGAACAATTGCTAATAGGGTTGAGGTTGAGAAATATGATTTCAGAACAGGATAAAAAAAGGAATGATTTTTTTCTTTCTCTTTGGAGTGAGTAATATTAGTTTAAAAGATGATGTTCACCTAATATGTCCTGCTCCAACATGAAAAATATTGTCATGTAGGCCCAGAATAATAACATGATGACTTGCACCCGGTGAGGGAAGACCCAGGATGTGAAGAGGATGTGGAGGCCATGTACCAGATAGCAATTAGCACGTTGCTGGTGGATCCCACCTGTAATTCTAGTCGCTCAGGAAGCTGAGATCTGAGGATTGGGGTTTAAGGCCAAGCTAGACAGGAAAATGTACACGATTCTTATCTCCAATTAACCATCAAAAAGTCAGAAGTAGAGCTGGGGCTCGAGTGGTAATGTGTGAGCCTTGAGTGAAAAAGTTAAAGGACAGTGCCGAAAGCCCCAAGTTCAAGCACACACACACACACACACACACACACACACACACACACACACAACTAGCATGTAAAGAGGATTTGCTTTTTAAAAATAGAATGATTATTAACCCTGTCTTCTTTTTTCTTCCAGAAATATATAGTAGAAACTTCTCAAAATCAAGTAGTTTCATACTGTTGGTGGGAGTGAAAACTGCTTCAACCACTATGAAAAGCCATATGGCAATTCCTCAAAAGACTAAACCCAGAGCTCCCCTGGAACCCAGCAATTCTTCTCTCTTCTCCTTAGCATTTACCCAAATGTCCAGAAACAAGGACATACTAAATCCACTAGCACAATGATGTTCATTGCAGCACTACTTACCATAGCAAAGATATGGAATCAACCCAGATGCTCCTCAGTTGATGAATGGATCAACAAGATGTGGTAGTTATACACAATGGAATTCTATGCTGCCATCAGAAAGAATGACATCTCCCCATTTGGTTTTTTTAATATATTTTTATTGTAATTAATAGAGGGTTACATTATATTCACCAGATAGAAGGTGCATTACTTTACAAACATTGATACCCTTTCTCATGTCTTGGTCCCCATTTCCCTCCCCCCACCCCCGCTCCTCATCTTGTTTTTCCCCCTTCCCTATCCGATTTCAAATAACCAAATATGCATATATACAATATATCAGATAAAAAGGTGAAATACTGTAACAATATGAGATAACCAAGGGACAGCAAAAGATATCCCCCCAATTGTAAGGAAATGAAAAGACTTGGAAAAAATGATATTAAGTGTACTAAGCCAGACCCAAAGGAACATAGGCTCAATGGTTTCCCTCATTTGTAATAATTAGTACACACCTAGGACTCTCCTAGCAGAGGATTACAATAGCTCAAAATCTAGGTTCAGATATTTGGTCATAAAGGATGAGACTAAATTAAAAGACCTATAGGATATGGAAACAAGAGCTTTATCTTGAGTGATTGTTGTTCTTAATATACTATGTTATTTCTCTTCTCCTATGTTGCCCTTTGGTTAATCTCGTATTGTTACTGTATCTGACTTTGTTACCTGGCATATTGTATGTACATTTATTTGTTTATTTGAAATAGGAAAGAGAAAGGGGAAAACAAGATGATTGGGAGAGGGCAAGGGGAGGGAAATGGGAACAAAAACATGAGAAGGGGTATCAATGTGTGAAAAGTAATACACCTGCTACCTGGTGAATGTGACTGTAACCCCTCTATACATTACCTGGCAATTAAAAAAAGTAGTTACAAGAATATCATAGGAATCACTGTAGCCCAATTTAAGTAAGGAGTTTATTCAAATGAGAGTTGAAAAAGACAATCCAGAAACGGATAGATTAGCTTCAAATAAGGTGAGCTAATTGTAATGCTTTGTTAAGTAAGATCTGGTTTGATAATAATCTCATTTTTACAGAACTTCTGAGTCTACTACCTCTTTCAAAATTCATATGTTCATTTCATAACTTACAGCTCAATGTCAGCCTTTAGGCTATTTTGCTAAGAATAATTATAATTAACAAGTGAATTCTGAAGCTTAAATTAAGAGACTACTGGACAAATTTGTTTAGAGAACCTTTTGGCCATCTTACAATGTATTTTTTTTCCAGTCCTGGGGCTTGAACTCAGGGTCTGAGCACTTTCCTTGGTCTTTCCTCAAGACTAGCACTCTGCCACTTGAGCCACAGCACCACTTCTAGCTTTTTCAGTGTATGTGGTACAGAGGAATTGAACCCAAGTCTTCGTGCATGCTATGCAAGCACTCTACCATTAGGCCAAACTCCAGGCCCCATCAAAATGTATTTTTCAATTGAAAAATCATTGAACTTTAACAAATGACTCATATGGGTTTTGGATACAGAATAGTATATCATACACACTGGTTAAAAAGAATTCACTGAATAAATACTAGTTAACTCTTATTTTTCCCTTTCTCTCTTTATCTATACTATTAATACCAGGATTAAGGGTCATAATTGTAAGTAGCCTACTGGTTAGCATCAAATCTCTGATTTGCTATGATTCACTATCCTGAGATACCTAGTTCAATGGCAAGCAAATAAAAGTAAACAGAAATAAAAAGAAATGAAGGAACTCCAAAGTTCACTTCTAACTTCTGAAGGATTTTTGTCATCTATCATTTTCACTTTCCTTCAAACTTTCTTCTAGAAGTTCATTAACTTCCCAGATGAAGAATCTGACTAGATACTAAATTGTTAGGGAGCTTAGCTAAAGAATGGCCCTGCACATCTGGACTCTGAAGACATTTGCCTTATTTCATGAATAACAGCTAAAGCAATGGATAGATTCGTGACTACTAGAGTTTCATTTTTGCCTTGAGTGGATGATTGGTTAAACGTTCTTTTCATCTTCACCCCCTTCCCTTTCCATTCTCCTTCTCCGAATCTTCCCAGTGTTTCCCCAATTTCTTTGTTAGCACCTTTTAAGAAAACTGATTGTCAAAGCTGTTTCACATATGGCCTATTCTCTGTGTTTCTGTGTAAATCCTCAAATTCTAAGCTCTCCTGGGGAGTCAAGTTGAGCTAGACTTACATCCCTGCACCCACAATCTAATTCAATGCCAAGTGTAGAGAACTCACACACGTGTTAGAGTTCTCAACATCCCCTTGTAGTCTGTGCTTCCTGAGTCTGCTACTCATAGCCTTGATCTCTAACCCCCCAAACATCTCCACCCTCCATTCCCTCTCTGTTCTTTCTCACTACAGAGACCACTCTCTTCTGTCTCTGTCATTACTGATGACAAAACATTGTCCTCCTTATACTCTCCTTTCTCATTGGTAATCAAGTCTTCTTTTCTCCTTTCAGTCTCCTTCGGTCTTATCTCAACAATTTTCACGTTTCAAAGCAAAGGCATTGAGTTTCTAATCTATTTGTGTTTGTGTATGTACATGTGTGTATTTTGTTTCATTTTTATTTTTTGTTCCTTGGCTCCCATAGGCTTTGAGAATCATTTTTTGGGTTATGTCACTTCAGTATTAGGTCACTTTTTCTCTTTGCAGCTCCAATGATCCTAAATTTTTAGAAATATATTTTTATTTTCTTTAGGTAGTTGTACAAAGGCATCACCACTCGTTTATGAATACAGTGCTGCGTGGTCCATATCCTTCCCTTTTAACATTCTCATCCACCCATCTCCTCCTTTTCCTCACTTTTCTTAATTTTTTGTTATGTATTGATTTTTTTTGTATTTAACAAAGCTATTTATCTACCACAATGCATTTGACCTGTGTCATCTCTTTAACATCTTTATCTGCCCTTCCAACCACCCCTTCTTTTATTTTTCTCAGTTCTGTGGCATATACAGTGCATTCTTGCCTACATTCTACTCATTTTCCCCATTCATTCTTCTACCTCTCTTTTCTTGACCCTGGTTCCTCTCTCCCACCCCACCCACTGCCACCAGAACCCATGTCCTAGTACTTATTTTACTGGGCTTCGACTTAGTCTCTCTAAAGAATCATACTATTTGCATTCTCCATACATTCTGTTATTCTTCAGTTAATCCATATCTAACTGCCTGGATGCCACCCAAACAAACTTCTAGATTCATAGGCATATTGTCCCCACAAATGATAGAAACCATGATAGATGACTAAGAATGTACAAAGAAGCTGGGATAGCAAAGCACAAAAATAGATACTAAATTGGGGCCGGGAGTTTGGCCTAGTGGTTAAAGTGCTTGCCTAGCATGCACGAGGACCCGGGTTTGATTCCTCGGTACCACATACATAAAAAAAAAAAGCCAGAAGTGGTGCTGAGGCTCAAGTGGTAGAGCTCTAGCCTTGAGAAAGTCCAAGGACAATGCTCAAGCCCTGAGTTCAAGCCCAGGACTGGCAAAAAAAAAATAGATACTAAATTGCTATGCTTTATTGAGCATTGGTTGAAAGTCACTGGCTTCTCATTGCATCTTCACCAAACTTCCAGCTCACTTATGCATCTCCCTGTATTGTTTTTGTTTTCACCCTCACTATACTTTTCTTAGTAACTGGTTCTTTCTCATCTGACCATTGGGTTTCATTTGACTTTACCTGATCAAGAAACTTTTCTATTTGTTTGTTCGTTTTCTTGGGGCTTGAACTTAGGGCCTGGCTGCTATTACCTGAGGTTTTGGCTCAAAGCTGGTGCTCTACCATTAGAGTCACAGCTCCGCTTCTGTTTTTTTTTTTTTTCTTTTTTTGTGGGCAAAGGGGGTAGTTTATTGGAAATAAGAGACTCACAAACTTTCCTGTCCTGGGCTGGCTTCAAACTATCCACAGATCTCAGCCATCTGAGTATCTAGGATTATAATACCTGTCGTATCTCAATTGTTGATAGACATACCATTTTTCTACACCAAAGAATTTAATTTTCAGCTACAATGTAATATTTATGAATATATTTATATGTTTTATCCAGTTTGTCTCTTTTAACATATATAACATTCTTTGAGGTGAATGTGCCTTTTCTCTCTTATTCTGTTAATCTTAACACCTAGTATCATGACCAAAAGATTAGAAATTTCCAGAATAAATTATTTAAGAAACCATTATATGCTTGTGTATTTTGACCTAAGAACAAATGAATGAGTGAAAAATGCCTTGACATGCTAATCAGTGGATCTCAGATATTAGTTATATCAGGGTGAGACACAAATTCAAATCCTCAGCTTGTTCTTAAAATGACAAGGCCTTTTGGTCTTAGCTATTTGCCATGTATATTTGCTGTGTTAATACCATGTCAGGACATTTCATGCTTATTTACATTTGCAGGTGAGGGAATTTATTAATTTGAGATGGAATTATCCCCTTACAGAATCCTGTATAGTTAGTAAATTTAATTATATCAACTTATAACATGAAGCATTTAGCATATTGTTGTCAAAATTATGGGCTTTGGAGCAAAACTATCGTGAGTTTATACATAGGTGCAACCACTTCTTACTAATAGAATACTTAATCATACAGTTCTCTCATCTTTAGAAATGGAGGGGTAGCCAGGCTGGTGGCTCACACCTGTAATCCTAGTAATTCAGGAGGCTGAGATCTGAGGACTGTAGTTCAAAGTCAGCCTAGGCATGAAAGTCCGTAAGACACTTATCTCCAATTAACTACCAGAAGACCAGAAGGGGCGCTGTGGCTCAAGTGGTAGAGCGCTACCCATGAGCTGAAGAGTCAGAGACAATGCTCGGTCCCAGTGTTCAAGCCCCATGACTGACCAAAAAAAATGGAGGTATAAAGCATAATAACTACAATATTAATAACTACAATATCTATAACTATCAATAACTACATGTTTTAATAATATAGACATATCCGTATATATGTGAACAACATTGAAATTTCACTAAGTAAGGCATGTAATCATATTCAATACATTTTCTAAAGCATTTTTATCATCTCTAAGTCTTTGTACAGAGGAGTTGCCATTGAATAAAGCAGTTTGTGAATATGATGCATTTTGTTAAGCCAGGCTCTCATGTCTCATGCCTGTAAGCCTAGCTACTCAGGAGGCTAAGATCTGAGGGTCACAGTTCAAAGCCAGACCAGGCATGAAAGTCCAGTTAACCACCAGATAACCACAAGTGGCACTGTGACTCGAGTGGTAGAGCACTGGCCTTGAGCTGAAGAGCTTAGGGATAGCACTCAGGCCCAGGGCTCAAGCCCCCCAACCACCACCACCACCAACAACAAAATTCCTCTTCAGAAATATTATGATTTTGCTAGCGAGGACAACCAAAAATCCCTTCTCCAAATCAATGACTTTCACTTCCTATGACAGGAATGTTTACACATGGGTTCAGAATAACTAATTAGGTTTAACATACAAATATACTCTCTTGTTATGAACAACCTTTGGAAAATGTAACTTTCGTGTTGATAAGATTCCTTCCTCACTTTGTCTCTCATTGAGCATATTTCAGCAAGTAATTAGAAAAGGGTAGTTGGAGTTTTAAGTGCAGTTTAAATATCATCTTGAAAACTCTTAAATAGTATTTTGCTCTTCCTCTCCTTTTGAGACCCACAAGCAATGTAGCTTGGATTATGAGTGTGGCAATGCTGAAAAAATTTAAACAGTGATTTTTAGTTTTTGACCTTTGGAACCTATTGCTTGGGTGTGTCCTGGGCACTGAAGGATGTTTGGCATCTCCCCTGACCTCTACCATTTGGGGATAGTAGCATATTCCTCATATAGGCAACGGATAGTATTTTCAGATAATGTCAATATCCCAGCATAAATGGATGGAGAATGAAGTGGCAAATTATACAACCCTAAGAATTATGGTCTTAAAGGATATTTTTATTCCCAGTAAAACTGGCTTGAGAATTAAAAATTCCTTTATTGTCAGAACCAAACTAAAATTGTGACCTATTCTTGTAAAACCTTTCCACCTTGCTCTCTCTCTCCTTGTTTTCTTCCTTGTTTCTTTCCTTCTTTCCTTCCTTCCTTCCTTCCTTCCTTCCTTCCTTCCTTCCTTCCTTCCTTCCTTCTTCCTTCCTTTCTTCCTTCCCTTTTCACTTCTTTTATTTAGTTTTAATGACAGGATTTGAAGTCAGGGTCCTCACTTACCAGAGAGATACTCTGCCACTTTCTCCATGCCTACTACTTTTCCCTTGGACTGCTATCCTCCTATCTCTCCTTCCTGTGCAGATGGATTATTCCTGGTGTCCATAAGACTAGAATTTTCATTCATTCTCTTAGTTTACTACCACAAATATTGCCCTGGTTTTTATTTTTTATAATTTTTACTATGTATTTATCCAAATCACTTTTCTTACCTTTTGGAGGTCAGAAAATATTAGACATATATTTTATTAATTTCACAAAGAAGAGAGGCACCAAGACAAATCTTTAGATATATAATCAAACACAAAGTATAAAGATGTCCACAGAAAATTCTTTCATATTAAATGTGAACTTATAAATCTGCATGCAAAATATTTTCTGGTTCGATTCCTCCCTTTTTTTCACTCTTAAGTATAAAACTGATTAATTTTGTTAAACAGTACGGACACTTTCTACTCAAGTGTGCTCCATAAAACATTGAATATAAGTGCAATTCATATTTTTGCTAGTTCAGCATAGAAAATCCAAGGTGTTGAATGTTTTAGATTTACATAAACTCCATTGTGCCTGAGAGTGAGTAGAGGTTATTGGCTTGTAACCTGGTCTTCATTTGGGAAGTTAAATTGTACAGCTCCAAAAGTAGAAGTAGGTAATGGAAAGACAAGCACACTTAATGTATGAAAGACCTTGGATGTGATTCCTTCCTGATCTGCCCTGGGAAGTCCCTCTGAAGTCACCGGGAGGTCCCCAACTCAGCTGGGACAGCAGCAGCCTTCTAGACTTACGCCCAGATGTCCTCTTGGATGGCTGTGAAGTGGGGCTAGTGAACTCATTCCTAATAACCAGTCACTCCTTTTAGTTCATTTTCCAAGGCAAGATTAGATCATGTTGGAAAACCTCACCAAATAACCTTATAAAAAGAGATGAGTTCACTCCCAATTTTCATCAGGTTGTGAAGCAAAAACCATAAAAACCACTATCCCACCTCAGGCTACTGGAAACAAATTTGCATTTCACTCTCAAGCACAGAAATATCTCTAGGCAAATATTTCAGTGAGAGGAAAGACTGTGTTCCTTACTTTTTCTCAAATCCTACCTTATTGTGTCCTTGTTTCTGGGGACCCATTGGGCCACACAGGCCAGATGAGGAAACTTACGGAACTCAAGAAACGCACAACGCTGCCAGTTGTGAAACGGAACATTGCTGTCCACCTTGTTCCTTCATTAAAGAATTAAGGTGACTGCTATGTTAAGTCACTCACTATGTCAGGATTTTATTTTTAACAAATAATTGTTACTATTGTCCAAAATACAGCAATGGACAAATAAATGGAGTATTTCCTTGGTATACAGGCAAGTGCATGGGGGCATTTTGATGGAGATATGAGGTGGAAAAACAGAAAGGCAAAATATCCTCTCTTCTTCATTTCAGAGGTTCCAAGAACCATATGACTCTCTTTGAGATAGAATTAAACAAATGTTGCTTCTACCACAACCCTTTTCTTCCACTGGCCCCTTCATATGTAAGGAAAGCAACTGTACTATGAGTGTGTTTTTATCCCTTTGTTCATTTTCTGAGTACTGGTTACACACATTAATCCATATTCTTATCATTACATTATCTTCCAATGCCAGGTAAAGGTACCATGAGAGAGTTTTCTAGCAACTCTAAGGACAAAAGCATTGAGGGTTGAATGGACCTGTATATTCTAGCTAGTAGTCTGCAGATGTGGCTCAGGTGACCAAATATGACACCTGTGACTAAACAGGGCTTTAATATGTTCATAGGTAAGAATTTTTACAGTCATTTTCTAATTCTATAATGAACCCCTGTCCATTTTCCTTCCTTTTCTTTTACTCTGTGCTAACTAGATATCATTGTACTGTTAATTTTAATGTATTAATTTAACCAAGAAAGTTGGTCAACATTCTTCTTACATGTCCGTGAGGGCGTTTTCTGGATGAGGTTAAGCTTGAGAGAGGGTTGACTGAGCATAGTAGAGGACTATCACGAGCTGGAGAGACTCATGCAATTGATGAAAGGCTAGAAAAGAACAACAACAAAAAATTAGAGTACAAAAGAATTCTTCCTGGTTGGTTGCTTTTCTGGGTTCCTACAGCAATGGTCTTCAGAATGGAACTACATACATCATTAGCATTCTTGGTTATCAGAGCTCCACATTTGGGCCAGAACTAAACATCGTCTGTGTCCAGCTTACTGGCATTTTCCAGGTCTTAGAACTTGTCAGCTTCCCTAACTGTGTGAGATAATCTCTTGTAACAAGTAATTTAAACAGAAAGAAATTAATTTCATTCATACATTCTCTTTGTTTGCTTTCTCTCAATAACGACCAATCTTTGCATCTATCAGGAGAAAGTTCTACCTAAGTTAAATTTTAAAAATGAGGTTGACGGTTGTGGATATGTTGCCAGTAATATGAGCCACTTCCACCCCCCCTTCCTTTAAACATCCCAAGAACTCACCAAAGGAAGTGCTAAGAGGCCACATCTCTCCTTCCTTCTGACTTCCAAAAATTGAATTACTCCGTGGGCTATTTAATTGTTTTTACTGCTTCAGTCCCTGGGTTGTATCTATTTTCTCCTCTGAAAATATTGGAAGGGAAATGCTGTACAGATTGCACATGTCTCATAAGAAGCAGCAGGCAAATGGTCTATTCCCTGCCGTGAATGATGACAAAAGGATAGGAAACTAAGTATCTTGCACTCTCAAGGGTCAACAAACTTTCCCTGCTCTTCATTTGCTTTCTATTGCACTCATTCTCATACCAGTCAAATTTAGCATATCTTATCAATTATGAGTTGGAAAGTTCAAAGTGTTTGTGAAATGCCTGAGTTATATGAAAGTTATTCATCTTAAGGAAGCCATAATATTTCATTTTCTTTCTTTTTTTGTGAACAATGTAATGAACATTGCCTTTTATCTAATTATGACCACTAGCAGAGGTTTTGAGAAAGAATTTCAAATACAGCCTTAAATGGTCTGATTGCTATATTCCGGTAGACATTTCTCAAATCTTAATACTTGAAGTACATACACATAGTGTATGTAGTATGGATGGGGAAGGTAAAAACACTCTACAGTAATGAAAACTATCAAAATTACTAACAACTGTTGTGGGGTTTTGGTCTGGCAATTTATATGTCTCTTGGAACACTCAATTCACAAGTGTTAATATTTTTGTCCCTATCATCACCACCTTCATTATTTATTTATTTGGTGCCAGGATAGAACTTAGGTCTTCACACATGAGCAGACACTCTACCTCTGAGCTACTGGAGAGAGTACAAGGTCTTCATTGTTTTGGTGAAATATTCCTGATATCAGGAATTGTCATTTTCCTGCTTTCAAATATAGGCATTGGTATGCATAGGTATGTATACATATAATAGACACACTCCTGTATTTTTCTAGATTTCCCTCCTCTTGGTTTAGGAAGATGTTATCTGCTCTTTCCTGAGAAAGCTGCCCAACTTTGGATTTTCTTTAACAACCCTTAGAAGTTGGTAGGAAATTGTAGTCCTGGAAGAAATGGTAACATTTGTTATTTTAAAATATCTAGAACATATTGTTATTACTGGAGTTAAGTTCTAATCCATTCTCAGCTTAAGAAGCTCATGGGAATAGGATGAGAAGCAAAAAATCCCATAAAAGAAAGTCAACCCAAAAAAAAAAAAAAAGAAAAAAGAAAGTCAACCAAGTATGTCTTCTTTTATTTTTGGATTTCCCAAAGGGTACCAGGAACTAGTTTGAAATAGAAAAGCATAAAAATTTATTTATTTTTCCTACTCTTTTTGCTGGTCCTGTAGCTGGAACTCAGGGCTTGGGCACTGTCCATGATCTTCTTTGTGCTCAAGGCTATTACTCTGCCACTTGAGCTTTTCCTGAGTAGTTTATTGGAGATGGGAGGCTCATGGATTTTCCTGCCCAGGTGAGCTTCAAACTATGATCCTAAGTAGCTAGGATTTGAGGAATGCACCTTCTGCACTTGGCTATTATTTTTGCTCTTTCTAATTCGTATATCTCAAATTCTCAATCCAAGACAATCATGTGTCAGAGAATCATTGTCCATCCCCATGGCTCTTCTACAGTGGCCTACCAACACTCCATCCCACTGTATCTCATTAAAAAAAATTATCTCATTTTGTTGGGCCACTAAGATAATGATAGGGAATAAACTTAATCAGCCTTGTTTAGAAAGCCTAATTTGTGAAAATTTACACAATGACATTACATGAGCTAAGACTGTGTATCCAAATACATTCCATTCAAATCACAATTTACCTGCTATACTTATAATGATAGGTGTTCTGTCTGGTCGAAGTTTATTTGAAACAATGAGCTTTAATTTTATAGATTCTCTTAACCAGCTGCACTGCTTACCCTGTTTTGAGTGTAATGAGTAATGTGATACCCACCTTACATTTTATGGGTATATAATTCATCTCAATTCCAGATGCAAGCGAGTTATTCCTTCCTGACTTCCCAATGTCCTCTCCACAGTCTCAATTAGATGATTATTTAACAGCCAGTTGAATTCCTAGCCAAGCCATCAGGCCTACATTTTTATAATTGCCTAAACTATTCTAACATGGAGCTTCCAAACATCCTGCTGGATCAAGCTTAATTGAAAAAAGATGGCTTTTCTATCCTGAGAATATTTCAGAGGGCAACCTATAAACAGTGGACCAATGAAATAAAGTATTTCTAATGTCTTTTTACCTAAGTATGTGTTTACTGATTGTTGCAAACATACGCACATAAACAAACTGTACAAAATGTATGGAGTTAGATTCTTTCTGTTGTTAAAAGCGTTACGAGTTTAGTTTGCACCCATGTCCATTTTTTCCAATTTGCCATTAATCATAACTGGAAAGGATGAAAAGCCAAACTCTCTTTATGCTGTAGTGAAAGATTACCTCATTCTTTCTGATAAGAACATAGAAACTAAATTAATATCTCATCCAATGTATTAATAATCTCCATGAAAATGCAAACTATCTCATAAATAAATCCTGGCATGTTATATATAATATACATATATGTATGTATATAAATAAATATATACATATATATATACTGTAGTTTATAATAAATGACTGGTAGGCCAAATAATCCTGTCTTCTTCTCCCCTCACCCCACTTTGCTATTTAAAAAACAACTCAACTACAATGCTGACAATGTTTATGGTTTAGGCAACTCAGACCTCAACTGAAGAACAAGGTTAGTCAAATATATATGTGTGTGTGTGTGTGTGTGTGTGTGTATGTGTGTGTGTGTGTGCCAGTCCTGGGCCTTGAACTCAGGGCCTGAACACTGCCCTTGGGCTTTCACAAGGACAGAACTCTACCACTTAAGACACAGCACCATTTCCAGCTTTTTCTGTGCACGTGATACTGAGGAGTCAAACCCAGGTCTTCATGCATGCTAGGGGAGCATTCTACTACAAGGCCAAACTCCTGGCCTTGGGTTGATTATATTTTGTTCTCAGTTCTTTGCTGGAATGTATAACATATACTACAACAGCCAAGGAACAGTCCTGATAACCAGATGATCCTTGAACACATGGAGTCCTGTGAAGCTCTCTCTTTGGGTTCAATAACTCCCTCCAGAGTACTTGGTTTGCAATAAAGAGCACCAAGAGGTTTTAAGAAGAAATCTACAATTACATTTTCCTAACTCTCATAGTATTATTCCATGCAAAGAAACACAAAGTCCTCAATAAAATTGAAGTGCCAAGTACTCTTCATGTGTGCGCGTGTGTGTGTGTGTGTGTGTGTGTGTGTTTGTGAATAAAGAAAATAGTTTTCTTCTTAGTGTACATAGGGATCATCCAGTCTTTTTCCCATCATAAAAGGTTACAGTTTTTCCTGTTCTTGTGTAGAGTGTAATTATACAAATGCTTTAAAAATCACTTAATATAAAGAAAAATTAATACTCTTTTATCACCACACTCAGTACTTTAGTACTTTTGTCAGTAAATGCTCTTGAGTGCTTTTTTTTTTTTTTTTTTTTTGCCAATCCTGGGCTTTAGCTCAGAGCCTGAGCACTGTCCTTGGACTTTCTCAAGGCTAGATCTCTACGCTCTACCACTTGAGCCTCTGCACCACTTCTGACTTTTTTTTTTAATATATATATGTGGTACCGAGAAATCGAACCCAGGTCTTCGTGCATGCTAGGCAAGCACTCTACCACTAGGCCAAGCTCCTAGTCCTTGGAGTGCTTTTTATTTTTAGGGTTTTCATAAAAGCTTGTGTGTGTGTGTGTGTGTGTGTGTGTGTGTGTGTGTGTGTGTGTGTGTGTGTGTGTTATATGTGTAACTGGAGAATGGCCATTTTCTGGATGGTTTCATATTGAACCCTTCCAAAACTAGTTAGAGAAGAAATAGTCTTGGTCTTGATGTGTGTATATTCTCTCTCCCTCAGTGCTGTGCTGAATTTTTACTCTATCTTGACATGGCAGTGTATTTTCTACATATCCTTAGGCTATTAATTTGGGGTACTGGTAATGATTTCATTTGCATATGTGAAATAAACTATATTCATGAACTATGTATTTCATATACATATATGAAATGATTCATATATGCATATGACATCTATGTCTGTGTGAATGGCATCTATATATTTGCAAAGCATATTCACAGCTGAGAAGTGGTGAAAATGAGGGCTTTGGTTATGACCTAAATATCCTCTTCTTTACTTCCTGCTCATATTAGCAAGAAATGTTGACGTTTTGCAAAATATGTTGTTGACACATGTGATATAATTGAAGAGATAGATTGCTTACTATCATTTGGTATCTCTAATTCCAAGACTAGATTTCTGTCCCAGTCTAAGCACCATATTCCTGTCAACTATTCGAAAACATTCACCATGTGGATGGGTCCATCTGTGAGAGTGAAAGTGAGCTATTCACGTTTATTACTTTCTTCAGCCCTCATTGTTAAAACAGTGAAACTACATGACTTCTATGAGTCAGAAGAAATTAACTGAAAAGAGAAATGTTTCTTGAAGACAGCCTAGAGCCAATGAAAACTATGTTGTTTGGAAAGATTTAAATTCTTCATCCGTTCTTTACTAATAGTGCAGCAAATTTGAAATTTTAGGTTGCGTTTTTTACTTTTGGGAAGTTTTATTCTCCCTCAGCCAAATATTCACTGACTTGCTTGCTATCCACTTTCCTAGAATATGTTTTATTGCAATTGAAAAGCCTGGTTAACCACGATTACTAATCCAAGAGGAAGATTTGCAGAACAAAGCATTTCTCAAATGAGTTACAAGCAGATGACATGAGCACAAACTCAGACTGACTGAGCAATATTTTGGTACCTACTGTAAGAAGCACACAGCCAATGCAAAGGCTGGGTTTTAGAGCATTTGCTGTGTCCTCATCACTTTGTAAGGCTTTGATTTGGCAAACAGGTGTCCATGCCTGTCCATGTCAGGAGACAGACTATATTCAAAGAACCTCCAAAAATTCAGCCATAGTTAAAATTCTCATTTGCTTTTCCCCTAACTTGTAAATAGCCACTGTTTAATAGAAGTTTAGGGAATCTGAATCAGTTGTGATAAGCTATTTCTCAAGTGAGCTGGAAGGAGAGCTATTTTGGAAAGGTGTAAATTGAATCATCCCAAACATAAATTAAAAAGAAGTCACCTTTAATTTTTTCATAATCAGTATTAAGCTTTAATTATTCTATGGCATCAGAGAAACACCAAATTCCACTTCGACATTTTTAAATTGCTACTTGTACTATATACATTCAAATAATTATAACACAAACACATCTAGAATGTTTTCCATCTTATTGAACTGAAACTCTGCACCAGCTGAACAACTCGATATTGATCTATCCATCATCAGCCCTCAGTAGAGCCATCCCACTTGTTCTACTTTCTTTCTCTGTGAATTGGAGTTTCTGGTTTATTTCATTTAGCCAAATGATCTTAAGGCTTTCCTACGTTGTAGTATGTATCAGAGTTTCTACTCTTTTTTTAAAGCCAAATAATATTCTACTGTATATTTTTTCCACATTTTTCTTATTTCATTCTCCTGCCTGTGGGCACTTGCATTGTGTTCACTTTTAGGTTCTTATGAATAAGGCTGTATCAACATTATTCTGGAATAAGAATTTATAATCACAGAGTTTCTGCTTCATCACTATATTTCATGATGGATTTGGGGATAGAAAATTCCCTTTGAGGGCCTGAGTTTCAGATACAAGTTATTGAGATTATAGATGTTTATTTATTTTGACCCATAAAGGATTTGTAGGAACTTTTCAATCATGTAGAATTATCATTCATTCAGCTGTCTATCTTCTATTTTCTTTTTTCCTTCATTTTCAATGACTAAAACACTCTAAACCTTATCAGGCAGCTGTTGTTTTAGAGAGTACAGCTCCTTTATCTTATCGTCATATAGCCTGTGATTGGGTAAAACAAAACAAACAAAACAACAACAACAAAAACAGGTTCCATTGTCTTTCCAATAAGGTAAAGCCAAATCCTTCCCTTTGACCTGTGTTTGTTTTCAAGGAAAAAGTGATTATCTTATCTTCTGGACTGGGTATATAAGCTATAAGGTCATTTATCTCTGATATTTATGAGGAGAGGATCTAATGTAGCAATTTGGGTCTTTATAGGGTTCTCCCTAGTAGGATGCCTTTAATTTTCTGAGTAATATTAATCCTTGTGGTAATATCATTTTCTCAAGTGTCCATCTGTGCCCCCTGATCAGCCTTCCTCCAAGCCACAGGAAAATTGCCATGCTTAAGTAGGGCAGGAATGCTAACATCTCAGATCTGAGGGAGGTAATTTGGTTCAAAATGCACTCCAGTCATGTTTATGTTTCGGATAAAGTGCTTACAACACTGGTGCTGCCCTTTTGACCCCTATTTCCTTACCCCTGTGCTTCCAGGAGAAAGTGATCCTTAATTCAGACCTTTACTTTTATTAGCTCCCCGAGTGAGCTAGGATTTCAGTTCAGTCTTGTCTGTGCTGTAAACATCCTGTTGTACTCATATTTTGGGGAAAATGATTAAACACATTTCATCATAGGAACTAAGAGAAGGATCACATTTCTTCCTACTTTCTTCCCTTCTCTCTCTCTTTTCCTTCTTTCTCTTCCTTTTTTCCCTTGGTCCTGTTTTCCCTCCTTTTCCATTTTTCCTTATTCTCTTCATTCTTTTCTCCCTCTCTCCTTCTTTACTGCCTTCCTATCTCTACCTTTCCTTTCTCCTTTTCCTCCACTATCTTTGAAATATATTTATGTGTATATAATTATATGCTATATATTATATAAATTATATAATACGTAGGTAAAGTAGTTGTACAAAGGGGTTGAAATTCAACGTGTCACTTTATGAGTACAATGTATCTTATTCAATGTCAACTCTTCCATTCTTCTCCATCTCTCCCAACCCTACCCATCCCTTCTAGTCAAAGTCGAGACTCGTTCAAAGTTTAGAATACAAAGGGCCATACTTTTTTCTTCTTCTTTTTCTTTTGTCAGTCGTCAGGCTTGAACTCTGGGCCTGAGCATTGTCCCGTAGCTCTTCAGTTCAAGGCTAGCACTCTACTCCTTGAGCCACTGCACCAATTCTAGTTTTCTGGTGGTTAATTGGAGATAAGAGAATCAAAGATTTTCATGCCTGAGCTGGCTTTGAAGCACGATCCTTAGATCTCAGCCTCCTGAGTAGCTAGGATTCCAGGTGTGAACCACTGGTGCTGTTGCCTTTTTCTTCTGACAGTTTTTAGTCTTAGAGAGCTTTGCATAGAACAAATTTCGAATATATAGTGAAAGATAAAATTTTTCTCTGTGGCAGTGTTAATGGTTTGTGTTTGCAGATGTCTAAGTAATCACATTGATTACGAGACTGAAACAGGGAGATAGCAAGTTTGAGGCCAGCCTGAGCTACAATAGAGAGACCCTGCCATATTCTAGGAAGGTTGTATTCTTCAGCAATCTATAGAACTGAATTGCCTCTCTAAGTATCCAGATATGTCATGCTTTTTGGTCACTTCAGAACCATCTGCTATGATGTTTTTTGTTTCCTAAGTAGTGTTATCTCTCTATCTCTATATCTGTCTCTGTCTCTGTCTCTCTCTGTCTCTCTCTCTCTCTCTGTGTGTCTCTCTCTCTCTCTCTCTTTCTACCTTTATGTGGCTAATTATTGTCTTTTTTGGTCATTTGGGAAAAACATGGCCTGTGCAAATTTTAAATTTAAATGCGATCATCTCTACAAATGGAGGGAGACTCTCTAATTTCCTTCAAAACCTTGCTGTATCTATTGACTGGGTTCTTGTCTCATGCTACTGTGGTTTGGATGTGGTTTGCCACCCAGGGGCCCATGTGTTTAAGAGGTGGAGCCGAATGAGTGGCTCTAATTCAATTAAGGGATTCCATATGGGACCTGGTTGTTAGTTCATATAAGAGGATGGTTACAAATCCCTCCCCTCCATTTCCTGGACCAGATTCTCATCTCTTGTTTCTTTCATGTTCCCACTCTTGCTACCATTGTTTAATGTAACCAAGCAGGTCCTCACCAGAGTTCAGCTGAACCAACGGTCATGCCTTTTCAATTTTTGCTTGAACTCAGAGCCTGAGCACTGTCCTTGGGCTCTCTCAAGGCTAAAGCTCTACCACTTGAGCCACAGCACCATTTCTTGCTTTTGCTATGTATATGTGGCACTAAGGAATTGAAGTCGGGTCTTTGTGCATGCTAGGCAAGCACTCTACCACTAGGCCAAATTCCAGGCCCCGATTTCCCTTATAGTTTAGAGATGCTCCTACACTAGAGTTTGTAACTTTACCATTGAACACATCCTGCTTGACCTGCACTTTGGTTTTGATCCCCCAGTAGACATAGATTGCTGAAAGATTGCTACTAGTCACTGTACTAAGACATAGAGACCACAGGCGATGTATTCATGGGCTTCGGTAACCCATCACTGCCAACTTTGATGACTTGAAATAATAGAGTATAATACTTTCTGGAATCAAGAAGGGAAGAATATATGTGGTTAGAATGAAGTAAAGGACTGGCTGGCCTTACTATCCTCTTGAGGCACTATGAAAAGTCTTTTCTTCGTTTTGTGCATCTTCTGGTGCTTTGGTATTCCTTGTCCCATGTCTTCTTCGTGTCTGTCTTTAATTCTTCAAATCTATCTTTATAAAGCCTTCTATTCTGAATATGTCAAAGTGCTTTTCGTCTCTCTCATAAGGATACATGTAATAGCACTTCAGTTTCATCCATATAATCCCCAAATAATCCTCCGATTTCAAGATCCTTAATTTAATCCTTCCTTCCCTCCTCAATCCCCCCCCCTTTTTTATTGCTACAATAGACGATGTTAACATATTCCAGAGATGCGAATAGCTTTTAGGGCACCATTTTCAGCCTTCCACAAATGAGATTTTGCTATTGGCTTTAGTTATGGCTTTAGGCTTAGGCATAATCATTAAAATGTAAAACTAGGCACGAGGCATGCAATGGCATCATAATTAATCCAGTTACCATCTGTAGTTAGTTGTAATTAAGTGCAGATTGAAGTATAGCATCTGAGTGGCTGTTGGGCTTCACTACATGACAGTAATGATGAGTTCAAGGGCTGTGGTGTGGGATGGATTAGTTTCTGAGTGCACTTGAGTGCTTACAAAGAGAAAATGATGAGCTAAGCTCTATTAACTCTCTTCATGTCATGCTATGAGAATCAGAAAGCTTCCATGACAGCCTCAAAACAATCTCCTTTTTTTTCTTGTACATACAGGATTTATGTTGCTGAAAATCTCCATCTGTTTTCTGCTGCTATAATACAATTCTACACATTTAGTAATTTATATTTTTTAATTTATTTATTTTTGCCAGGCCTGGGCTTGAGCTCCAGGCCTGAGCACCATCCTTAGACTTTCTCAAGTCTAGAGCTCTACGCCTTGAGTCTTGGCACCACTTCTGGTTTTTTTCTATGTATGTGGTACTGAGGAATTGAACCCGAATCTTCGTGCATGCTAGGCAAGCACTCTACCACTAGGCCAAACTCCCAGCCCACATTTAGTAATTTGTAGAGCAAAGAAGTTTCTCATAGTGGCTGGGATATGATGTCTGATCTCAAGGTAATGGCATCTGATGAGGGCATTCTTCTGTCCTAACCTAATGAGGGCATGATAGAGCCAGAGATCCTACATATACCTGAAGAAAGGACAGTAGACGTCATTAGCACAGTAAGTAACATAACATGTTCCTGTTAATAATATTATCATAGTAGTAAGCAGCCAAGTTCAATAGAAATTGTGCAGGGTGGTCAAATCACATGTAGATTTTAAATGTGAGTTGGGCTACAGTAAAAATTGTATTGTGACAATGTAATATCTCCAAACATGTCATTAAATTTCAGAAGAAATTATGCCCAGAGGCACTGGTGATTTATGCCTGTAATCCTAGATACTTAGAGAAGGCTGAGATATAAAAATTGCTATTCAAAGTCAGCTCAGGGAAAAGGCTGTGGAATTCTTACCTTCAGTTGACCAGTAAAAAAAAAAATATCATGAAGTGGGCTGGGAATGTGGCCCAGTGGCAATGTACTTGCATAACATGCATGTAGCCCTAGGTTCGAATTCTTGGTACCACATACACAGAAAGAGCCATTAGTCAATGGCCCAGACCTGGAGTTCAAGCTCCAGGACTTATAAAGAACAATTAAACATTAAAAAAAAATTACATAGTGCAGATGTGACTAGGGTGGTCAAGTGCCAGCCTGAGCAAAAAAAACTGCAAGAGTGTGCCCTGGGCCTAAATTCAAGCCCCTGTACTAACGCACACATGCACACACACACAAAATTCATAAATCAGATTTCATAAAGGGGGACAGCTGGTGGGACCCAGTTTAAAGTTGACAAGCTTCAATGCAAGTAATTCTTTAACAGTTGTTGACCTTTATATTTATTTATTTACTTATTTGTTTACATTTGGTAGAACAACTGTGATTGAATTAAGACTTTGTGGTTGAATCTTACGGGCTCTGTGATTTAAGAAGAGTCAGCTCTGTTATGTTACCTATTACTTTTTATTTTTGTTATTTAAAATGTGATAAGTTTTGGCAGCCAGGTTAAAAATAGTTTTCATTTAGCATTTTTTTAATTTTTAACACGTGTATAGTTTTGTTTAAGTACTTTAAAAATGTTATTTTGCTTAAGAGATTTATAGAAATAACTAGTTTTAATTTTTGATTATTTATGGATCATCAGTTTGATGACTGGTTATGGTTAGGTGTCTTCAAGGCTATCATTACTTAACATGATTAATGTATACTCTCAACCTAAGAGATTATAAGCTTAATGCTACTAAACTATAAGCTACTTGAGAGCAGAAACATCACTATCCATGGTTATGACATTTATTTAGCAGTTGGCTTATATTTGATCAAGGAAACTTCCTCCTTACACTCTTCTCATAAAAACTAAAATCTTGAAGGTTCCAACTTCAGCTTGCAGAGACTGCTCATGTGTATAGTTCATAAAACAAACCAAAAGTTTTTTTTTTAAAGTAAGTCTCAAAAGAAGAAAGCTTGTATTCAGCAAAAGATTTTTGTACCTGGATCAGAATAATTTTCTTTTGATGTGACTTTTTGTGATTATAAGAATTCGAATCCAGTTTGCATGATGGTATGTGGCTGAGGAGAAGTGAGTGGGATCTAAGAAATCTGTTAAGAAACAAAAGCTCATTTCCAGTGGCAGCAAACCAAAAAGGGCGTTGGACTAAGATTTTGAGCTTCTACAAATTTCTATGAAGTTTGGAAGTTTGTCAGATTCTTTTTCCTCCAGTATTGTAGTTGTTTGAATAGATTCCCCAAATCAAAAACACCCTTTGCCTCGCTAACACTCCTGCTTGTCTTTGCTTCTTTCCCTGTTTTGATGTTAATGGAATTTTATCCAGAGCTTTACTTCCATAACAGATGACAAAACCCAGATGTGAAATCCAGCCACAGATTAACCTGGAAGAGTTCTGGATTAAATATCCTGTCAGAAAGCATAATTGAAAGGTTAATTCTATAGATGTCTTTGGATCAGTGAGTCACAAGGAAAATAGACTTGATTGTGAACTATGTTAAAGTAAGAAAATGTTTATCTTTATAGGTTGGAAACTTCAGTGGGAAGGAAAGGTCATGGAAAATCATTTTAAGAAGCAGAAATTGGTGGAATTAGTTTGTGTCATGTAGCTTGTAGAAAGCAATTAGGAAATCAGAATACATCTGTACCTTTCTGTCCAGGTGTGCATTTAGAAAGGTATTACTTGTCCTGCACAGTATCATGTGGAAACACCAGGAAGGAAGGTTTTCGTTTTTGTGTTTGGACAGAATAAAGGGCAGAACATAAATCAAAGGTGTGTGAATACACTGTAATGTAATATGTATGCCATTAGAATTAATACAATGTTTTTATTAAAAAATGTGACAAATATGACACTATGGAAAGTGCGATTATAAATAGCTTTGAAAATCATAATAATCCTACCTTCTCAGAAGACTAAGATCTCAGGATTGCAATTTAAAGCTGGTCCATATAGAAATGTCTATGAAACATTTTTGTTGCTGTTGTTAGTTTTGGGGCTTGAACTCTGGGCCTGGACTCTGTCCCTGGGCTCTTCAGCTCAAGGCTACTGCCCTACCCCAGGAGCCACAGGGCCACTTCTGGTTTTCTAGTGGTTAATTAGAGATAACAGTCTCATGGTCTTTAGTGCCTGGGCTGGCTTTGAACCGCAATCCTCAGATCTCAGCCTCCTGAGTAGCTAGGATTACTGGCGTGAGCCCCTGCTGTTCAGCGGTAAAACTCATATTTAATTAACTGCCAAAAAGCCAGAAGTTGAGCTGTGTGTGGCTCAAGTGGTAGAGCACTAGCCTCAAGCAAAAGTGCTAAGGGGCAGCACTCAGGTCTGAGTTCAAGCCCCAGGTCCAGCAATTTAAAAAAAATCATATTTAACACATAAAAAATTGGAACAGCCTATCTTATACAGAACCACTACTTTTCTTCCTTAATAATAATTTCATAAAATACAGAAAAGATAAGGATTCATGCAGATTGAGGAAGATCCAAAAGATATATGTTACATAAAACTTGTGAGCCTTGATTGAATCTTTCATGATTAGGGAAAAGAAAAGATAGTATTGGGACAGCTGGAAAAAAAAACTGAATTTGGACATTATATTAAATAATAGTATTGTAGCAGCATCAAGTTCCTGTTTGAATGTTGGGTCATAATTTTGTAAGAAAATAACCTTGTGATTTATTATTTTTAGATTATTTTTAGATGTTTATTCATAGGTATACACACATATTGTTGCCACTGGTACTAGGGTTGAACTCAGGGCCTCAAGCTCTGGCTCAGCTTTTTCACTTTTTTTTTTTTTCTAGTCCTGGGGCTTGAACTCAGGGCCTGAGCACTGTCCTTAGGCTTTCTCAAAGCTACCACTGGAGCCACAGCACCACTTCCAGCTTTTTCTATGTATGTGGTATTGAGGACTTGAACCTGGGTCTTTGTGCATGTTAAGCAAGCACTCCATCACTAGGCCAAACTCCTGACCTCTTTTTCATTCTTATAATTGATATCCTACCAGTTTGTATACTCTGTGTGTGTGTGTGTGTGTGTGTGTGTGTGTGTGTGTGTGTGTGTGTGTGTGTATAGGTGCATAAGTATGTGTATGTAAAATGTATATCTTTTAGACCTATATGCAGTACATGTAAGCAATGGTTCCATTTTTGTTCTACTGAATCTGATTTACTTTACTTAATATGATGATCATCAGTTCCATTGATTTTCCTGCAAATAACATGATTTTCTTCTTTCTCTCTGGATAGTAATCCATGGTGCAGATATAGAATTCATTATCCATTTATTCATTGAATAGGCCGCTTCCCTAGTTAAGCTGTTTTGGCTAGTGCTGCAACAAATACAAGTGTGCATGTTTCTTGACTTACATTCCTTCAGATATATGTCTAAGAGTGGTAGGGCTACAACTAAGAGTTGTAGTTTTAGGTGTCAGAGAAACCTCTATACTCATTTCCACAGTGGCTACACTACTTTTCATTCCCACCAATAGTGTATGGGCTTCCTTCCCCACCCCACCCCATCTCCCCTGTATTCTTTCTGGCAGTTGCTGTTTGTGTGACTGCTGCCGATCATTCTGATTGGAGTAGGAAGGCTTCATGGCCAAGTGTGAGGGAAATAGTGCTCAAACAATGTATTTTTCCACTGTAATAATCTCCGTGTCTCCATTCCTTTCCCCTTTCCTTTCCCTCTCCTTTTTTTGTTGGCACTCATGTGAACACGTGCTCTTTGTTTTTCTATCGGGGTAAAAGTATATTTGATATGCGATTGTCACTTCATGCTTTTTTTGTTGCTTGGGGGAAAGTGACCCTGGCTGTGTCCTTGAGATGTTACAGCCTTTGCAGTTAAAGGTAATTGGCAGTGGAATACACTTTGTTCTGTGTAGTTAAAAAATGGGCCTCTTTGTTTGGCCAACCTTCATGAACTTCCGTTTACTTCAATGGCAAACGAAACATTTATTTAAGAAAGAAATATTGTCTTCAATGGGAAATGCATTCCATGTGTGGCATATTTTATAGTATGACAGATTTTTCTGGAGCCTGCACGATTTTTATTCATGATGTGAATACATGACTTTTTCATGGGTGAATAACTTATGGCAAGTATTATGTTTACTTATGAAAACAGTTGATAACCGTTACATATTTTTAGAGTTAAATATCACTTTTATTCAAGTTTGCAAGAAGGTGCTTCTGTTCTTTTTGTATGAGCTTCCTTTCAAATTTAAATAAAGGAACATATATTTGTACATAAAGTATACTTAAATTTATATATATTACATATATATAAATAAATACCTATTTATCTGTATCTGATCCTATGATGCATCAATGCCAAAAGAGAGAAAAGGAGTGGTAAGCTAGTGTTTGTATTGTCACTGCTATGAATCTTGCCAATCAAACTTGGCTTTGTCTTTTCATTGTATTCTAGCTGTACTTGATGAATGCTATTATAAAATCCATAGTTTGGGAAGGGAATGATTAATAGGGCCCTAAAGCAATCAGATATGCTTAATCTTAGGAGAAGTGCTACATCATAGGAGGATCCTAGAGGATTCCTGAAGAATTCCTGGAGAATCTTGGAGATATTTTTACAGTGAGGATAGAAGTCACATATATACATACATATATATATACACACACATATGTATAGCTATATATTTATATATGTGACATATGTATATGCATACATGTATGTCCTTGGAGAATAAGGTAGCTTATGTTGCACAATATTGATCAGTTAGCTGTCATTAAATAGAACTATAAGACACACAAAAGAATCAAACAAGAGACATGTAGATTCATTCTGATGCCCTAATAGAATGTGTGCACTCTGTTCCTACACACATGTGTGTGTGTATGTGCCTGTTGAAGGAACCTGAAGAGTCGTGAGGTTGGTCCATGGACTTCAGGCTTAGAGCCTCAGTGAGCGATAGCACACAAGTTAACTAGCTAGACAGCGGCCTCTGAACCTCTCTACTACCATCCCTTTTCTTTTCTCATGAACCAGTAAGGACTTCCCAGTCAATAGAAGTCAACCTCTGGCATTTTGGGAGCTTATTGAGTACAGTAATCATATTGCTCCAAACAAACCCTTTGACACCTCTCCTGACAGTGATCCATTCCTCGCAGAGCCTAGGGACTCAAGCAACCATAGTGTTGTTAGCATTGTAGAGTTCTAGCCTTCCTCTTGTCTAGAGCCTTAAACATTGATCAGATCTGTTGCATTCAGCCACACAACAGTGACTGCCTGCAATCTTTGTCTCAGCACTTCAGTATCTTGGGCACATGATGACCAAGCCATACCTGAAATATCTTGAGTTTCTTTTATAATGACTAATTGCTTTTTAGTCTTTCACCTCTTCTAATAGATCCCAACCCTGTGTTCTTAATAGTTTCAATCTATGCTTGGAAATTTAAAATGGATCACCAAGAGGAGAGGAATATTTGTTTATATTTAATCATGGTTGGAGGTAAGTGACTAGTATTGTAGATGATGTGTGTAACTCAAAGAACTCCTAGTTATTTTTCTGCACTTGAGAATGCAGTAAAGCTCAGAAGTGTCCACCTAAAGCATTTTTCCAAAGCCAGTGGCAGCAGAAGGATTTCTTGGTAGCTCATTAGAAATGCATGTTTTCTCTCATCTGTGGAAGTTAGATCTAATTTATAAAGATGCATGTAAGCATATACAGGGACATATGTGTGTGTGCACAATTGTAACAATGAAATATATAGTACATGCAGTGGAGAATCCCAATGGTGTAACTCCTTTGAACAGCTAACCTACAGTATAACAAAATGAACAACAGCAAGCTGGAATTTGAGGTGTCAGGGGATGGTCAAGGGGAAGGGATAGATGAACCAAGAAAGGAAGGGTAGTCATAATACTGCATGTACTGATATGAACGTGGAAATAGGAGAATTGAGGGGATGGTTGGGATTGGGGGAGATGGGAAAGAATGGTGAAAGGGGTGTCACTAATCAAGATGAACTGTACTCATAAATGGAAGTATTGACTCGAAACTCCTTTGTACAACTACCTAAAGACAGCAACAGTAACAACAAAACGAAACAACTAGAAAAGAAAAGCAGAATCTCAGGTTTTGTATCGAAAGCTGATGAATCTGTTTGCAATTTTACAACATCCACACGAGAATCTGATCGGTTTTGGATTTCATAAATCTCTGCTTAGTACTTGGTTGATGCTTCTAGATTACTTTGCCTGTGATGCAGGGATCTAACTAAATAGTTTTCCACCTTATAACCATCTTGCTCAATGTTGTCTATTCTAAGAAATGGATTTCCCCCACTGCTCAATTCAAATTCAATTGGGAAACTGCCATGTATTTTTATGCCACATCCTCAAAATGTCAAAAATATTTTATCCGCCATCTATAAATCTATAAGAAAGGCTAATCCAGGTTTAAAAAGAAAGAACTCAGCACCAAGAGTTGTGACAGGAACTTGCACTTGATTGGTGCCTGCATGAGGTGAGCTTTGTTCTTCATCTTTGCCACATGAAAAATGGGAGGCTCACACCAGCACTGTACTCACATGACTTTCGGGGTTCCAGATCTCTTCATTCCACTATTTTGGGCAGAATATAATAAAGAAGAAAAAAATGAGACGGCATTAATTCCATGGCCTTGTCTTTCCTTTCACAAGGCATCTCTAGCCTGACTGCTAATTTTGAGGCTGAATAATTCCTTGAGGAAGCTGACCTCAAATGGATGATAGCTGCAAACCGTACCTACCTCACCATCATTCAACCTGTTCCTCCCCATACTGTGACAACAAAAATGGCTTCAGTTTATAGTCTCACCAATAGCGGAGTAGGGCCACATCCCCACCAGAATCTGTCATGATTTGTTTTTATTTTTATTTATTTATTTATTTTTATTTTTATTTTTTGCCAGTCCTGGGCTTGAGCTCAGGGCCTGAGCACTGTCCTTGGACTTTCTCAAGGTTAGAGCTCTACCACTTGAGCCTCAGCACCATTTCTGGCTTTTTTTTTCTATGTATGTGGTACCGAGGAATTGAACCCAGGTCTTTGTGCATGCTAGGTAAGCACTCTACCACTAGGCCAAACTCCCGGCCCCATGATTTGTTTTTGTTTTTGTTTTTGTTTTTGTTTTTTGCCAGTCCTGGGCTTGAGCTCAGGGCCTGAGCACTGTCCTTGGACTTTCTCAAGGCTAGAGCTCTGCCACTTGAGCCTCAGCACCACTTCTGGCTTTTTTCTGTGTATGTAGTACAGAGGAGTCGAACCCAAGAATTTGTGCATGCTAGGCAAGCACTCTACCACTAGGCCAAACTCCTGGCCCCCCATGATTTGTTTTTATAATACAAATAAGTGAAATAAACCAGACCCAAAGAAACATATGCCCCATGGCTAGTAGAGATTTACAATTGCCCAATAGCTATGTACATATGATCATATAAAGTGATGCTAATCATAGTAATTTCCATGATATTGAAACAAGTGGTTTAGTTGCTTTTCTTTTTATCTTTTTTTTTTTTTTGTCAGTCCTGGGGGTTCTGTCAGTCCTCAGAGCCAGAGCACTGTCCTTGGGCATTTCTCTCTCTCTCTCTCTCTCTCTCTCTCTCTCTCTCTCTCTCTCTCTCTCTCTCTCTCTCTCTCTCTCTCTCTCTCTCCTCCCCCCTCCTTATTCTGTCAGTCCTGGAGCTTGAACTCGGGGTTCTCAAGGCCTAGTGCTCTACATCTTGAGCCACAGCACCACTTTCAGCTTTTTCTATGTATGTGGTACTGAGGAATCGAATCCAGGTCTTTATGCATGCTGGGCAAACACTCTACCACTAGGCCAAAATCTCAGCCCTATTTAGGCATTCTCAAGGATAGCATTCTACCATTTGAGCCACAGCACCACTTCTGGATTTTTTCTGTGAATATGGTACTTGAACCCAGGACTTTGTGCATGCTAAGCAAGCACTCTTACCATTAGGTCAAACCCCCACCCCCCTTTTTTCTTTTTAGTGTACTGTTTGCAGTTATTTATTTTACTTTTCTTTCTTTCTTTCTTTCTTTCTTTCTTTCTTTCTTTCTTTCTTTCTTTCTTCTTTCTTTCTTTTTTCCTCCTCTAGTTTCTTCTCTGTGGTCACTGATCTGACTCTGGTATCCTTTGTCCTGGATATGTTTATCTGCTTTGGGGAAGGGAAGGGGATTCATAGAATTGGAGGGACAAAGGGTGAACCAATGCAATGCGCACTGGACACTATGGTAGCAATGAGCTTTACAACTGGGTAGGGGATGGAGGAGACAAACTGGGGGGAAGGAAATGGGAGAAAATGATGGAAGGGTAACACTGTTCGAAAAGAAGTGTACTCAGTACCTTACTTATGTAACTGTAACCCCTCTATATATTACCTTTACAATAAAATAAAATTTAAGACAAATATTCACCATAAAAAATTGTCTCCAGGTATTGCAAAATATGCCACACGAAGCAAATAGCCTTTCCTCAAGAATCAATGAGTTAGAAGTATGTGTGCTACTTTTATGTATTCTTTCCTAACTTTACTCTTTTTTTCTACCATGTAATTCTTCCTTGTGAGACTGCCCACTTTGGTCAATCAGAGGTTCCAATTTACCAAAGTTTTAATAAATTATCCAAAGTTTATGTTCACCTTCTTAGATCTCTATATTTCACAGAAAAAAAGAAATGTTCAACCAACATCTGTTTAATTATCTTAACAGTCTTACCATTCTTCATCACTGCCCATGGGAAGAAAGAAAGCTGCTCATGTTGTGGAGATGGATTTTAGTTTAATGGCTCACCATGTAGGTTCTGGAGCCCACATTCTTCTCTGTCATGTCTTACTGTACGAGTAAGTTGCATGTACTCTGCTTCCTCTGTGAAATGGAATTCTACCTGATAAGATTGCTGTGAGAATTAAATGTCATGTTCTGTCAGTGACATGTAGATTCTTGTCTAATCTAGAAATCACCAATATTTATTACTGTTTTCATTTTGATTCCTACCCATATATCATGATCTTATAAGGGAAAGAAAGCATTAGATTTCTGTTTAAATTTATACACTCTATTTGTGGATTCTCCTCTGGCTGATAAATTTTACTCAGATCAAAGCTATAACTTACGTATATGTGACATTTGGAGTAGAACTTATTGAATTTGTGTCATGGAAGTGTTTTCTTTTTGCTATGAAGTAGGAATATATCAAAATATGTGAACTGATTGTTAAAAATCACAAAGAGTTTTAAAAAAATGTACAAAATTAACCAACATAGAGATCTGAGGAATTTGGAATAGAAGAGGAAGTAAAGGAAGAAATCCCAAGCAAGCTTCTTTCAGGAACTGTTTGTATTCCACTATTTTGACCTGGGAGCCAATTAGCTAGAAGTGTATAATTTTTAAAAAAGCACTGAATTTATGACTAATGACTTATTTATAGTTTGGTAAAAGAATGAACATACATGCAAATCAATTCAGATCAATCACAATTGAGTTTTACACCTTAGAAATGCTGTTTTGGGAAAAATAGAGACTTTTAGAGATAATTTATTTTCTGTGTTTTGTTGAATTCTGATTGCTATATATTCATGCAGTTTTCTAGAGATGACTGAATTCATAAACTTTGTCTCTGCTTGTGTTATAAATAAAGGATGGAGCATGAGGACAAGTTATTATATGGTTGTTTACGTTAACACAGTCAAACTCAAACATTTTTTTTAATCCAGACATAATATTGAGAATTGTAACTTGGATGACTTCAACTGTATTTTTAGCTTCTTGTGCTATTGCTAATGTGAAAAATATAAAACTAAATTATAGGGACCTGTTTTCATCATGGGACAATTTCATAGCTGTCAAAAAAAGTTGTATTTCATTCTTACCACATTTAGAAGACTACATAGGTACCAAAATTTATGAGTTTTTTTCTTTCCCTTAGTAGCTGGAAAGTTTTATAATAATGTGTTAGTCACAAAGATGACAAAATAAATAGACCACACAAAGTAAAGACAGAGACTTAAATCCCAGAAGGAAAAAAAGATGGAATTTATTTTTTAACCATACATCTTAAATAAAAGGTCTGGAAAGGTATAGAGATGGAAAGGGAGGAGTTCCATATTATGTCCAAACCTCATTCATGCTGGGTTTTAATCTTCTGCCATTTGTCCCACTAAGAACTGCAACGAAAGAGTCAGTTTGACTAGTAGTTCTATGGTTATTTATTGCTTCTTCATCCTACACCGAAGTACCAAACAGCAGAGAACCAACGGTAAGATTCAAAGGCACAGATTAGATGGGAAGTGAAATAAAAGAAGGCATTACATACCTGGCTCAATTCTCAGTAAGGCCAACAACCCATAAAAGTGGTTTAGAATAGACTACCCAAGAACATCTCAGTGGACTACTACAACAGCACATGTCAAAGGAGTGAAATCTGTAAGATGGTATAGAAAATACAATGATTCATAATGCAAACACAAACACACTCCCATTTGGGCATGAAAACAATTGCAAAGTTTCTGATAATAATTTTGAAATGTCCTTGGCCTTTCAAAAAATCATATTTGCATTTAAGCACAGAAGATTTTCATGTGTATTTCTCGTAACTTGTCTTTCTTCATAAGCACCTTCAATTAGTCTCACCCATAAAAAGAAGTCATTGTAAACTTCAAAGTTAATACAGGTTGAATCTCGGGTCAGGTAAGAAGTCATCATAAATGTCTTCCCTCTTCTAAAGTTAAGCCATGTTTGTTTCCCCAAGGAGTGTGGTGGCTTGGCATGAAGGGTTCTCATTGGCTTAGTCAAATAAAATCACCTCTTTCACATTCCAAGAGTGCTTGGCCAGGCCTCTTAAGCTCTTTCCACAAAGGAAGGCAGAGTGGTTAGTAAAACTGAACCTGCCATACCTGGGGTTCAAAGGCTAAGTACTGGCTTTGTCCCTGGGGCGGAGGATGGAATTCTGGTGACAGCATGGACATGCCTTTGTTTCCTCTGTTCACTCAGTCTTTGAGAAAGGTTCTCATTAAATGCTATTAACAAGCATTCATACAGAGCATGACGTTCCAAAAAGAGTCAACCAGCAGAGGGAACATGGAGGAGGAGCAGGTGAGACACCCGACTCCTATAGCCAAACATCCTTAGCCAAAGTGCCAATGGCAGCTCTGTCTCGGGAGTGAGAAGATTGATACTGAGTGTGGTGTAAAGGCTGTCAAAAGATCAAGACCACCAACTGCTTAAGCACTTATACCACACGTATTCACCACTTTTACTAAAAACAGGCAAGACAAATCCCCCCCCAAAAGTGATGGCTACATGTCTTTGAATAAAACAATATGTATCTGCCAGTACAGCCTGAGTATAGAGGCAGAGATGGTTAAAAAACACCAAAGCAAAGTGATCAAAAAACATGCATATAAAGTCAGAGATTCCACAGGGAACATTGCTCATAATTAAACCCAATGATAACTTATTTGTTGGTGAAATGATAACAGTTATGTTGTAGGTGACAGTCCATGAATTTTCCTTCTGAGAAACCCCTTGGCCTTAGCAATTCTACCTCAGTCCAGAATTTCCTAATCTCTTAAATTGGTGGGAACCCTCTCTATCATATAGCAGTTTACTGCACTTGTATAATATATTGTCTGAAAACAAGGGTTAATGGAAAACAAACAAGGCAGACACAAAACTCCTGAAATGAATCAATTTAGTTGACCTGCTTTTTGGCTGGGGAGCGGGGCTGGGGGGGGGGGAGCCCAAATCTCAGTAGGCAGTCCTGCCCCAAAGCTATCTCCATGGAGCTGAATAACATCTCCCTTGCCGGCCAAAAGGTTTCTCAGCTCAGTGCTACTTTTCAAATGACACTCTGTCATTATGCTATATTTAGACCATGAAAGTTGTAATTAGCTTTGTTCTCCTGTAAACGGATCCAGTTTCACATGTATATAAAAGATAATGAAATAGGTAGACAGATAGAAGAACCTGAGTAAGCTCTCTATGCAGGCAAAAGTTCATGGTTCCCAAACTGAATAACCAAAGAACCGGAGCTTCTATGGCTTCTGAAGCTGAGGGAAAGGAAGTAGAAACCATTTAAGATGCTACATGTAGGCCGAGAGTTTGGCCTAGTGGTTAAAGTGCTTGCCTAGCATGCACGAAGACCAGGGTTCGATTCCTTGGTACCACATACGTAGCAAAAATCCAGAAGTGGTGCTGTGGCTCAAGTGGTAGAGCCCTAGCCGTGAGAAAATCCAGGGACAGTGCTCAGGCCCTGAGCCCAAGCCCAGGACTGGCAAAAAAAAAAGATGCTACATGTAGGTATGGCCTGCTCACAACAGGATTTATAGTAATCACCACCCCCTCATTTCACTGTCATTCTCACCTCACCCACACAGAAGTGACTGCTCTTTAACTTGATAATGGTGGAGGCTGCTTGTATAACCAGGCATCTCAGGGTCCCTTAAGGATTCAGCTTTTCTGTAATAGTAAGAAGAATGAAAGAACTCCATTTTTCAGTGTCATTCGTTGATCCTTCCTGGGTATTGTCTGGCATCTGAGGCATGTGATTTTATGTCAGGGTATTATGTCTTTGGAGAAACTGCTACCGGTTTTTGAGGAAAGAGCTGGTGGAAAGAAACCAAAATAAGAAATCTACAGGTGCTAAAAGTCACTGGTACCAATTGGTTCATCCGCTTTAGTCCTCCAGCTTCCTTATAAGAATTTTGAAGGTAAGATCTTTCACAGATTTTCTTTAAATATGGGCCAAATATATGTGTGTGTGTGTGTGTGTGTTATTATAGTAAATGCTCAGGGCCTGAGTACTGTCCTTGGACTTTCTCAAGGCTAGAGCTCTACTACTTGAACCTCAGCACAATTTCTGGCTTTTTTGCTATGTATGTGGTACCAAGGAATCAAACCCAGGTCTTTGTGCATTCTAGGCAAGCACTCTATCACTAGGCTAAACTCCTTGCCCAGTAAGTGCATTTTGCATCATTAAGAGAATGGTCTTAGAAAAAGGTAATTTTTTAAGACTTAAAATCACAAAGATTTTTAAAAATAAGTCAACTTTTCATTGTCCACTGTTGACAATATTTTTCCTTTCTCTGAGCAGTTTATTGGAGATAAGACTCTCATATCCTGCTTCAGCTGGCTTTGAACCGAGATTCTCAGATTTCAATCTCTTGAGTAGCTAGAATGGCAGGCCTGAATCACCAGCACCCAGCAATATTCTCATTCTTTCTCTCTCTCTCTCTCTCTCTCTCTCTCTCTCTCTCTCTCTCTCTCTCTCTCTCTCTCTCTCTCTCTGTCTGGTGTGTGTGTGTGTGTGTGTGTGTGTGTGTGTGTGTGTGTGTGTGTGTATGCATGCGGCAGTCCTGGGGCTTGAATTCAGCACCTGGATGCTTTCCCTGAGCTTCTTTTACTCAAGGCTAATGACGTTCTACTACTTGGCTATGGCTGCTTCTTATAACTTGTCTTTGTTTTAATTTTTATTTTCCTTTTGGTGGTTTATTGGAAATAAAAATCTCAAAGACTTTCCTGCCTGGATTGGTTTCAAACATTGATTCTCAGAGCTCAGCCTCCTGAGTGGCTAGGATGACTGCATGAGCTACTAGCATTCTGGGCTGTTTCTCCTTTTAATACCATGTATTACTTTGGGGAAGCCATTTATATGTGTTAATATTGTTAATAAGTAAAAGGGATACGTAGAGAAACATGCATAATGATCTTCAAAGAAAGAATGTGAATTGGGTACACTCAGAAGTGCCCAAAAAAATGCATTTAGAGAAAGGGAAAAGAGAAAAAGGAAAAGAGGAAAAGGTAAAGTAATGGTAGTTTAATCAATAAATAAGGACCCTTGTACCGCAATGAACTTGAGGGCAGAAAATATAATGGCTTCCATAAAACTCATTTTACAGATGAGCAAAGTAAATGAAAGCAAATGACTTGATTGGCCAGATTCTGAGCTAGTGAAAAGCAGACCCGATCCAATCCTAGACCTACCTGCCAGTGAAGTGAGCATGGTCTTTAATTGGCTTGAAAAGAAGTTGGATATCAAGGCTATTTACACTATTATGGTTCTTAAAAAAATCTATAGAGGGAACAGTGAAAATTTTATTTGCATTTTTGTAGCTGAAGTGTACAAAATCCCAATGCTAATAATATTTCTTCCATTTCTTGATAAACATCAAGCAAAAATGAACAAAAGACAAAAATATTCAAACTCAACTTCCTTTGGGCCATGCATAGATTGTAAAGCATGATATTCAAAGTAATTATTC
This sequence comes from Megascapheus bottae, assembly GCF_031878675.1. Lineage (NCBI taxonomy): Eukaryota > Metazoa > Chordata > Mammalia > Rodentia > Geomyidae > Megascapheus > Megascapheus bottae. The sequence continues at coordinate 24,260,280 of NC_143526.1, read as the reverse complement.
AAGGAAATAAAGGACCTTGAGATATTGAGGGTACAATAAATTCATTGGATGGCATCTGCTTATTTCTCTGGTGATTAATGAATATGTATATAAGAGAATATATATATAGGGGGCCGGGAGTTTGGCCTAGTGGTAGAGTGCTTGCCTAGCATGCATGAAGACCCGGGTTCGATTCCTCGGTACCCCACATACATAGCAAAAAAAGCCAGAAGTGGTGCTGAGACTCAAGTGGTAGAGTGCTAGCCTTGAGAAAGTCCAAGGACAGTGCTCAAGCCCTGAGCTCAAGCCCAGGACTGGCAAAAAAAAAAAAAAAAGAGAGAATATATATATATATATATATGTATATATATATGGAGAGAGATAGAGAGAGAGAGAGAAAGAGAGAGAGAGAGAGAGAAATATTTATAAAGCTCTTTCTCTGTATTGATCTATCATTATCAAAATTAAGTGGGTTCATATGTTATAATAAATACCATTTTTGATAGGACAAGAGGCTTGGGATTGTATTTTCTTATTTTAGACACTGAATATCTAAAATGGTCTGGTTTACAAGAAGAAAGGAAGGTAAAATAGGACAGATGAAAAATAATTACTTATTTTAAAGCACTTGGTATTGAACTTAAAGTTCATGAATTATTTAGTTTAAATCAGCAAGTGAGTTTTTTGCAATGTGAGCATTTAGTGTATGACATAGCATTGTATCAAAAAGTCCACTTATAAATGTTTATATTATTAATGACAAATGACAGTGGCTCACTCACTGGTAACATCACTTGTTGCCAAAGTTGATTTTTAAAAAAAATATTCAGATACATGCACTTGAAGGATGTGACATTTTCAATTTGAGCACTAAAATAGAAAAGAAACGCACACTCTTTCTTTCTCTCCTTTTTCCTCCATCATTCCTGATCCCTTCCCTTTTCCTCACCCTTATTCTACCCTCTCTCCCTTTCCCTCTCTCCTTTAATAATTTCTCTAGATTTTTTTTAAAATAACCTTCCCTCAAAATGCCTTTTATTATTGAAATTAGATCAAAGTTTGTGAGTTTAAGAAGATATCTCTTTGGAAAATGTGGAAGGCATGATTGGAAGGAAAAGAGGATGTGAAATATTTTGAGCGAGAGAGAGAAAAACTAAGAGAAACAAGTAAGAGTGAGTAAGAAAGTGAGACAGAGACAAAAAGAGTACCAGAGAGCATTGTTGATCCTATTTCCATGACATGGCATCAATATAATAACCTCTACTACCATTCCGAATTAGAGAAATGCATGTGGCCATACAGTATCACCCCATGTCAGATTTCATCATTACACTTTTCTCTTGCCGTAAGAGCAGACAAGTTCTGTTTGAAAGGGCATGCTCACACATCTCTGGCAGTTGTATACAGATCTAACTGCTGAGCCCTGGCAGTCAAAAATCTAAAGAACGTTTCTTTTGAAAATGCAACTTCAGAAGCATTATCATCAGGCCTAAAACAAATGAACTCTGGGATTAAATTGTGTTGCAACCATTATGAACATTAGCTTTCTCTCCTTTTTTTTTTTTTTTTGACACAACATTCTCACAGGTGGTTCTAATTAGACATGAGCAGTGACAGTGCCCAGTTTGACAAAATCCAGACCCCAGCCAAGGGTAATGGAAAAAAAAGTCTCAGTTTGCCTTCTTAAAAAAAAAAAAAAAAGAATCTTCTATATTGAGACAGTTCAAGGAAATGACGCCTACAGCAAGATGTGAAAACCATAGGTCCAGTGCCTTTGTAAAGCTTTCTTTCTTGAAGGAGTCAAAGAAGTGTAAAACACCTAATGCCATGTTTCTTGCTGCTCATATTAAATTCCAAGTTTCTCAAAGGAGGCTTCTATTCCTCTATCTCAGCCAAATGGGACCTCTTTGACATCTAAAGGGAAACAAACCCAGCTCTGTGTGCTAAGTGCATTGTCTTTAATGTTAATCTTTTTATTACAGTCAGTGGGTGGGTGGCTACATGAAAAGGCCCATCAAGTCACTTCCGAAATAATTCAGTTTTCACCAAAAAAAAACTCTGTTCACCTTCCATTTTTGTAGGTGGTACAAAAAAAGGAAAAATAAATCTTATTTTAAGAAAGTATCTCTAAAAATCAGTAAAATGTGTGACTCACTTTGTCTATGCCGAAACAATGAAATATCTCCCTAATGTTCTTCCTTTGTAATGCATGAATAGACTCCGCCATGTCTAAAAAGCAATTATGCACACATTTAGGTCATCCTAAGTAGTTGGTTTCATTTATAAAGAGTTGTTTCACTGGCAAAGTGCCCCTTCTAAATGTGAAATCCAGCCTCTGTAGCTCTTACCAAGCCTTCTCCACAGAAAGGAGCTGTGGCTGCTGGAAGAAGTGGTAAGCTTTTCTTATTGATAGAGGCTGAGCTTTCTGCATGGCATTCATAAGCTATTTTTGCAAACCCAAGAAAAAGAAAAAGAAATGCTAACTTCTAAAATTATTACATCTCTACTTGCCTACTCTCTAAATGTGTGAACATATTATTATGAAATAATCAGAATAGTTCATTAAAAAAAATTCCTGAAACAGGAAAGGACAAGATATATCAGCTTACTTTAGGTTTTTTAAGCAAGGACACTCAACTCATGGAGATATAAATACACCTGACTGACCAATCCAATGCACTTTGGTAGCTATGTTAAAAATTGACCAAGACTAGGCTGGGAGTTGGCCTAGTTGATAGAGTGCTTGCCTCGCATGCACAAAGACTCAGGTTTGATTCCTCAGTACCACATACATCGAAAAAGCCAGAAGTGGTGCTGTGGCTCAAGTAGTAGAACTTTAGCCTTGACAGAAAGCCCAAAGACAGTGCTCAGGCCCTGAGTTCAAGCCCAAGGCTAACACACACACACAAAGAAAAACTGACCAAGAAAGGGGCCAATGAGAAGCATTCCAAGATGCCCATACCCATGGCATAAGCACCATCTTGATTATGGTGATGATCCATTTCCACTTTCTGGAATTATATTTCTAAATACAAGGTACAACAGCAGCAGTGTAAGCAACTAAATCTTTAAAACTTCATTTTTGAGTGTCCTTACCACAATTATAATTGCTGTTGTTTCATCTTATACAAAACTATGCTCAAATACAGAGTGCATAAAATACCTACATAGTGCCTTGGAAGAGATATTTCTCTTGGGTCAAAATAATTGAAAGTGTGAAGGATACCAAATCATAGAAAACAACTAGTAGTTTATGAACAGCATATACTTCCATAAATAAATAAATATAGATAGATGCAGATATTATAGATATAGATACAAATATACAGTTTAAGTTGATCCTAAGTACATTCTGCCGCGATTTCTTTTAGTGTAAAATGATTTTCCTATGACTAATGCAAAAATAGCTGCTTTAAAAAATGGTGATTTGGTTCTTAATGATGATGATTTCTTGCAGGAAAAGGCCTGGAATGACAGTCTCACCCTTTTAACAAGTAGTAGCCAAATAAATACCTCTGTTCTATTGGTTGTGGAATGCCTTTGATCCTAGCAGGGGATCCACTGATAAAAGAGGAGCCTTGAAGAGAAATATCTGTCTTGCAAGGTAGAAAATATTACCTATTTTGCTCCTATCACCACCAATCTAAGGAATGCTGATTGACTTGGAGAAGTCCTAGAAGATCTAGGCATTTATCTCCTAAAGATTTCCCAACTCAGGGAAAGTGGTGTCCATACAGAATGATAATGTGTTCTAGAATAGCTGCAGGATTTTGTGAATATTGTCAGTAAAGGTCTAAGTTGAGCACATTTCAAAAGGTAGTGTATGAACATACTTGACTTGGGCTCTAATCTAGATGCAGGATGAGGCCCTAATTTTATTTAGTTGCGGCCAATGTATTTCTCCCAAACTTGTCCTTAACACAAATAGATAAAGCAAGTTGGTACGGAAACAAGAAATCTCATGGAGTTGGATTGTTGGAGGAGTAAGAGGTATTCTGATATAAAGGTGCTGGAACTAGGAACTACTTTGTTTTATTTTACTGCTTGTCTCTTATCAGTGGCAACAGCTAGAGGAGTTCCTCTCTTCCAGCTTCTGCAGAGATCTTTGGTCTTCACAGGGAGGACACCTGCTGGTCTAACAAGATAGACCACCTCTTCTCAGACCCCCAGCTTCCCCCAGCTGCTGTGGTTAGCTCCTTTTATCTACAGTGTTATCTGGTAGTCTGTGCCTGCTGGCCTTAGAATCCCATATGCACGTTGCAGTCCTGTCAGCTTTCTCTTCTCCTAGGCTGAAAACGCCCCTCTGTACTTTCTGCTTTCTTGTTGGGGTTTCTGTCTCAAGCAATGAGGTAGGGAATGGCTTGGAAGTATAATCATAAAACCTACTGGTTTTACTTAAGTGGTCATATTGGTCATTTTTTTAAAAAAAGCTTTTCATTTCTTAGTTAACCATGGATTTCCTTTCTCAATTATGGCATAGACTCTCTGGAATGCTTTAAAGTTTACTCATTTTTTTTTTAAACGTAACAAGCCTTCACAGTAAATTACTTTAGATAATGACAAAAGTATAATTCACAAGTTGGGATCCTCAACTGCAATAATGAAAACCTCTTTCCTGTTGGTATGTCGAGTGATGTAAACATGGTAACATTGTCCTTCCAGTAGCTTTGAATTCTGAAGAAATTCCTCCCTTCCTCTGGGCTTCATTTTCACATGGCTTTGTCTCAAAGGTTTCTTCCACTTCTAGAATAGTACACAATTCTAGAGTGTATAATTCTAGATAGTACAATTCTAGATTGTAGGAGCATGAATTTCATTTAATTTTTCTCAAAAAAGGAACTAAAATGAATATTTCAATACAAAGATTTTTCTGTGATTGGCAAAGCAGCAACTTTTAAGGCAAAGATATAACTTTTTCCATTGGGAAGGTGACCCTTATAGGGAAAACAAACTCACTGGAAATGGGAGGAAGCAGGCAAGTCAGGTGAGTGTTTTCTCAGTCCCAGGCATCTTATTGATTGACAGTTGATGGGTGGATTTGTCTAGTGATGAGGGATGTCGGGCATTGTAGAAGGTCAAGATCCAGATGCACCTGTTATCTGTGATGTTTGTATAATGCATGTAACCTAACTCACTAAGAGGTGTAAGTATTCTAAGAATTCATCTGGTCATTATGTAAACTTCCAGGCTATGTGCCTGATGCCAGGGCCCCAGGCCCTGTCAATGTTAGAAATGACTCTTCTTAGCTTTCATAGTCAAGGAATACATTCTATGTGAAGATTTAGGAACCAACAGAGTGTCCTAATTTTATAGTAAAAAAAATCCTATGTTTGTAAATGGGCTCTACATGGAAGGTCTTGGAGGAGTAGGGTTCCGACCTTATCTCAAGCAGGTGCATACATCATTGTAGCCATTCTCTTCCCCGTTAGCTTAAGACAGGTTTCTGATACTTCCTGTCTGGCCCCCAAAAGACCTTCACCTCTTATCACCCAGACAAACTTTAAGCCTATTAGGGAAAAAGGGAGGGGGAGAGAAAGTTCTTTATTCTATCCTGTTTTTCTCCCACTCTTAAGGTAGTAACAATCAATTAAGAAGATAGTTCCTCTTCTTAGCAGATAGGGAGATGGTAAATACTTCAACACCTATTCCCACAGATAATACAACAACTATCCTGAAGAATGATGGAAGAAAGCTCCCCATTCTCCAATAAACTACTTTTGTAACACTTGGAAATGTGATAAGGGGACAATGAATTAACTTCAAAAGTTATCCTCATAGATGTCTTAACCAACAGAACAGAATGGCGAAACTCTCACAATCACTAGCTGTAAGAATTCTGTGCTTCCCTAACAGTTCACATATTACTTGTAAAGGAAGCCCTGAGGTACAGTTAAGAGTTCAAGTTCCCTGAGAGCTACATTATATTTCTTACCCTAAGAACATAATAGGACAACAAAGGAGACACTTCATAAATACTGAAAAATAGCTGGCTAAAGGCTCATTGTAACCTGTTAGTTACAGGCGACCAATGAACAAATGGCATGGATGAACTTTGATATGAAGAGCTCATTATGAATTCTAAAATGATGCAGAATACCTATGCAAAAAGTGAAAGAAAACTGCAGACGCATTTTTTTCTTTCTTTTTCTTTTCTTCCCCCTTCCCTTTTTTTGGTTGCCAGTCCTGGGGTTTAATCAGGGCCTAGGCATTCTGCCACTTGAGCCACAGCATTACTTCTGGCTTTTGCTGTGTATATGGTGCCAGGGAATCCAATCCAGAGCATCGTCCATATAAGCCAACCATCTCACAAGACCACGCAGAGGCAAGCCAGGAGGAGAAAAGGGAGTTTATTGGCAGGGGGGAGGACATGTTCCCCAGGAGAGGGAAAGGGGGACTAGCTCCACCAGGTAGCTAGGAGATAGAGTGTCAGGAAGCCAGGCACTGAAGGGGAGGTGAGAGGGAGGGGGTAGATTGGCTAGGTGGACCCTGGAGAGTGGAGTTAGGAGGGGCAGAGGACCTGGTGTGTGAATATAACTCACAGTGCTTCCGAGACAAGCACTCAACCACTAGGCAACACTCCCAGCCCCAGGAGCATTTTTTTTCTAGTTACCCATGTTTTTTCATGCAAATATTATGACTATCAAAGGCTACTTTTGACAATATAGCTGAATTCTGAAAGGCATGAGTATCAAAGACTGTACTTTTGACAATATAGTCTGAAAGCCATTTTTCTCCAGTGATTTCTCTTGACTTTGTTTTTCCAGAATTAATATCCTAAATGCTAGGTGAATTTATAAGTCTCATATTCTTGTTGGATTCTCCTTTCCAATTAGGTGGATGTCTGAAGAACTGCATAAAATCTTAATAATTATCAGATGTGATATGAACTATTTTAGTAGACTTGGAAGAGAAACAAAACGGACAATAACTCTTCACTTATTACGTTATATAATATATATAGCATTGTTGGGGCAATCTCAACTCTCTCCCAGGAAACTGAAAATGTTTAGAGGACTGAAGTAACCACAATGTACAGATGAAAAATCCCTATATGTTGTATCGTCTGATTATTATCTCACTTGGCAACAAAGTTCTTCATATTGTAGAACACAGGATTGTTTCAGAGTCATATAGAGTAGAAGGGACACAGGTGGGGACTGGAATACAGCAAACTGAACTTTTAGAGTGAATGAACAGCTTGCTTTATAGGGCATTAAGGGATAGGTTCTTTTTGTCCTTTTTAGTAACTGAAATTTGCCTGGGGGTGTTACTGTTCTCCTTCTCCAAACCCCAGTTCTTCTGTGGAATTATAGCTGGACAATGACAACGTCATTCAGAAAGACTTTTGCACAAGGACAAATGCCTTCCTCTAGGAGAGCCTTGAAGTCTGGACTTCCTTGGGGAATGTACCACGATGCTCCTTCTCTAGGCCTGTATCTGAAGCTTGAAGAACAACTTGAAGATTTCCTGAGATCATTGCTGTCTCATTCTGTAGGCCTGGCATTATTTTGGGATCCACATCTGCTTTGGACTTTCTAGACATTCCTTAGCATTTGAGCTGGCTGATGTAACCTTCTCCGTTTTCCATTGCTGCTTTAAATTTATTTATTTTTTTCTCTTGTTTTCTTATGTGATTGAAGGAGGAAAGAGTGAGAGAAAGGCTTATGTTCAACATCTGCCTGAAGTGGGAAATGATCACCTGACTTGTGTATTTGTTTGTTTCTTTACTCAGAAAAATATGGCTACACCGTTGGCCCTCGCTGCTATGTCTCATAGTTAAGGACTGTGCTGTTTCTACAGTGGACATGAGATCTCAGCCCTATTCTGGGTTGTCAAGTCAGGACCTGCTTAGCTGAGCCAAGCTACTTGCACTTTCAAGTGTATCTATGAACTTTCAAGAGTTAACTTTGGGGTGGGTGCTGTTGGTTTAGAATAAATCCATCAGCAGTTATCAGATCATCTAACACAGGGAAATCACATTCTGAGAGGCCTTTGCATCATAAGGAGTCCAATAATAAGATGAGATAGCAGGATTGTAATGTTTGGGCTTTGCCAGTGCTGTCAGGAAAGTTCCATGTCAAATCTTCAAGTTTGCCTTTTGGCTCTGTTGAGCCTATTGTTTTTTTTTTTTTTTTTTTTTTTTTTTGCCAGTCCTGGGCTTAGGCTCAGGGCCTGAGCACTGTCCCTGGATTTTCTCAAGGCTAGAGCTCTACCACTTGATCCACAGCACCACTTCTGGCTTTTTGCTATGTATGTGGTACCCAGGAATCGAACCCGAGTCTTTGTGCATGCTAAGCAAGCACTCTAACACTAGGCCACACTCCTGGGCCCCAAGCCTATTGTTTTCTTTCATTCAGCGAAAACAAAAAGCAAAACAACCTTATCTGGTAAAGTATTGATCAGAAAAACTTTCTCAATATCTGAACTTCCTCTTTTAAACACAAAGAGGAAGAAATATACTACAAAAATCAAATATAATATGAATTAAGGAGCATAATATGATGTAAGATACTATAATATATAATATACAATATAGAACTATAATGTAGACCTAATAAATATAGAGTATAGATATGCCATCGCCATTATACAATGTTGGCATTTTAAAGCTAGCCATACTTGTTAACTAATCTTGATGTTTTGAGCCTCCATTTGTAATGCTATATATGCACGTATATGCACATACACATTTTTTCTTCTTTGAATTATTACATTATTGAATGGCAGTCTTCCTTCTTGAGTGATTCTAAATAGTGAGTTTAGGACACCGATAGGATCCTATCACAGCACAAATCCTATTTTTTTCTAACATAGTATCATAGGTCAAGTCAGAACACACAGGCTAATCAATTCATTTCACAAATGCCATTCCTAGCCACTGACTGACAAGTCACTTTGCTCTGTCTCATTTTCTCTCCTTTAGGCACACCTATTTCTGTATCCAATGCTCCTTGTCCTTACTTACTAGAACACAACTGATCTTTGATAGTAGCATTGAGCTTCCTTTCTAGCTGGATGCTTTTTCTCAGCAATTCTCCATCTTACTGGCTTGAGACAAAAAAAAGAAAAGGAAATTATCTTAGGATATGACAAAATAGAATTGTGGGGTTAGTTAGTTCTGGCTTAGTGTACAATTCCATGAATGTCCTTGTCACTCAAGGGATACACTTTGACCCCTGGATATGTTCTGAATCCATATCCTACCATGACAGAATAAATAAATCGCAATATCAAAAAAACAAGACAGGGCCAGGAGTTTGGCCTACTGGTAGAGTGCCTGCCTAGCATGCATGAAGACCCAGGTTCGATTCCTTGGTACCACATACATAGAAAAAAAGCCAGAAGTGGTGCTGTGGCTCAAGTGGTAGAGCTCTGGCCTTGAGAAAGTCCAAGGACAGTGCTTAGGCCCTGAGCTCAAGCCTAGAACTGACCAAAATAAAAATAAATAAATAAATAAATGAAAATAAAAAAGTAAAACAGAACTGAAGAGCTCAGAAACAACACCCAGGCCCAGAGTTCAAGTCCCACGACCAACAAAATAAATTAATTAATTAATAAATGATTAAAAAAAAAACAAGACCAACAGAAAAGTCTCTAAACAGTAAGGAAAACACAGAGTAAAATGAGATGCAGTTTATGTTTTAGAGTTAGAACTTCTCTTTTCATTAGAATTTTTTCTCTCTCTCTTTTACTCTCTCTTTTTCTTTCTCTCATAGGTGTAAATGTAGAATGGCTTGGGAGGAAGAGAGTTTAAGGAAGCTGGAGAGAAGCAGATGCTGACATTTGTAGTTACAGCTGGTGAAAACAGTATTATTACAGTGCTCACCACCTCCTTGTATGCAGAATAAGAGGCCCCAGTTTGATCTTAAGCTTTTGACCAATATTTTCAATGAAGCTTTTTATGGGACATTCCAAGATCTAATGATGAAGGCTTCATAGGGCTAGTTATTTCGATAAATATCCCTGTGAATTTTAACCAATTGCTTTAGAAAGAGAGAATAGGTTTATAATTACATAGGAAGTGAACTCTAAATGAGTGACATGATCAAAACAACTCACAAGCTTTCCACTTCCTGTGCTAGTCATTCAAAAACAGCTACCCCTAAAGTCTACCTTTCTGGACTCTGCCATTAAAGCAAGAGGTTGTTTTGGGTGACTCATAAAAGGATTACTGTGTCTTCATTGATAAAAACAAGACCTCAGCCTCAAAAATTCGTCATGATCTCCATCATTGTCATTATTCCAGCATCTGAGAATTAGAAGAAGGGGATATGACTAACTGCAGACTGTAAGAACTTCAGTCATTCAGGAAACTGGGGGAAGATAAAAATAGCATCTGAACAGTGATCTAAAATGGTGAGAGGGTAAAGTCTGAACACAACACACACATAACCATCCAAGAGTAAATCCCCTAAATAGTATTCTGTCTGAAAAGGTGCCAAGGTAATTATCTGGATTACTTCTGTTGGATGGGTAAGTGTTTGGACTATGATTTATAAAGTCGTTAGCTGTTCAGTATACTTTGGGAGGTTTTGATGACAAAAGGTTTATCGTGCCTTCCTGACATATGATTAGACATTTATAGAATTGAAAAGGTACTACTTTTAACCAAAGTATGTGGCTTCCAGCAAACTGATCAGTGGCCTATGTGAATGTTTTATGTTCTCAGCAACTGTATCATTCTTTCAGAATGTGTGCAGTGATGAGATATAACATATTCTCAACTTATAAGATTATTGGCACAGTAGGGTTGTGCTCCTTAAATCTTTTCTAAATGCCAGTAGGCTCCTTTGGTGACTCCTTTATTGCAATATGCCATGACAGATGATTTCACATCTGACTTAACTTGGAGGTTTTCAACCGTTTGACTCATTTAATCACAGGTATGAGCAAGACGATAGCAACCAGAAACTGGGGTCTCAGACACTGATCATAAGCTATTTTATTGATATTTTTGCAAGTTATTTTTGGAAGCTTCTCCTCTGCTGACAGAACAGAAACCAACAAATGTAGTGATTCACTTCCTGAGCTGTCAGCTGCCACTCTGTCCCTTTGGTGCACTCGTAGACTTAGGTCTTCCACTTGCAGGTGATTTCATATCTCTCAGGCAATCAGATTATAGGAGATATAACACATATAGCATACTGACTCTGAGAAAAAGACACTGTGGGTATTCTCTTCTTCTGTACCTCTTCTTCTGTACCAGGCTCAATACTGCAAATTATCTTCACTTCAAGAAAATGAGTGTGTGTCTACCTCTCCCTCCTGGTTTTAGACAAGTAGATAATAGTCCCTGAAAGCCTGTCACTCAACCAGACAGTTAACTTGGAGATGCCATTTGCATTGTGATTGTGATATTTGCGAATCTGGATAGGTCTACTGTTGTGAAAGCAAACTGTGGGTGGCTAGTGTGATGGCCAGGGTTGAAATCTTATCTCTGTCTGCCTAGCTGAGATAAAGTTCACTATTGCCACCTTCTTTGAAGGTTTGAACTCAGATTTGCAAAAGATCATTTGCTGGAAGGATTCCTAGAGTCCTTCGCCTGGAACCAGGCATTCAGAAGACTTATTTGGCCACCCAAATGGCGAGTGTAGAAGAGGAGGAAAACAGATGGACAGATGATTCTTTAATTTTTCCCACTTGATTTTAAATGATAGTTATTTAAGTTTCAAGAGCTAACATTTGATGTCCTAGAAGGTTATCCAAAGAAGAACAAGGTTTGGGGGTTTTTTATAGATGACCTATAGGATTTTGCCACCTAATCTCTAATCATTGTGAATGTATGGAAGTGAAATAGTTTTGCTGTAAATTTCTGTCAAGCTTACAAACTTCATTGGATGTAAAGGGTTTTGCTTTTGAACATTTGAGAAAATATTTTAAATAAGAAAGTATGTGTATATGTATGCACCATCTATCTATCCATTATCAATGATCTAATTATCTATCCATAAATTCTAGCATAATAATACTATGATGTTAATACAGTAGATATTAACCTACCTATTTATCTAATAACTAACCATCTATTTGTCTACGAATTCTAGCACTGTGGTGCTGTGATGGCTAATAAAATAGACATTAACTCTATGTGTCTTATTCAGCATTTGAAATATAACTAGTCTAATTGAGCTATCCTGTAAGTACCCACAGAGAACTAAATTTCAAAGTTTTAATGCAGAAACATAATGCATAATATTGTTGTTAAGGATTTCTATACTGGCTAACTATTAAAATGACTGTGGCTTTGATGCACTGGGCTAAACACAATATTGAGTTAAAGTTAATGTTATTTCTAATCACTGCTAGAAACACTCAGAAATTATACATGTGCCTACCTCATGGTTTGTTTATACTTTTGAAATACAGTCTTGGTGTATAGCCTAGGCGGGTCTCCAACTCAAGGTCCTTCTAACTCAGCCTCCTGAGTACCATCTTCTGTTTCTACTAGACAGTGCTGTTACAGAGTTTGCTACATAGCAAGGCAAAAAAACAAAAACAAAACAAAACCAAAAACAAACCCGAAGGCATATGGAAACATCTAAATGGATGGTAGATGGCTCGGGGAGAGCTGTGTTTCCAGGCTATATGTTCATGTATCTACCATAAGTGCTTCTTGGCAAGACCCTGGTTAGCTCACCATGAAAACTAGTTCCACATTTCACAGGGTTGGCCAGAGGGAGGATCATTTTGGTTTTCTTCCTGCTCAACACAATGCCATGTAAAGGAACATATTGGGGGATGAAATTGCTTGTGTCTGGTGAAGACTGCCAAGGTTTTATTTGAAAATTTAAAACAGTTACATAAATCATGCTCTTTTATTGTCCTAAAGGGACTATACCATCTCTTTAAAAAATACATTTGGATGATGTGAAATTCTGTTAGAACAATAACTGGTAAAGACTAAGTGAAAAAGCCTTGGGATTCAATTTGGTGAACTTTTGCACTGTCAGTGGTAGAACAGGTCATGTAGACTAGGTAAGGAAACCCTCCAAGAGTCCTGCTCAAACCAGAACCTATCATGAATGCTAGTTTTCCCCATGGATGACAGCCAATTTATCAATGAAGCATTACTTTTGTTATTAAACTTTAACCTAAACATACAGATTTATTTTCATAGCTAAAGGGCTGATAAAAGCCACCATCTTTGCTTACCTAGATCACTACAGTAAGAACTTCCCCTCCCCCCAAATTATTTCACTATATACACTAGCATAACAACTTGATTTTGTAAAATCCTTACTCATATCATGCTGTTTAAAACTTATACGATTAAACTCCAGTGCTCACTACTTTTTTTTTCTGTAAAGGTGGTATGCAGAGGAATTGTTACTCTGAACCTTTCCTAAGTAGACAGATTATGTGGTGCTGGCTCATATAGCAACCTCATCTGGTAGCATTTTTCCTTCCTCAATAGATATGAGCCAGACTAGCACGCTTTTTAGTTTTAAATACATGAAACACACTACTATCTATGGGTCTTTGCATTTCCCATTCACTCTGCCTGTTTTCTTTATTCCCCTTCTCCTACAAGTCTCAACTCCAATTCTGCCTCCTAAGAGGCCTTGCATGATCACCTATTGGAAGCACGGTGTAAAAAATTGATGATTTGTTATATTATGATTGCTGTCATTATTATTATTATATTGTTTTAGTAATACTGAAGTTGGATTTCAAGGTCTCATGCTTAATTAGTCAAACACTCTACCACTGAATCACACCTCTAGCCCTTTTCCTTTTTTTTTTTTTTTTTTTTTTTGCCAGTCCTAGAGCTCAGGGCCTGAGCACTGTCCTTGGACTTTCTCGAGGCTAGAGCTCTACCACTTGAGCCTTGGCACCACTTCCGGCTTTTTTCTATGTATGTGGTACTGAGGAATCGAACTCAGGCCTTCGTGCATGCTAGGCAAGCACTCTACCACTAGGCCAAACTCCCGGCCCCTCTAGCCTCTTTCTTGCACTATTTATTTCTTGGGTTGGATCAGAATTCCTGCATGGGTGTGGTGTGTTTCTGGACTATGATCTTCCTATTGTGGGCTTGCTGTCATAGGTAGGGTGGCAAGCATGGTTTGGGATGGAGATGCATGAACTCTGCCCACGCTGATCTGGAACTATGGTTCTCTCAAGCTCAGGCTCCCATGCAGCTAGGAGGAAAGGTGTGTGCCACTATTTCCAGGTATTGGCTGAGATAAGGTCTTGCATGTGTTCCTAGGATGGCCTCACACCGGGATCTTCCTGATCTCTCAGCCTTCTAAATAGTTGGGATTAGAAGCATGAACCATCATTTCTCTGCTCTTATTAGAAATCTGTTGGATTTCATCTTGCTAGGTTTTTTTTTTTTTTGCTTTTTAAAATGTATTTACTTAGTTTTACTATTGTTTTGCATCCACCAGCAAGCATTGCAAGCCACCTGGAGGGAAATCCCTTTTGTCTGATCTGTCTAGCATATCACTAGTGAGTAAACAGGAGCCTGAGTAGATAAGATACTCCACGTGTAGTCACATTTCAAACCTATGGAATGAATGAAAACATAAGTAACAATTATATTGGGAAGGTTTTGACTTGCTTCTCTATCCACAAGTTCCTTCCAGGAGGTTGAAGGAAGCAGGCATCAATATTTTTCAACTTTTCGTTAATTACAGATGAGCTTTGCCTGGGGAAAAAATTCATACCAGAAATAGCGATGACTGCCACAGATTATGTGCAATAACAAATGTCTGACTTGAGAACAAGTGATGTTCATGCTCAAAGTACATAAAGACTCTGATTTTCTCTGGAATTTTGTCCTCTGTTGGCCACACAGTCCCACTTGTACAGTATCCTTGTCTGCTTAGGACTCACAGTCAACACAGACAGAGGTAAGAGCAGTCTGAGAGAACACTCTGATAGGTTAGACTATATTGAAATGACGGTGAGGGGTATAAGATTTAAGCGTATTGATTTTTCTACAGGATTAACCCACAATCCTATCTCTGGCTGCCACTGCAACGTCAAATTGTCAACTACCTGCACAGTACTGAAATAAGTAAGCGATGAATAAAAAGAAACCCCAAAACAGTTCCTACATCACTCTGAGTCTTCTTCCTACTCTATCCCAAATTCAAAAATCAAAAAAGAAAAGAAAAAGAAGAAATTGCCTAGGCAGATAAGTGGACAATGAAGGCAATATTTCATTTGACAGTGTATGACTTCATGTCTATTAATTTTATTGCTCTGCCAAGTGAATAAGAAATACATTTCATTATTTAAAAGATGTTGCCAATGTATTTTAAATAACTCTGCTAGCAAGATTTTGTTTTTATTTTTTGCAAAGAGTTTGTTGTTTTGAATAGCTAACTCCTACTTTGTATTTGATAAATTCAAATTTGGAAATTCCATGCCAGTGTCAGTATTTACACAGGAATAGAAAACAGCAAATGGATTGACAAAGCTGCACGTGCTCTACTTGTAGTTCTATTTTTAGAACTAATCGTCTTATTTGAATTGAGTGATGTGTATACATACCTATACATACATGCATATATACTATAATACAATATTTTAATTCTGTGTTCCTACTTGTGAAAGCACCTCTATTTCTGAAAAACCATTTGTCTCTCTAAGAAGTAAGTCTTTTAACGACATCCTACCTATAGTATTTGATGAGATTTTTGCTTTCCAGAAGAGTAGCTGCTCATGAAATAAAAACATAAAATGGTCTTCTGAATACAAGTGAATGGTTTTATTTTATTTTGCCACTGAAAAGATAGAAATGAAGCTTATGATTTTACTCAGGTTCCTAGATAGAGATAATGAATCAGATTTCTAAGAAGAGGAACAATGTGTTTTTTTTAATTACAGAATTTATTAACATTGATTTTTACATCATTTTCAAATGCCATGTTTATCAAACAAGTACACAAGAAGGGAATCTCTATGTACAATCACTGGAGGAACAATTTTTTTAGCTGGGGAATGGAGCCCAGTTTTAGCAGCAACTTTGGTAAGATGTGGGGAATGTCAAAAAGGTATCTTGTTCCAGGCACTGTGTTGATTAGGCCTGAAGAAAACTTCTGTCTTATTTATAAATCTTGAACTGCTTGGTATACCTGAGGATTTCAACTACCTTTCAATTAAAAGGGGAAAAAAGGAGCTTGTGAGTAAACCAATGCAACAGTCTTAACATACTGTCTTGAGACAGTATGTTGAAAAGGAACTCTACATCTTGGGGGGGGCAGTGAGGATAGGGTTGTAGAGGAGAAAGTGAGAGAAAAACAAGGGAGTGAGAAACAATGTTTGGCAGAAGTGTACTCATTACCTTACATATGTTACTGTAACCCCTCTACATTAAATTAAAATTTAATTAAATTACAAAAAAGAAGGTTGTAAAAAGAAGATTTAACTGAAGGAAAAGAGACATACTCTTAAACCTATCCTCTTCTACATATCTTCTTGGATATTGTTGTTTTGTTTGTGTTTAATGGGACTCAGAAATGGAGCTTGCCTCTAGGATGTAAATAGGCTTATGGAACAAAATATAAAAACAATAACAAAATGGAGTGGACGGGCGCTGGCCGACTCCTATAATCCTAGTTACTCAGTGGGCTTGAGATCTGAGAAACACAGTTTAAACCAGTCCAGGGAAGAAAGACTGTGAGGTTCATACTGCCAATTAATCACCAGAAAGCTGGAAGGGAAGCTGTGGCTCAAGTGACAAGAGTGTCAGCACAGGGCAGAAAAAGCTAAGTCCCAGTATCTAGAACCTGAGTCTAAGCCCCAGTACTGGCACAATACAACCAACCAACATTCACAAACAACAAAACCCACATTTGTGTATATTTCATCAACCTTTTGTGCATTTGGCTCAATTCTGAGAAAGAAGCTGAAGGATCATTTCACAGGTCATATCTGACTTTGCTTTTTCTAAGTTATTATGTTCTTTTGGGAGGGAACCTCAGGTTGAAATGAAACAATTCAAACTCCCCATCCCCAAATGTATAAATGGAAGAAAAACATACAATGACCAAGAACTGAATCCCAAGAAGCATGCCCTTAGAATGCTACCAAATTCATGGAACAGGTAAGTGGTGTGTCCACACTGGGCCCTTGGCTGGCCCTTGGCCACTTGCTTTTCTGGTTCAACTCCTCCCTCCTCCTCCTTCCAAGGTAGAGTTTTCCCTCACATGGAATTGCCAACCAGAGCCCAGTTGGGCATAGAACTAATTTAGCCTCCCATACACTTGATGATGAATGAAGAATTTCCTCTTGGGACTAAATTACAGGGCTAGTTGAAGTTGCTCTTTCGTGATCTGTTATTTGGAGGTAATTTTCCAAAAGGGCTGGACCACAGGGCCACGAGCTAGAATGGGACTCACCATGAGCCACTGCCAGGCACCGCTCAGCTCTTCACTTCCACTCCGCTCATCTTTCCACCAGTGCCCCACACCTCTGCCTGAGCTGCTGCCCTCCAGAGGACTCCTAGCCAAAGAGCTGACCTTCCACCAGAGCTTTTACTTTGCTTCTTAATGACACCACATGAATGGCATCTGCTCATCCTTCGTCTTGTACCCTAGGTCTCCAGAAATGAAGTGTCTTGTCACAGCCTGTTGAAAAACAGATGGGCAGCCTTCCCCCTCACCCCTCCAGCCTTCTTGCAATGTGGCTGATTACAACATTAGGTCAAATCCCACCTCCGCCCAGCTCCCAACCTTTTTGGTTAGAAGATAAGCTTCTGATCTTAGCCTGGCTTTTGGAACTGTTAGAAGTTGTGTAAACACAAGCCAGCAGGTTAGTCAGATCTGGGTGACACAGGGTGTGCAGAGTGCAAAGAGATTCCATTGGAACACTCCCTGGTCTCCAGGTCAAATAGCAAGAGGTTTTAGGGCAACCTGTTGCAGCTGGATCATTTACTGATAAAGGAAGAACAGGTAGTTTTTAGTGAGACAACTTCACTAATATTTTTTTTCCTTTATATAACGTAACACTTGTATTCTCTTTTTCCCTAAAACTTTTCATTTGGGCTTCCATACTTCAGAGCAGTTTTCACCAGGAAGACTGATTGGTATTCCTTTTATTGTGGAAATTCACACACACACACACACACACATATATATTTGTGCAAAGTAAATGATCCACAAACTAATGTGCTAGGCTGGTAGCTCTGTGTAGACTAATAACTCACTTATCCTCTATTTTGGAAATTAGGTGAAGGCCATTCAGGACTGGCATTTCCATGCCCTATAATAGAGACGGTAGGAGAGGAAGTCCTCATAGGTAACTCTAGAGAGCTGGATGGAGCTAGAACACCCTGACTGTTAATGGAGCATCTACTGTATAACGGAGACTGTTGGAGGGCCTTTCATCTTATCCTCAGACCTCATCTCCACTCTCACTGCAATGACATTCTGTGATTACAGCCTTGGTGCTTCAGATTACTAAAGCATAAAGAGCTCAGCCACGAAGCCAGGATGTGAAAGATAAAGAAGAGAAGCATCCCCTAGCTTTAAGGTTTGTGTATTCCAGGCAGTAGTTACCCAACTTCCCACTAGAAAGAGCAGTGTCTGGAAGCTACCAATAGAGGCAAAATGTGATAGGTTCAGATGCTTTGTGAACCAGAGATAAGAGTGAAGATAAGAGCTTTAGAGCCACTCATCTTGTGGGGAGAGATATCAAAGAAGTCCTCATCTCCACGATTCAGTCTGTTTGTAGATTATCATGAAGCCTCTGCCTGTGTATTTGTTCTTTCTGCCAGTAGTATCCACTTCTGGAGTTCCAGAGACAGAACAGGAGAATGCTTCTGGAATCTTCTGGAATACCAACTCTTCTCCCAAACTGAATCCATGTATTCTGACAAGAGTTGGAGTCCCTCAGATACCTAGTCTCTGCAATGAAATGAAATGAGATGGTTTTTTTTTTCAATGAAATGAAATGTTTTTGTAGCAATAAAATATGTGATTTCTCTATAACAGACATCATTCTGGCCTAAATCATGAAGAACAGACTTAAGACCCTTCTGCCATCTTGTCACCTTAGCATGCCACCTGGATGTGTGTAAGAGCCAGAGAGAGGACATGGAACCAGCTGACAGTGTTAGAGTCCTGATCAAGCTGTGCCTGATCTCCATCTGCACTTGCATCTAAAGAATTTGGAAACGATTTGTTTTCAAACTGAAAAATTTAAATATTAAAGTCTTTCTATATCTATGTACCCAGCCAGCACTTGGAGGAACAAAATTGTAACAATATCTCCATATCTCTAGTGCCATTCCTTCTTGGTGGTACTGCTTTCAAAGAAAAAAAAAAGTTGAAAAGAGGAGAGATTACGCATTTTCATACACGTGGTTTCTCTTTGTGAATCAAGGACCGAGCATGACTATTCTAAAATTGCAACTCATAAAATCTTTCAACACTATCCCTCAATTTGTTTTCCAACTAGTCTATCGGTTGAACCTACCAAATATTGTAACTATTTCTGTTAATCATTCTTCAGAAAATGATGTGAAGTCTATAAGGGAAACATTTTCTTCTGCCTTATAAATCAAATTTTACACAATTATTATTTTACTTAAACTTTTTTGGCTATATTTTCTTTTTTTCATATATTTTATTGTAATTAATGAAAGGATTACATTATATTCACCAGATAGAAGGTGCATTACTTCACAAACATTGATACCCTTTCTCATGACATGGTCCCCATTTCCCTCCCACCTTCCCCCCCACTTACCCTGATTTCCCCCCTTCCCTATCCAATTTCAAATAACCAATTAAGTACATATAAAATATATCAGATAACAAGGTGAAAAATTGTAACAATATGAGATAACCAAGGGATGGCAAAATAGATGAGAGATAACATAGTACATTAAGGACAACAGTCACTCATTATATGGCTTTTGTTTTCTTATCCCGGAGGTCCTTATATTTAGTGTCTTATTAGTTGGCATAATGTCTCTAGATTCTGTTCTATTGTAAATCTCCGCTAGCAGAGCCCAAGGTTTCTACTGATTATGACAAATGAGGGAAACCATTGAGCCTATGTTCCTTAGAGTCTGGCTTACTTCACTTAATATGATTTTTTCTGTCTTTCCATTTCCTTACAAATGGGGTGATGTCATTCTTTCTGACAGCAGCATAGAATTCCATTGTGTATAAATACCACATCTTATTGATCCACTCATCAACTGATGGGCATCTCGGTTGGTTCCATATCTTTGCTATGGTAAATAGTGCTGCAATGAACATCGTTGTGCTAGTGGATTTAGTATGTCCTTGTTTCTGGATGATTGGATAATTGCCAAGTAGTGGAATTGCTGGGTCATAGGGGAGCTCTATGTTTAGTCTTTTGAGGAACAGCCATACTGCTTTCCATAGTGGTTGAACAAGTTTGTACTCCCACCAACAGTGTAGTAGTGATCCCTCCTGGTCACATCCCCTCCAGCATCTGTTGTTATTAGATTTCTTGATCCTGGCTATTCTAACTGGAGTGAGGTGGAATCTTAGAATTGTTTTGATTTGCATTTCTTCTATGGCCAGATATGTCGAGCATTTCTTCAAGTGTCTATAGGTCATTCTTAATTCTTCAGAGAAGACTCTCTTTTAAGTCTTTGGCCCATGTTTTAATGGGATGGTTGTTACTTTGGAGATTAGTTTTGGAGTGATTCAATTTTTTGAGCTGTTGATATATTTTAGATATGAGGCCTTTGTCTGTTGTATGGTTAGTGAAGATCTTCTCCCACTCTGTAGGCTTTCTAGTTAGTTAGACCTTTGCCATACAGAAGCTCTGCAGTTTAATGCAGTCCCACTTATCCAGCCTTTCTCTGATTTGTTGTGTTTCTGGGTCCTTATTAAGAAAGTTTCGACCTGTGCCATTTGGCTATATTTTCAACTAGTCCTCAGTCTTCCTTCTTGGTGATATAATTTACAAGCCCTTAGAAACTATTTAATTCCACAATTCTCTTGGGTTTATTGAGACAGTGAGAAATGTCTTATTTGTGTGTGTGCATGTGTGTGTGTGTGTGTGTGTGTGTGTGTGTGTGTACTAGTATCGGGACTTGAATTTAAGGAGTCATAGTCCTGTTTGTTTTTTGTTCAAGACTGACACTCTACCACTTGAGCTATACCTCTACTTTCAGCCTTTTGCTGATTAATTGAAAATAAGAATCACACAAATTTTTTTGGGGGGGGGTCAGGGCTGGTTTCAAATCACAGTCTTTTAAATCTCAGCTTCCTGATTGTCTAGAATTAGAAAACAAAAGCCATCAGTATCCAGCTTGATCTTTTTTTGCTTTTCTTTTCTTTTTTTCCAATTCAAGAGCCTAGTTACTAATAAAGCAGACATGAACTTTTATGATCCTTAAAAGTTTTACAAGCTGGGGCGGGAGTTTGGCCTAGTGGTAGAGTGCTTGTCTGGCATGCATGAAGACCTGGGTTCCATTCCTTGGTACCGCATACATAGAAAAAAGACGAAAGTGGTGCTGTGGCTCAAGTGGTAGAGCTCTAGCCTTGAGAAAGTCCAAGGACAGTGCTCAGGCCCTGAGCTCATGGCCTAGAACTGGAAAAAAAAAAGTTTTACAAGCTGGCCTGTCATCTACTTTTAGCTATAGATTCAAAAGTAGCTGAGAGACTAAAGATTAAAGCCCTATGAAGTAGAGTATTAAAAAGAAATTCATTCCTTTTTCATTCTACACCTCTTCTCAGTATTAGGAAAAATGTGAGAAAACTAATTTTTCTAACCTGTTAATAATTTGCTTTCTCTAACCCCACCTCTTCAAGAAAATTTTCAATGTGTGTCAGATATAAGGGAATATTTGGTAGAATCCGATGCATTTCAAATCTAACAAAAATCTGTTTCACTTTAACTATTTCAGTATTTATAGTCTTCTAATGTGGTTTGTTTAATTTGTTTTTCCTGTTTAATCCTATGATATTAAAATAGTTGTTAGTTCATTTGAGATATTAGTACAGAGATTTGAAAGTTAAGTGCTTTAGTGTATACTCTTATTTTTATGTTTTTTCCTTATAATATTTATTTATTCACTTATCTGTGGATGGTACTAGGGTTTGAACTCAGGTCCTGGTTTTTGTTTTTTTTTTTTTTGTGTGTGTGTGTGTGGCTATTTTATACCTAGAAGTCTTTAAAGAGGAAGAGTTGAGGTAGTTAGGATGCCTTGTTGTGTCTTTCTGTAGGATAAAGTGAATTCATTGTCTAATAGACTGAGAACAGCTTCTAAATTTTTCTGTTCTTAGTTATCCCTTCTGAAAACCACAGGAATTTTGATTTTCCTGACCACTTGTCCTCCATCAGGCCCAAATGTTTAAAGGACATAATTTTTTATGTGCCAATGATTGCAGTATTTGCATGTGCAAATCATGTAATTACTTAACTACCCAAATTGTGCATGCAACTAAGGTAATTATGAATTTCGAAAATTGCTTTAGGAATCTGACCCTGGAAAAATTATGATAGCAGAAAATGAGTATTGGAGTGGAAATTCCGTAAGACTGATTTTGTTGTTGCTATTGTTTGTTATGAATCTAAGTTGGTTAATTAAGTTGCCTGAGTTTTGACATCTAAAGAATGAAAATGGTATTTGTACTGTTTGTTCCAGGGGGTTTTATGAGGAAAGTTGAGATAGTGATTACAAATGTTTTGGAAAATACTCAGATAGAATCGTTAATCCTTCTTTTGGATTAAGTAGAAATTATATCTATATTATGCTGGTAATGAGACTTGAACTTGGGGCCTCACATTCTTGCTTGGCTATTTTGTTTTACTCAAGGTAGTGCTCCATCACTTTAGCCATCCAACTTTTTGGTGGTTAATTAGAGTTAAGAATCTCATGTATTTTTCTTCCCAGACTGGCTTCAAACCATGATCCTCAGATCCCAACTGGCTCAGTAGCTAGGGTTCCAGTCATGAGCCACTAGGGCCCAATAAAATCAACAGTTTTATCTGACTTTGAGGTTCATCTATCCAGGGTTTATATGACACACAGTGACAAACTGTGAAAAATAAAATGGAATTGTAAAAACATAAACTAACATTACTGGTTATCTATTTCTGGCATGCAGGCATTTTCTCATTTTATGCTCTTATTAACTCTGTGGAACATATAGAGAAGGAATGGCTCACCACAGTTACATAGGCTGAAAGTTAATCAGAAAGCCTTGAGATTTTAAGATTTTTGAGAATTTAGCACCAGATTTCTGACCTCAGTTTTCCCCTCTCCTTTTTTTTTTTTGTCAGTTGTGGGTTTTGAACTCAGAGTGCTATCCCTGAAATGCTTTGTGCTCAAGGCTAGTGCTGTACCACTTGAGTCACAGTACCACTTCCAGCTTTTAAGTGGTTAGTTGGTGAGTCTCATGGGGACTTTTTGCTTGGGCTGGCTTTGATTAGCGATCCTCAAATCTCAGCCTCCTGAGCCCCAGCACCTGATTCAATTCTCCTTTTTGGGTATTCTTGTATATTCTTGCCAGTGAGAATATATTGTGCTTTAGTCAGTAGTTAGAGACATGTAAAAATCAGCTACTACACGTATTAAATAATCTCTCTGCCATAATTAGGGGAATGAAGTAATTTGCTCTGGATTAAATTTCAAGATTAGCATTGTCATATATCTATACCTATATATAGATATTTCAAAAGGCTTTGCTAAGAAAACTAGAAAGATAAAGGCTCTCAAACTTACTGATACAAACAAATAAGCAGGTTATGACTGTACTTTGCTATTTGTTGACACATAAGGGTTTAGACTCAATTCAGTAAGTCATGTTCTTCTGAGAAGAAATTTACATTATTCTCCTTATTGTTTTATCCTAATTCATCCCAGCTTTCTCTTTGATTCAGACAATAAGGTTATTGCAGAGCATGCGTATGCTAATACAGCTCTCTAACTAATGTCACCCAAACATTTGAGCTACTATGAAAATTCCAGCGAGCATGAAAGGCAGCAGAATTTTGAGTTCTCTGAATCTAAACAATGACTTTGAGGACATGTGATAACAGAGTAGTCTTGGGTCTGACTGTACATTCTCTTCTCTGGCTACTGGGTGTTGACTTTGGTTTCTGTCAGGCTGTCTCAGGACAGAAAAGGACCAGAGATACCTTGGACATTAAACAAGGGTATTTCAAAATAAAAACAAGGGCTGCTAAGTCATCTACCCCCAACGATTTGGCAGGAAGTAGAATCATCACCTCCTTTTAGAGTCACAATACGTCTGAAATTGTGTTTACTCTGGTAAAGTAAACAGTCATTACCATGATTCATATTTTTCCAGCTTTAGGAAAGGCCAGATAAATGATCTACCATTATCCTCTCTAAACTTTTACCTCATTTCTTACAGATCAAAGAGTTTACATGAATAGCTACCATTTCTTCAGCACATCCCAGATGCCTGTCCTCTTGTCAAATGCAAATTTAAGCCTGTGTCATTTAGGCACCAAAATAATCTTAGGCATTCAAAATGGTTCTTCTCTTAAGTTCAGAGGTAAGGAAATTGAGAAACTCAATTGAGCTTAAGTAACTTCCTTAAACTCACAGGCTTCCTTCCCAAGTACTCCTTTAGTTAGCTGTACCCTGAAAATGTTCCATCAATGACACCAGGACAGGAAAGACACTGACAAGCATACATTTAAATAGATTCACTTACATCTCTATAGTTGTTCAGCAGATGAAAACATGAAGCCACATATGAAGCCACATGGTGTTGTTGGTTTATTTACTTACTTACTTTTTTTTTTTTTTTGCCAATCTTGCGGCTTGAACTTAGGGCCTGAGCATTGTCCTTGGGCTTTCCCAAGGCTAGCGCTTTACCACTTGTGCCACAGCACCACTTCCGACCTTTTTTATTTACTTGTTACCAAGGAATCAAACCCGAGTCTTGGTGAATGCTAGGCAGGCACTCTACCACTAGCCCAAACTCTCGGCCCCTCTTTATTTGTTTTTTATAAAGTAGTATTTATATTTTTAACTTCTGAAGGGTCATGTAAGATTGACATATTAATTGATTTTAATAATGCTTCCAATATGAAATGGACTATGTACAATGGAAGACTTGCTTTTCTTCATATTTTTATTGTAATTGATAGAAGGGTTACATGATATTTGCCAGATAGGAAGTGAGCCAACAGTGCCCAGCCTAACATATTTTAAATATATTTCTTTGCCAGTCCTGGGCTTGAGCTCAGGGTCTGAGTACTGTCCTTGGACTTTTTTCTCAAGGCTCTACCATTTGAGCCTCAGCACCACTTCCAGCCTTTTCTTTTTTCTATGTGTGTGGTACTGAGCAATCGAACCCCAATCTTTGTGCATGCTAGGCAAGCACTCTACCACTAGGCCAAACTCCAGGCCCCTTTAAATGTATTTTTAAAGACATTTTTTTATTGGGAACTGTGACTTAACTCTCATGCTAAGTGGCCTCTTTTTTTCATATATTTTTTATTGTAGTTAATAGAAGGGTTACATGATATTTGCCAGATAGATGGTGCATTAATTCCCATACACTGACACCCTTTCACATGTCTTGGTCCCCATTTCCCTCCCCCCAACCCCCACCCCTCATCTTGGTTTCCCCCGTTCCCTATCCAATTTCAAATAACCAAATACAAATATATCCGATATATCAGGTAACAAAGTGAGAGCTAAGTGGCCTCTCAAGTAGCAGAGAAACATTTCAAAGCAACACTATTTTCTTCTTTGTCCAGTTCTATAGTCTGTCCACTTTTTCATTATTTTACTTTATTTTATTTAAATTTCTGTTTTTGCTAGTACTGGGATTTGAATTCAATGCTGTCTTTTGAGATGCTTGCTCTTCCATTTGCTTGACTGGTTTTCTAACACTTGAGCAACACTTCTGGTTATTGCTAGTTGACTGGAGATGATGCAATCTCACAGACTTCGATAGGATCCTCTGGAGCTCAGCCTTCTGGGTAAGATAGAACAGGTTATAGATTTGGATTATAGTATGAGATTATAGATTAAACCACTGGTGCACAGCCTTATGCAATAGACTCTATAGACATAAAGTTTTATTACATATATTAATATGTATCTATGACATACAAACCCTCAGCTTAATTTATGTTCTTAAAATCTATGTGCCAGTGATTGTATATAGAGATTCCCTTCTTTAATGCTGATGTTTTCAAAGCAGGTTATGATTAGAGACTTACTATTCAATAAATATTTCTCTAAGGAGACCCAGACTCTAGACATACATTTTAAGCTACCTTTTCCTTTTCCATAACTATTGAGAGACATATAATAAACAACTGCTATAATTATTTTTGATTGTCAGTTATATATACTTCTATTGTCTTTGCACTATAAACCACATGTACACAATGTTATAGACATAATAATCAAGATAAAATTTCTAATTATTTTTATCCAACCACTTCTCACAAAAAGATACATGATTCAATACTTTCTTGTTTCTCTAAGGAATTCTAGTTGTTTAATTTTTGGTCTACAGCAAAGAAAATGATATTATTTATATATTTATATATGACAGCACTAGGAAAATAACTTTATATTTGTTTGTAGTATCTGACATTGAATGTTTTTTCTTGATAAGGAAAAAGAAAGCAAACAACACCGTTTCTGTACTTTTCAAAAAACAGATTTAAAATTACTCATGAAGACAAAGAAGAAACTATCATCATGACAAAGGCAAAGAATGTGCAATTCAAATGGTAAGTAGGAAGACTTTCACTATTTTTGCTAGCTATCTAAGTCTTTCCGATGAGAAAAAAGACAAAAACATAACTACTTTGCCACTTCAAATTGCTGTGGAAAAAATATCTCAGTTGGTAGAAGTATATAAGATTAAATGCATACAATTTCTTTCCTCATTAATACTGTTGTTAGTAATAACAACTAATTTTACAAGATGATGTTAAAATTCACATCTTTCCATTGAACCATGTTAAGTGCTTAATACTTCATGATTTCACAGTCTGATAATAATTACTGTATTAGAAATACTGGTAATGTAGGTCTATAAATCTAATAAAAGCTTGAACACCTGTAATTGTGTTCCTTAAACTGGCCACTTTTAAAACCAGATATTAAGCCTATGACTCAGATATCCATAATATTATACTTTTATCTTCACTTATATGTTATATACACACAGAGAAAAGGTATTTTGAAGTAATGATTCCCTGTAAAATGGTGACTCCTTGTATTTACAAATGTACATCAGAGTATTCTTTGATCGCAAAATTGTTAAAAAGCACGACATGCCTTTATAGATTAAAATCATGAAAACCAAGATGGTGCTCCAGTGTGTCTGGATGGAAAGAGTGTGGATGGAGGCAGAAGAGAGACTATTATCTTATTGTTGTAGCTATCTGGCTCTAACTTGTTGAAATGTCCAAGAGGACTTCTAATAGAATAGAGTATTGGGCTTGAGGATTTCAGCCATGTTTGAATTGTGACTGTTCCAAATTATTTCAACCATTTGGCTATGAAAGCCTTCATCCAGCTACCCAAGGGAGTGTGAGAAGCTCTTCAGGCTGCCTGCTGCTAGGTTGTGTTTGGAGGTTGCTGAACTGAACATCTGTACCAAAGCCCTGAGTCATCAGTACAATTTGGAGGCTCAGGCTGTCTATATTAGATTGGATTAAAATAATTTTTGACCACTTTCACTCCCAAGCAGTCCAAATACAATAGCTAGCTGATGAAAAGTTAAATCAGAATAAATACTAAAATGTAAATTAAGTGTCTTGCTAGTCAAAGTAGGAAAAATTATCTAATCCACTGGTGTGAGACTCTGAGGAATAACTTAGCTTCAGGTTAAGTGCTAGAGAATAACTAAGAGAAAACTGATTCATAAATGGATATATGCTTAGAAAAATAGTCCTTGAGAGTAACATCTTTTAGGCAAACACGTCACACCTAGATGTCTAAGGAAGAGTGTTTTATTTAGCTGTATCTACAACTTTTCTGGATTGGTTTGTTGTAGGGGAGCTTGGTATTAGCGAATTTTGAAAACAATAGGCCTTTTTTTTTTTTTTCTTTTTTTCAGGATCTTGGCTGGCCTTCAAAACCATTGGGGTTAAATTCATATAGTTCAGTTCAGTTATAGATCACAAAGCATAGCTATCAGGCTGTACTTCTCCTCCTCCTCCTCCTCCTCCTCCTCCTCCTCCTCCCTCCTCCTCCTCCTCCTCCTCCTCCTCCTCTTCCTCCTCCCCCCTCTCCTCCCCCCCTCCCCCCTCTTCTTCTTCTTCTTCTTCTTCTCTTCTTCTTCTTCTTCTTCTTCTTCTTCTTCTTCTTCTTCTTCTTCTTCTTCTTCTTCTTCCTCCTCTTTCTCCTCCTCCTCCTCCTCTTCTTCTTCTTCTTCTTCTTCTTCTTCTTCTTCTTCTTCTTCTTCTTCTTCTTCTTCTTCTTCTTCTTCTTCTTCTTCTTCTTCTTCTTCTTCTTCTTCTTCCCCTTCTTCCCCTTCCTCCTCTTCCTCTCTTCTTCTTCCTCTTCCCTCTTCCTCTTCCTCCTCCTCCTCCTCCTCCTCCTCCTCCTCCTCCTCCTCTTCTTCTTCTTCTTCTTCTTCTTCTTCTTCTTCTTCTTCTTACTTCTTCTTCTTCTTCTTCTTCTTCTTCTTCCCCTTCTTCCTCTTCCTCCTCTTCCTCTCTTCTTCTTCCTCTTCCTCTTCCTCTTCCTCCTCCTCCTCCTCCTCCTCCTCCTCCTCCTCCTCCTCTTCTTCTTCTTCTTCTTCTTCTTCTTCTTCTTCTTCTTCTTCTTCTTCTTCTTCTTCTTCTTCTTCTTCTTCTTCTTCTTCTTCTTCCCCTTCTTCCTCTTCCTCCTCTTCCTCTCTTCTTCTTCCTCTTCCTCTTCCTCTTCCTCCTCCTCCTCTCCTCCTCCTCCTCCTCCTCCTCCTCCTCCTCCTTCTTCTTCTTCTTCTTCTTCTTCTTCTTCTTCTTCTTCTTCTTCTTCTTCTTCTTCTTCTTCTTCTTCTTCTTCTTTTTCTTCCTGTCTTATTTCTGAGAAAAGATTGCTCTAATTTCCCCTTCTAGAGGCAAGAAGGCTATTGTTTTACCATCTCTCATTCTCCCTAAACAGTCACACAGGAATTACTTCCTGTCTTAGGTGGAGTAGGAGCTTCTTCTTGACTTGATAAATAGGGGCAAGGTGAAGAGCCAGATGCTATGGTAGGAAAGGGCCAGTGAAAGATTTATTTCAGAGAGGAAACAAAATGAGGTTAGCTCCTCTCTGAAAATATAGCTATCTGAAACACAGTTCATCGAGCTTTGCCCATAGGTTAGCTGGCTTTCTTCAGCTTTCATGGTAGCATTAAGCAGGGGGACCCATAAACACCTTTCTACTTCCATTGCAATTATACAGGAGCCATCTGAGCATACTTGCTTTATTTTAATCCCCATTATTGAAAGGGACAGTTTTCTCAATCACTTTATAAAATCCCAAGTAAGTGCATCAATATTTCCATGGCTCATTGTTAAAAGCTGTTTTATTATTGGTCTCTGCTGCTTGTTTTTTCTACACATGTATTCATCTATACAAATTTCCAGGAAACTGTGATTGTTCTAATGTCAAAAATATAGTTCTCTTAACAGCAAGGTGGGGGAATCTTGTGGAAGGTCTAGTCTCTGCTCTCCAGGAATTAAAATAATCTACTGAATGGAGAAGTAACACAAGTTGCAACATGGTTCTTGCTATCATAGTGGTAGCATAAAGAAGGTGAATAATAATTTTATTTTGGCACAATCAGAAGAGAGTTCATGGGAAAAATACAACCAAATTTGGGGCTGTATCTCAAAGTAGCAATTGAACAGGTATAGACAGGTGTGAAACTTTCCTGGAAGAGGCAACTGGATAGAACAACTCCATAAAGATATGAAATTAAACACACCAGCTACAGAAAAGTGAACAGGGATAGATGGCTTGAGCATAATCAGTGGAAGAAAAAAAAGCTGAAAAGATAGAAAATACAAGAGAAAGACATGGCTTGACGTAGCAGATTAAATTTTCCATTTTGTTGCTGGAGGTGCTGTTTCCTCATTTCTTTTCTTTTTTTTTTTTTTACAACAGGAAGCTACAGTTAAATTTTGAAGTACATTGCTCTGTTTTGTAAGTTAAGTAAATATAATTATCAGCACGGTGATGCATATACTAGTCATAGGTGTGTTTGAAAGCAACCATTGTAGTAATTCAGAAACTACAAAAACTCAAGTGAAAAAAAAAACCAAACACTAAAAGTTGGGCACTGGTAGCTTACATCTCCAATTTTAGCTTACTCAGTGAGACTGAGAATTAAAGCCTGAAGCCAGTCCAGACAAATTTGAGAGACTATGGTCTACAATTAGCCAGTGAGAAGCTGGAGGTGGAATTGGGGTAAAAGTGGTAGAGAACTCATCTTGCGTGAAGAAACTAAGGACAGTCCTCTACCCTGAATTCAAGCCCCAAATACTAATACCCTACCCGCCTACACAATGGTAGTGGTAAAGGAAGGAGACAGGAGACGGGCTAGAGCGGCATCTTAGAAGAGAACAGATAGAAATTGTTCACCAAATGAATTCTGTAAAGAGAAACAGGACCATCTAGGAGAGGTTGCTGTTTCTGTCAGACTCTGCTGGGGAGGTGCAATAAGACTATCTTGACAATGACAGGAAATAGCACTATAAGCCAAAAAAAGAACATGTAATGTGTTGGGGGGCAATAATGAATGCACCATCTCCTACATAAAAATCTACTGATTGATCTTTTGAGGAACCACCCTACTGCTTTCCACAATGGTTGAACCAAGTTTATTCTCCTACCAACAGTGTAGTAGTGATCCCTCCGGGCTACATCCCCTCCAGCATCTGTTGTTATTAGATTTCTTGATCCTGGCCATTATAACTGGAGTGAGGTGGAATCTTAGAATTGTTTTGATTTGCATTTCTTTTATGGCCAGAGTTGTCAAACATTTCTTCATGTGACAATAGGCCATTCTTATTTCTTCTACAGAGAAGTCTCTCCTTAAGTCTTTGGCCCATCTTTTAATGGGATGGTTGTTTCTTTGAAGATTTGTTTTGGAAAGATTCAATGCTTTTTTTTTTTTTTTTGCCAGTCCTGGGCTTGAGCTCAGGGCCTGAGCACTGTCCTTGGACTTTCTCAATGCTAGAGCTCTACCACTTGAGCCACAATACCACTTCTGGCTTTTTTCTATGTATGTGGTACCGAGGAATCAAACCCAGGTCTTTGTGCATGCTAGATCAGCACTCTACCACTAGGCCAAACTCCTGGCTCCAAGATTCTGTTGTATGGTTAGTGAAGATCTTCTCCCACTCTGTGGGCTTTCTATTTATAACTTGCTAGCTATGTCTTTTGCCATACAGAAGCTCTGCAGTTTAATTTGGTCCCGTTTGTCCAAACTTTAATTTGCTGTGTTTTTGGGTCTTTATTAAGAAAGATTCTACTTGTGCCAATGTGTCCTAGTGTATCTTTTATTCCTTCCTGTAAAGTTTGGAGGGTATCTTATTTTACCTCAAGGTCTTTGATCCATTTGGAATATTGGTGCAGGGTGACATATAAAGATCTAGCTTTAGTTTTTTTAATAATGTTTTTATTGTGATTAATAGCAGGGTTACATTGTATTCACCAGATAAAAGGTGCATTACTTCACAAACATTGATACCCTTTCTCATGACATGGTCCGCATTTCCCTCCCCCCCCTTCCCCCCCACCCCCCACGCTTATCCCTTCCCTATCCATTTTCAAATAACCAATTAAGCACATATAAAATATATCAGATAAAAAGGTGAAAAATTGTAACAATATGAGATAACCAAGGGATGGCAAAAGAGATGAGAGATAACATAGTACATTAAGGACAACAGTCACTCATTATATGGCTTTTGGTTCCTTATCCTGGAGGTCCTTACATTTAGCCTAATGTCTCCAGATTTTGTAAATTGTAAATCTCTGCTAGGAGACCCCAAGGTTTCTACTGATTATGACAAATGAGGGAAACCATTGAGCCTATGTTCCTTAGAGTCTGGCTTACTTCACTTAATATGTTTTTTTCTAAGTTTTTCCATTTCCTTACAAATGGGGTGATGTCGTTCTTTCTGACAGCAGCATAGAATTCCATTGTGGATGAATACCACATCTTGTTGATCCACTCATTAACTGAGGGACATCTGGGTTGGTTCCATATCTTCGCTATGGTAAATAGTGCTGCAATGAACATCGTTGTGCTCATGGATTTAGTATGCCCTTGTTTCTGGATGGTTGGGTAGATTCCAAGTAGTGGTTGATCTCATGAGGTTACTGTATCTGAATTTGTATACAGATATAGAGTATATACACTTATTAGTTTATTTGAAATAGAGAAGGGAAAGGGGGAAAACAAGATGACTTGAAGATGGAGGGGGGAGAGAAAGGGGGAAATGTCCCGTCCAGCGGGACGTCAACTAGGGCCAAGAACCTAGAGGGAGGGATGAGAGGGACAGGAGACAGGAAGAAGGCAGCAAGACAAGCGTTCTGATCAAGGTGTGAATTTTATTTTTCACACAGGGATTTATATGCCTCTTCAGGAGAGGCAAGAGGGGGTTGGGGTATAGGAACCACTGGGCTAGAGGGTCCTGTAGTAGGATGTTTGCTCCTGCTCCGGGTAGAGGCCAGGTGGTAGGATGTTTGCATATCAACACAAGCAGGCCTGTGTTGCTTAGTGACCTAATTACAAGATGCAGGCACATTCTTACACTAAGAATTCAGGGAGGGGGAGAATGTCTTTGACAGGGAAAAACATGAGAAGGAATATCAAGGTTTGAGAAGCAATGTACCTTCTACCTGACAAATGTAACTGTAACCCCTCTATACATTATCCTGACAATAAAATACAATAAAAAATTAAAAAATCTATTGATTGATTCTGGCTGTCTAAACTGTGCTACTATCACTTCACCTTGTAGCTTTATTTTTCTCTGCATTAGATTTCTTTGCAGGGTGTGTAACATAGCTATAGCACCCCCCAGTAAATCCAGCAGAGAGACCTTCCCTTCTCCTCTCAAAACTTTCATTAGGCTGCACACTCAGGATGGAACTGACTGAGGGACACCGAAGGACATCCGTTCTCCTGTTAAATCATGTGAATTAAGACCCCCACCGCCATTTCCTCCAGTGAAGGAGAATCTGAGGGGAATTGGGGCTGTTATTATCAACAGAATGGGAGTAGATTGGTAAAGTGAAAAAAATTGCAAACTACTAACTAAAAGGTAATTATGAATATCTGAGGGAAAAAAGTCGGTGTGGGTAAATAAGAAGAGGAGCAAGGTAGTAAGAATGGTTGATTGATTCAAATAGCACAATGCAATTATATGTAATTGTCACTAAAATTATTCCAGCACCTATCCAGAGACCAATTCTACCCCGAACTGGCCTTGTACCACATAATGTATACAGAAGAAAAGGGTGCATATTTTTCCTTTTATGGAGGAGCCAGATTTAGCTTATAAACTTATAAGTAAATACTTCAAGTTGTATGCAAGTGTGTACAATTGTACTAGCTGAAATATGGTAGATTCAAGAGAGAACTTAAATAGTCTAATTCCCTAGGAAAGCAAAGCCAACATTTAATAAAATAAATGCCAGAAGTAGGTATTTATTTAAAGGAATGGGGTGGGGGGAATGGGAAAGGGGTGGATGAATGAAGAAGAAAAGAAGGGTAAACTACAGTTAAGAATTCAATGTATAAAATCTGGGCACCAGTGTCTCACACCTGCAATCCTAGCTACTCAGGAGGCTGAGATTTGAGGATCAAGATTCAAAATCAGCCCTGGCATGGCAGTCTGTGAGACTCTGATCTCCAGTTAACTACTAGAAAAGCACCGGAAGTGGTGCTGTGGCTCAAGGCGAAGGGAGGTAGCCTTGAGTTGACTTGCTCAGAGACAACATCTAGGCTAAGAATTCAAGACCCACAACCAACAATAAAAAAACCTAGTGTACAAAATTAAGAAGAATGAGTAAAGCAGTGGATAGAGGAAGTGATGGGTAAGAATGTTAAAAGAGGTGCAGGAGAGTTTTATTTAGATTGGCTTTGATATGACTTATACACTATGGTATGGTCTAGCACAATTCTTACACTCTTACTATCTTCACAGAAGACTTGCACTGAACATTCAGTGTAGTTAAATAGTGGGTTTGGGGAGGTGGGAAGAGTTAAATGTTGATTCTTTGGCCTATCACGTCTCATGCTCCCATCATCCTTTATGAGGCTACATAGGAGCACTCTGTGAGGGTACATTGTTATTATTTTATAATTCATCTGCTAAACTGTACTGTTTCTTCATAAGATATACTGACACTTCCCCGTTTCCTCTTAAACCAGTCTAAAAAGGTACAATTTTATTAAGTTTGTCTGTCTGTCTGGCTGGCTGTCTGGCTGGCTGGCTGGCTGTGTCTGGAACCAAGAGGAAAGCTAGTTGAATCAGAGGACACTTCCTGGTTTCTTACATGAGGAAACAAGGATCCTAGAGAGGACACAGAGATTGCAGCCCTGTGTTAATTGTGATAGGAACAGAAAGAGAAAGAGAGAGAGGGAAAGGAGAAAGAAATTTCTAGATGTACTTGTAAACACACACTTTATCAGGAATGTAGCAAGCATTTCTGACAGGATTTTGCCAGGAATCAAAGTTAACCATATGGATGGGAGAATGCAGTTAGAATTAGGGAATATGTTCAGAAGAAATAAATAACTTGTTGATCCAAGCATTTAGCCAATTTAGTGAAAAGGTCAGGCTGACTGGTGTTTAGCTGTGGGTGACACAGACAAATCTCTGTGGAGGTATTTATAGTAAGCCTGGAGGGTTAGATGAAATGGGAAGGTAGCTGAGAAGAATCCATCCTGTGTGGACGCTCAGAACTTTGGGCATCCCATATTCTGTCTGTGTGATATAAGAGTTGCTAAACATGGCTTCAGTCATCAGTAGGAAGTTTTCAGAAGGAAAAGAAAATTTCTTCTCTATAGGAAAAAAAAGTTAGATCATGGTTTCTGGCTGTGGATGATTTAATGAAGTTAACTGAATCTCAAAAAAAATCACTGATTTTTTAACTACATATATATTATAGGTATAATAAATGTAGGCATATATTACATATGTCTATATATATTATACACACACACACACACACACACATATATGTACATATATAGACAGATATGGGGCTTGAGCTCAGGGCATGGGCACTGTCCCTGACCTCTTTTTGCTCAAGGCTAGTGCTCTACTACTTTGAGCCACAGCTGCACTGGTTTTCTGGTGGTTAATTGGGGATAAGATTCTCACAGACTTCCCTATCTGGCCTAGCTTTGAACTGTAACACTCAGATCTCAGCATCCCGATTAGACAGGATTCAGGCATAAGCCACAGGCACTTGGCTTTGAAAATGTATTTGAATGAATAATTTGATATACATTAGCACTATAAAGCTTCCTGGAAAAATTAATTGAAATAATAATTCTGAAATTAAAAGGATGAGAAATAAATTTTACTTGTTTACTTAACAAATTCTCTGAGGTTTTAAAAATAATAATGATGGAAGTCTGGAAACTCTCATGATAATATTAATGGCGATGAATTGGCAATAATCCATTCCCTATCAGTATTGTCCCAATAAAACAATGCTTAAATATCAATCTGGTTAGATATTCCAACAGAGTGATTTTCCAATAAATCAATTATAGTTATTTGAAAAATAGCAGGCACCATTAAAACATTTCCTTTTGGAAGCCTCATTCTGAAGGATCACTCCTGTAATCTTAGCTATTCAGGAGGCTGAGATATGAGGATCATGATTCAAAGCTGGTCCAAGAAGGAAAATCCATGAGACTCTTATCCCCAATTAACCACTAGAAAACCAGAAGTGGTGCTGTGGCTCACAGTGGTAGAGTGCTAGCCTTGAGCAGAACAAGCTTAGGGATAGTGCCCAGGCCTGCTGAATTCAAGCCCTGTGTCTGACCAAAAACAAAAAAATCCCCTTTGAAACATTACCTAAAGATGTGAAAACATAGATTTTTTTAAAGAATTTATTTATTTTTTTAAATTTTTTTATTGTAATTAGTAAAAGGGTTACATGATATTTGCCAGATAGAAGGTACATTAATTCACATACATTGATACCCTTTCACATGTCTTGGTACCCGTTTCCCTCCCCCCCCCCCACACCCCCACCCGTCTTGGTTTTCCCCCCTTCCCTATCAAATTTCAAATATCCAAATACAAATAAATTCAATATATCAGATAACAAAGTGAGATACTATACCAATATGAGATAACCAAGGGACAGCAAAGGAGATGAGAGACAACATAGTACATTAAGGACAACAATCATTCATTATATGGCTTTTGTTTCACTATCCTGGAGGTCCTTTCAATTAGCTTCACATTATATGTCCTTATGTATCAAGATTTTGCTCTATTGCAAATCTCTGCTAGTAGAGCCCAAGGTTTCTACTGATTATGACAAATGAGGGAAACCATTGAGCCTAAGTTCCTTTGAGTCTGGCTTACTTCACTTAATATGATTTTAAAGAATTTATTAACGTTGATTTTTACATCATATTTTAAATGACAAGTTTAACATATAAGTGTTCAAGGAGGGAATCTGTATTTACAATCACTGGGACTTAGTACTTAGAACTTAATCACAATTAGGCTAAGGGTTTGAATGTCATAGAAACATATTAATTTATGAAATAAAACATTATGTCTATAGAGTCATAGGTTTTTATGTCTATATAGTTATGTTTATATTTCCATTACCAGAAAACATAGATTTTTATGTTGACTTTTCTCATCACAGTAATAATGTACATTGAACAGGCAGTCAGTGGTGGCTCACATCTGTAATCCTAGCTACTGAGAAGGCTGAGAAAAGGATGATCATGGTTTGAAACTATTCCAGGAAGAAAAGTCTGTGAGACTCTGTTTCTGATTAAGGAGCAAAATGCTGGACTGGAGCACGAATGGCGTGATAGAGCACCAATCACAAGCAAAAAATGCTGAACAAGTCACTGTGTTCAAGCCTTGGTACAATATAGTGAACAGAGAAACACTGAAATACTGGAGGGCAGGAGAGAGGAACATTTATCTCTGAGTAATAGTAAAAACATGTATTTAAATGTCTACCTTTTAGTGCAACTTCATGATTCTGCAAACAGTATGAGTAACTATTTATAGAAAAGAAGCATTACTGGAGTGTACTGGTGTATAACTATAGTCTGTTCACCATTTGGGAAGCTGAGGCAGGACAATCAACTGAGCCTAGAAGTTCAAGGCTGGCCTAGACAACATGGCAAGATCTCAGCTCCCGGGAAACAAAATGATAACAGCAGGTGCAGAATAAGGAAACCAAACAGCAACAAAGGAACAGTAACATTGTAAAACTTATCTTCTGTCACATACATTTTTGCTGTGTGGACTCCTGATTTCCAGCTATGTGCCTGGAGTATCATCCCCTTTCCCTCAGTTTACCTCTAGAGTATTGTCCTCATATTTTTTTAAAGCCTTTCCCTTAGAAACAGCCTGACAGGAAGCAAAAGGGTGGAGGCAGGTAAAAACAAACTTCTATGGAAGACCATTTGATAGTGTTCCACTCTTCCTGTCCTTGCCTGCGATAACTCTCCATCACTAATTTTCTTTATCATGTTCACATTTCATTTTAGACTCCCCCAGTCCTCACATTACTGAGGATTCATCACCCAAAGTCTTATTTCTAGAGAAGACTTTTCTTTTTCCTTCTGTAGGATTAGAAGAGGGGAAAATCACATCAAACAGATGGCTGGGAATACTTCACACCCCTCTAAAAACTCCCCATTTCTTTACTCCTTACAAGTTATGACCAGTTGTAGATATTTGGAGAAGATAAATTCTTTCTTGTTACTTTCCTAACCAGCGCCCCCTGCTGGTACTAACCTCTTCTGTGATATTTCGGGCCCTTGCAGAAATAAGGGAAGTTTTTCTCAAAATATAATCTCCTTTTCATATTTTGCTTTTTCCCCCATCATTTCTTTCCTGGCATAAGAAGAAAGTGAATTAGACCTGTTTTAGAACATTCTCTTTGGGACTTCAACTTGTTTAATTTGAGTCATATTTAATTGCTTTCAGGTAACTGGATGAACAATCCTAGAAAACACACCTCCAGAGTATGCTGAGGTTGGGGGAAAGGGGGTGGTGGAATGAGTTGCCAATTAACTTCCACTTAAGCCTCGCCAAGAATAAACACGGAAGAGTTCCACTGTTTGGGGAACAGAGTATTTTATTTGGGAATTCAGCAGAAAGTGACTGGACTCTTTTTTTTTTCTTCCTAATTTGGGGATCTTTCATGATGTTTGGCAATCAGGTATGAGTCCCACCTTCACCTGGGATTCAAGTGTTAGCTGGATGGGAACTGGCTATGTTTTTCAGAAGTTCCTTCCTCTTTCTTGCGGGCAGCTAGGAAGGAAGTCCTCGGTATATTTCTGTTCATTTTTTTTTTTTTAACCTGGGGAGAGTTGGTCAGGTTTCTTCTGCATTCACGTGTTTATTCCTGAGAATTGATTGGGTATTAAAACAGTGGCAAATAATTGGAAAATCAACAACAACAAAATGAATAAAAAAAATTTGTAGCAAGGAAAATGTTTTGGAGGAGGGTTGATATGTGTCGCCTTGGTTGTCATTTGTTTCAGGAGTCTCTTGAAAGTAGCACTGGGGCATTTTTAGCATCCTTGTGTTGGTCGACAGAGGCAATGATTGGCTCTTAGCACTATGCTATTGGCTGTGTTGGTCAGTGGTTGGTTGAGATAGGGCAAAGAAGGTACTGTACCAACACATTGAAAACCAGGCTGGGTTTTCTAGCATTTATTCCTTTATTTGACTCTTCATCTGCTCTTCACTTAGAGGAAACAATAGTCTGTTGTAATTCATTAAAGCTTCCTTCCTAGTTATTTTCTCAGAGACATGGCCTCAAACTTTCTGCTGTAGACATGTTTATGTGGCACATAGCACATGTATTTGCTCAGTTCTCTTTAAGTACATGAGTACACACACACACACACACACACATCATGTTCAACTGTTGGCTCACGACTGTGTCAGGATCATAAATAATATTCCATAATATCTACCAATATTTATTATGGGTATTCATTCATATCTCCTCTGCCTAGAGTTATTGAGTTTTTAATTTTATTAGAAAATCACCCTCTAAGATCAGGAATTTACACATATACACACAAATAAGAAAACCTGATTATGAAGAATATAACATTTGCTCATTGGCATGATCTTTCTAATTTTTAATTAATGCTTTGTATTTGTACTTTGGTAGCTGGATTTTACAAATTATAAAGCTGTTATCTATTGGAATAATTTTATATCTAGGCTGATCTCTTTGTGTGTGTGTGTGTGTGTGTGTGTGTGTGTGTGTGTGTATGGGTGTGTATGTGAATACATGTTCTGGGACTTTACCTCAGGACTTAGGCACTGTTTCTTAATGTTTATTTGCTCAAGGCTGGCATTTGACCGCTTGAGTTATACTTCTAATTCTTGCCGTAGGTAGTTAATTTGAGTGAAAAGTTTTACAAACTTTCTTGCCTAGACTGAGTTTC
Organism: Megascapheus bottae; assembly: GCF_031878675.1. Taxonomy (NCBI): domain Eukaryota; kingdom Metazoa; phylum Chordata; class Mammalia; order Rodentia; family Geomyidae; genus Megascapheus; species Megascapheus bottae. The sequence continues at coordinate 24,220,741 of NC_143526.1, read as the reverse complement.
AATTGTGATCCTCAGATCTTAGCCTCCTGATCACCTAGGACCATAGACTTGAGCAATTGTTGCCTAGTTACTTGGGCAGATATTATTTATTTTAAAAAGAATTGCTTTTCTAAAACAATTCTAAAATACCGGAATTGCTTTTCTCTGTTCTCCAAATTTTAGAAGTTGGGCTCAATTTTATTCCTATGCAGATAAATAATGAGGGAAATTTAAGACTTAATTAGTTCTAAATCCTTCCTCACATATCTGAAGACCTCTTCTAATTTTTCCATTTTGAAAGAAATGGATAATTTCCTGAGAGGTGGACGGTTTCATTAACAGACTGTTCAGTGTTACCTACAAATAACATAAAAAAAAGTCAATTCCAGAGAGCTTAGGACCTATGTACACGGTAGAAAGTTAGTCTTTATCTAGGTTGACATTACAAATCCTTGCAAATTTGAAAGAATCTTTATAACCTTTTGCTTACATTTCATTTGCATAATATATCCTCTCACACTCTCATTCTGAATTCAGTTTTTTTCCCTACTTTTCAACTGAAAAGCAAAATCTTTTTAATGTCTCTTGCTTTCTAAGTTCCATTGTGATTGAGTCTGCCCTGACCTTGTAAATAGATTTACCTAAGGATGTGCTCATGTTGAGTTCCCCTAATTAAAGTTTTAGGGTTATGATTTTTATAGTAAATGTAATGATAGATGTCACATGTTTATAGGTTTACTATATATTAGCTGCAATATTTATGAACTTTACTTGAAATGTAAGGTGGATGTCATTGAGTGATGATGCTTTTATTTGATTGAGAAAATAAAATGCCATATTTTATACAAAAATGCTTTGAAGTTGCTGAGATGTGAAAAACACAGAACAAAAACACAAATACTAGCTTTCTATCCCAGCTCTGCTGACAGTGACTGATGTGCAGTGGTGTGCTGGTAAATGTTTAACAACCAGCTCTCAAGCAAAAACAGACCTGATTAGTAATTTTCCAATTTCTATGTAGTATTTCCAGATTCACCAGAAATAAGCTTGAGCAACTGAAGTTGCCGAATTCAGCTGGAAAGCAATATTCACCATAGGCTCCGTAGGAGATGTGTTGAGGATGACAGACTTCAGAGACCTTTACTTATAACATGGAACTTTCTTCTTTTCTCTCTCATTCTCCTCTCTCTCTCTCTCTCCCTCTCCCACTCCCTCTCTCTCTCTCCCTTTTTTTTTTCTTGTACTGGAGCTTGAACTCAGGACTTTACACTCTTGCTTTACTTCTTCTGTCAAGGCTGGTACTATCATTTGACCCACACCTCAACTTCTTGACTCTTAGTTTTCTTTGTGCTCTCTCTGTCTCTGTTTGTTTCTCCTCCCTCCCTCCCTCCCTCCCTCTCTCTCTCTCTCCCTCCCTCCCTCCTTCCTTCCCTCCCTCCCTTCCTCTCTCTCTCTCCCCCTCTCTCTGGATAATATACATGAAGCTTTGTGAGTTTTTCCCCCCTCATCTCTTTTGTGGCTCACTGTTCAGAAGGACACAGGCCTGCGAGACTCCCAGCACAGAGGCATTTTCTTGGCATTTTCTTTCCCTCAGTGAGAGCAATGAGGAGGAGTGAATCTTAGTTTTCTCTTGTAGAATATAGATTTTATTAGGACTGACTGCAGCCACTTAGACAACCCTAAAATAGAATAGCTCCAATAACACATTGTTCCTCAAATTGCTTAATAATCTACGCCCCCTGTTTCAGGGATATATAGTACATGATATTAATATGTGACTTTAAAAAGACTTTGTTTTAAAATTTATTTTTCATCTCTGGCAAACTTTTATTTATCTTTATAGCCTATTCTCTTGAGATTATCAACTATATCTAAAATATACAAAAGGCAGAGTTTCTACTGTTATGAAACAAACTTCAGTCCTTAGTTTTGTATAGAACAACACTGAATTGCTTCATGTTAACTATTTGGTATTGTAGCCATGTGCATTCGTTCCTTTAGATCGCAGAGAATGTAGTCATGTAAATTAAAATAATGGTTGTTTTTTTTCCCTTTGGAAACTATAGTTCTCAAAGATTTGGGGGCTAGGGTCATGTTTCTGAGCTCTATTGTAGAAATCTGTTTCTTTTCTTGAGTTACATTTATCATACTTACTAACATATATCATTAAGTTTTACATTACATGAGCTGTGAATTGCTTTTCAAATAACATGTTTTGCGTTTTAAGCATTCCAGGTCAAAGTTGTCCAGCAGAGTCCTTTGCTTTGGGTTTTCCTGCTTCACGGTCTGGATAATGTGAGCATCTTGCGCCTGCACATCTTTCTCCTTTATAGCTAGCTTAGGTTTAATTATCTACTCTTCCTTCTCAAAAAATAGTGGAAGGATAAAAGAAGGTGACAGAGCAGTGGGTGAAACCAGTTAACAATAAATCAATCAAACAAGTACTTATCCAACACCTCCTATGTAATAGAGACCATGGTTGAAGCCCGTAAACTCGTCAGAGGGAAAGGAAGGGAAAGAAGCCAAGTAATTGAAATATGGAAGGCAGACAGTGGGGAAGAGATACAGTGCATAGAAACAAGATTCAGAAATAAAGGAAACCACAACTACAAATACACACATACACATGGACACACATGGGTCTACCTAATAAATAAAAGGAAAAGGTTTATTTATATGTATGCATCAGAATGAACCAAATACATCCTCTATGTGTAATACTCAAAGCAGATAGATTATGTTTAATGCTGTCTTTTCATTTTTTCCTTCAGAAGTTGATTAGAAATCCTTCTGGTCTTCTTCTGTGGGTGTGAGAGCTCCCCACTCATTCAAAGCACCATTTAGTTCCATTCTGTGAAATTCTAATAAAATAAATCTAATGGCAGCAGATGTATTCCCCCAACCCAGTGCTTCCCTAGACTGACATATGAGAGGGTGACTTCATGGATATTTATTTGATGTTAGAGCTCTGGGATTTGGATTTTGAAAGTTTATATTTTTTCTTTTCACCAAAAGTGAAAATTGGAGGAGACAGATGACACACCAGTTAAGAATCAAGTGTCTCCATCAGTGTAAGTACACTTTTTTTTTTTTTTAACGTTTTGGAAACTTAGTTCTGCAAAGCCATAAATAGGGTTGTTTCACTGTCAAGTTCCTTGGGAGATGACTTGACCTCCTAAACTCCACATAAGCAAATTCTTCCTATGGATAGCCTATGGAAAAGGCAGATTCCTTGCTGCAAGGTAAATGCTCAACCTTTATTTTAGGCAATGATCTTGGTTTCTGTAGTTGGGAAAAAGATTAGCGCTGTGCCTCTTAGCACTAGCAATTTCTCTGAGTATCAGGTTATTTTCCAAATCTTTATGTGTTGACCAACCATTCAACCATCACTAATGGATCATTTCAATCAAGTGAAATAAAACCTAATTAATATTTTTATTATCACATGTATGTCATTAATGCTTTATAAAAGCTAATGAAACTAATTATGAGCATAATTTGTCTAAGAGATCTTATTTTCTTGACTTTTGGATTCAGGTTAATCTACAGCAAAGAAAGAAATCAATTGGCTGATTTGGAGATACTTTGTCAGTCGCTTGCAAGTACATATGGACTGTGAATAGAGGCTGTGTGACACTTGAGTCAGTTATATGCACAGTGAAAATTCCTCTACTCATTGACATAGGACTTCATCAAATTATTAAAGTTCTCTGGGTGTGTGTACTTGTCAGTTAATTATAATGTCATTGCAAGAATGTTCTGAGAAAAAGATTATCAATAAACAAGAGTGATTGTGAATTTATTTCCTCATTAGTCCCTGCACTCTCTGTGAACAAAATTTGTTCTGATTTTTTTTCTCCTTTTATATCAAAAAGGGCAAATGGGAAGAGGGTCCTTTGGAGCAGAGTTGACATCAGGCCATGTGCATGCTGTTAGTTCTGTCTCAAGGCCCTTCCAGCTGAGATTCTGAGACCTGGCAGAGCAAAGCTCAAATAAACACAGCTGTTTCTATGTCCCTTTTGAGGTGATGTGGCTGTCCACATCACCTCCTTTAAAAATGAACAGAGCTCTTTAGGTGCATGGAAAAGCTTCAGCTTTAAAATGAGGTCAGAAAGTCAAAAGAAAGAGTAAGCATGTATTCCATAGGATATTTACAGCTGAAAGGTGCAAGTCCAAGGCAGATGGCTTCATGCACAATATTATGAAAATACTTCCGTCCCAGGGGCAATAACGTGATGTATAAGGTATGGTTATCATCAAGTGTAAGAATAGTTCTCATCCTATTAAACCTTATGTCCATGTTCTGTCAGTAGGCAAGAAACAATTTAATAATAAGGAAATATATACAGAAATGCAAGAATACCAAAGGCTGGCATGGGACAGGCAACTCTCATTTACTTTACACATGATCTCTCAGTTAGTAGCATACAGTTTATATCCCTGTATAACATCGAGGCAGTGTACATACAATTATCAATAGAGTCACTGAAGATGACAAAGGCTGCTCATATAGACTGATCAGTTTGGACTGACAGATTGTATAGCCCACAATCTTTTCACTACACTGTGCTGTAATAGTGCAACAGGTGAAAACTTAAGAACATCTGTAATTAAATAAGAATGGGCCAGAGCACCATATGAAAAGATTATTTGGACTTTTGCTTTAGATAAGGTTTTTGGAAACAGCTTGAGACAGGGATTAGGTGCACATGATTTATTGGGAGAAGTCTTATCTTATCTAAGTCAAATTATCTGAGACAAGGCTAGAAGAAGGCAAGAATAAGCAATAAACAAGAATGTGGGTCCAGATGTTCAACTGATCTCATGAGGAGCCTTGAAACAGACAGAAAGGGTCCTAATTGAAGGCCAGAGAGTCTGATTTTGTACTCTTAAAGGAGTCATCAGTTGAGAGTTAGCCTCTGACGTAGACTGGAGGCTGATCTCCTGGTTAAAGTGGCCCCTGTGTGGTTAAGGGGAGTTGTATAAAGAGATTTGTTAATTTGTAACTGAGGCCTTGGCATGCTGAGAATGAGTATCTATTCTATATTATATCTATATAGATATATCATACATCTGTATTCAAATCAGATGAACAGATGTTAATTAACAATTTCTCTATAGCATAAAACTACTAACCAAAAAGCCCAATACAGGTATGAAGATGAAGATTGAATATTATATTTAAGTATTTATAGATGATTGAATCTTAAAATTACATATGACTAGTATGAATATTAATATTTCTATATTAGTGAAAAACAAGACTTTGACAAAAGCTTCAAAGAACCTTTTAAATGTCATTCTGCCACTTCTTTATGTATGAAAACATTTGGAATAATGTATTTCTCATTAGGTAACAAAATGTGACCTGTAAGAAATAAATCCACTTGTAGACATTTCTCTGGATTATGGAGATATGCACATGTATGGATGGATTTGATAAATACATGTCGGGCCAAGTCCCATTGACAGTGCTATATAAAGTATACAAGATATACTTTGGTCATTATGGTATCTAAAATGTAAATTTCAAATCCTGGAGCCTTAGGATTCAGGGATAAATTGTGATTTTTATTTTGTCCTTTTAATTCCCTTACATAGGTCATGAATAGGGTCTCTGAGAATTAGATGGTGTGCCCAAGATCAAAGAGTGTGTATTCAACATATGTCTATGTGAAGGCATCCTCCCAAACTATGAATCTTCCCAGGATCATCTCAGAATCCAGAACCAAGGCCTAATTTGGAAGCATATGCTAGTTCTGTTCCACAGCACACAAGTTAGAAAAATGCTGAGTCTTAAAATTGGCCAGAACTTTTTTAGTCTGGCTAATGTAATGTAGCAATTCATTGTATAGCATTTCACCAGATAATTAGGAAGACATTTTACACATGATTAAATAAATTGACTATTTTGCAAGGCAGGTCATTTTTTTCATTTATTTTTTCATATATTTTTATTGTAATTAATAGAGTTAGATATAAGGAGCTTACTTCACATACATTGATACCCCTTCCTATGTTTTTGTCCCCATTTCTCTCCCCCAACCCCTCCTCTCATCTTGTTTTCCCCCTTCACTTTCCTATTTCAAATAAACACATAAACATATATACAGTATACCAGATTACAAGGTAAGATACTGTAACAATATGAGAATAACCAAGGGACAACAAAAGAGAAGAGAAATAACATAGTACATTAAGAACAACAATCACACATTATATAGCTCTTGTTTCCATATCCTGGAGGCCCTTTCAGTTAGCCTCATCCTATATGAAGGCAGGTTATTTTTATCATCTAAGAGATTCTAATGTTTAGAGTCCTACATGGAACCCGAATCTATCTCCATGTAAAACCATTTACCACAGTTTTCATCTCAGAAGACTAGTCCAGAAGTTTCCATTCTTCCACCTTGTGCCCTGCAAATAAGTGACTAAGCAGCAGGTTCCATATCATCAGGATGTTTGTTCTCTAAATTTAGTGTTTATATATTTTTCTAAAACTTTTTCCATAGGGTCTTTTATGTAAGGGTTCCATATCAATAAGAAACTACAAAATGGAGTCAAATATAAAAAATATGGTACGTGAAGGAGCCATTGTAACAAAGGAAAAATAGCTACTAATGTCGCTCATGAGAGTCTTGGGTAGATGGCCTTTGATTTGACCAATGATTTGTCATCATTTCCTGTTCTAAATGTCATAGACAGTCTCCGGGCTCTGTGTTTAATTTTCATGCAAAGGCAGCCAGAGTGTCTTCTAAAACATACTCTTGGTCCAAACTTGTCAAGTTTGTCCTGCTTGGCTTCTGATTATTAAGGAATATTTTTCCAGTGAAGATTGCTGAATAGATATGGGCAGTAAGGAGTGACTTTGAATAGTTGGTATAGAGATATTGAAATCAAAGAGGCAAAACATGAAATATACATAATAGACCCCCTTAGATTAAATATAACGGCGCAATGGTGTAAAAAATAAAACCCAAAGTTCTTCTAAACTTTCTCCAGTTCACTAATAAGTAATGTTAAAGAATAATCTATTTTCTAATTGACATATACACATAGGTAAAATCATGTCTAAAAACTTCCTCTTGCCCCCCACCTACAGCCTCAAGGAATTATAGAATTTTAAGTAAATATTAGGCTGTTAAAATAGTGTTTGTGCCTATTTGACCAGTAGACAGTTAAATCTGCTCTGTTACCTTGTCCTGTGAAACTACATAATTATAGACCTTTCAGAGTGTATATTATTAGCTTGGTGCATGACTACTTCAAAGCAGATAGGCTGTAGATGAGTTGAGTCAATATTCACATGACATTTTCAGCCCAAACTTCCAGTCTTAGGAGGAAAAAAAAAACAGAGAGATTTCTGGGAATGTGGTAGGAAGAAAAAAAATAGATGTAAACTGAAAGTTTCACGCAACTATTCTTGGTTTTCAAACATTCATATATTAAATACTCTTTTTTAACACCACACACACACACACACACACACACACACACACACACACACACACACGACATCTAGCAACATCTTGAATGTCATTTTTTTTTTTAGCGATTTTGATGGTGTGTACATATACACATGTATTCAAGACAAACACACACATTAGCCAGGTTTGCAGAAGCCAGCTGAGAAATCAGAATGAGAATTCATTTTATTCTAATAAAGAACACATATTTCTAGAGTATCCACACTAAGCTCTTCCAACATGCTATTTAATTTGTTCTAAAATATGGCATCTAAGTTTGAAATAAACAGAGTTGGTATAGTGATCATTGAATGCCATGAATAAGAGCAAATGCTATGAATAGGCTTCAAGACTCCAGTCCAGACCTAGGTCACTCTTACGGTACACCTTGACCCTTCATCACAGAACTTTTTCATGTGCAGATCTTTGTGATTTCTACAATGTGATACTTAAGTTATCCTGGGTGCATAGGCTTATTTTCCTTTCCTTTTCCTGGGTTGCTTGACTTTCTTCACATATATGCCCATTTCCTTCAGAAGTCTGATCATGTGACAGTTTCTATGAAGACTCATTTACTACAGTTACATAAGCCTGCAAGCAACAGAGAAGGGTTGATTATCCTTGCCACGTACCAATTACTAGGGGTATTCCACAGACCTGCAAGCCCAGTCCTTGCTTCAGTTTTTTTTTTCTCCTTCTTTGATTCATTGAAGAGTCAGTGCATTGTCTTCTCCACCCAAATCCCCCTGTCATCCTCAGAGACATCAACAATCAAGGCAGTTATTGAGGTAACATCTATTTCTAGATGTTTAAATGATGGTATCCCACTTGGAGTGACTGTACTCTACCCTTCTACCTTCAACTTCTTGCCTCATTTGACAAAACCATAGGTCTAGACCACTTCAGACATTTACTTTCTCTCTATCTGTGGTCAGACAGGCACTGTCAGGCCTACTTGCCCCTCCTCCTCTTTTTTGTGCTACTGCGTTTGAACTGAGGGCCTCATGTTTGCTTAACTTGCTTGCTCATGGCTGGTGCTCTACCCCTTGAGCTATGTCTCCAGCTCTGTTTTTCGCTGGTTATTTTGGAAATAATTCTTGTGGGTTCTTCTGCCTAGGTTGTCTATAAATCACAATTGTCTGTATCTCTTCCTCTTTAGTCTTGAGTATACGTTGTGAGCCATCTGTGCCTGGCTTTTCCTCTTTCTTTGCCTTCACCTTTCCAACTTTTCATAAACACTTTTTCCCCTCTTATTTTGTACTTTTTCATTCACACACATTGCTCATGTGAGCAAGTGCTGTCAGAGGGAAATCAATATCCACCTCCAAGTTATATCTATCACAGGCATTGTTGCCTGTTTCTTTTCTGCTTTCTTTTCCTTCCCTTTTCTTTACATCGAACTGTCACACCAGGTTCCAACCATTCTTTCATTATTAAGTGAGAAAGAAACCTACCTCCAGTAAAAACGATCTCATAGCCATCTCTTTCTTTTTCCACTCAAGCCATCTCTTCCTTTCCACCTTTTCTCTTCTGAGGTGAAATTCATATACCATATCATCAGCCATTTTCAAGGGAGTGATGTAGTGTACTTTTAGCACATTCACAACGCTGGACGCCATCACTCTCGTTTCCGTTTTAATCTGCCAGAAAGAAAATGGCATATCTAATATATTGCTTTCTCCATGATGCAGGTAGCCTCGACTCTGTTTCTTGTGTGTGTAGGGTCATTTGACTCTACAGTGCCTATGTCTGTGCCTGTTTGAATCCCCAATTTTAATTATTTTTGTGTATGGGTCCATGGTTAGGGTTGCTGGATCAAATGCTACATGTCTTAAAGACTTGCCAAATTGGTTTCCATAGTGGCTGAACCATTTTTTAAAATCCTATCAGCTGTGTATGAGATTTCCAATTTATCTATAGTTTCATTTTTTCCCTTTTTATTTTCTTTAATATAAGTCATTCTGAAGTGTGGAGTGGTTACTTACTACAACATAATAATTCAGGGAAAACACTCCGAGTGTTTTCTGATACTGATTTTGATGCCATACACCTTCAGTTTTGAAATGACTTTTCAATTGAATGTCTTTCTTGCCACTTGTGGTCACTCAGATGTCTGCTGTGTTACCCGAGTAGTCAACTAGTGATGTGATATAACGTTCTTTAAAGGCTGTCTGTGCAATTCCTTAGCCATTTGGTAGTCTTTGGCCACTTTTCAGAGGTCTGGAGGAAGGGAGAACCCAGGGGTCTCCCATCTTCTCTGAGCAGTGTTTCTCCCTGCATTCCTCAGCACACGTTCTGAGCCTTGAATCTCTAAGCAGTATACCATTTTGCTAGACTGAGAGCCCTTGTCTGTTGCTCTCACCTGGGGCCCTTGTCCCGAGTAGACTTAGGATTTACTTTTCTGTAAATCTGCCTACAAACAGACCCAAAGCAGAAAAGCAATTCTAGCTTATCCCTGAGAGAAATGCTCATTAGCTTCTACAGTATTCTCTCAAGACAACACAGACCAAAAGCAAACACTGAGGAACAAGATTGGTTGGTACTGACACCGTGGGACCAGCAAATTGGTTGGAACACAGACCACTGCCATCACCTTTGTAGGTTCTAGAATACTAGAGAAGTGGTCTGGTCAGTCCCCTTACTGTCTGTGATAGAACAATGATTTGGCTCTGATGGGCTTCTTGTAAAATTTAAGAGGACAGCATGTACGCTAGGTAGTTTTTCTCAAATTAAGTTAACAGTATGACGGTAAGTTCGTGATACCTGTAGATTTTCTTCCCTGCTTGCTCTCTCGTCCTCATTCTCATGGCCAATTCCCATTGCTATCATCTAAGTGGTCAAACTTCTCTTCAAAATATGTCAACTGTTGAAATCCAATAACCAATCTGGGTAACATAAAATGTAATATATTGCATGTGTGACTAGGGCTTGGGCAGGAAGGTGTCCTAAATGAATGGATGATTTTTATAAAACAAAACCTTAAAAAAAAAACTAGCTTCTTCCTTTCATCATGTAAGAACACAGGAATAACTGGATAATACGCAGATGAAAGAAGAACCCCAGAACTCAAGCATGCTGGCACCCTTGTCTTGAATTTCTGCTACACGAAGAAAGAAAGCAGTATCAAAGAGCTAAGTAAGATACCCTTTTTGTCTCTAGCCAGTTACTTTCACCCACAGAGATATAGATCAGACATAATTTAATCATGGATTTTGAGAGGTAATTAGTGGTATATATGAGCATGCACATCTATTGCATTTTAACTTGCAGTGGTGAGATTTTTTTTCCTTTCTTTTTTGGAGACAATAGGTTGGCAATATCACATTGTGTAAGTTCTATTTCGCTAGGCTAGTCAAGAAAGAATAATGTGTGCAGTGGCCTAACTCTGTAAACCATCTCCCTGTCCAAACCCTCAATGTCTCAAAAGAAGAGAAAGATAAATATTGCAACAGAAAGAAGGTTCATCATGGATTGAGTAAAAGCTGGGAGATTCATGATTATAGAGCAAGAAGTACCATAAGGAAAATTGCCCACTAAAAACCAGGTACATTGGGCCTTGAACTATTACTCTTCCCCCAAACAAGTGGCTTTGTTTATGCATCTCAATGATGTGCTTCTTTTTTCGTAAGTCCTATTGTCAACTATGCTGAAATAAGGACATTATCTACTTCTCCTTCTCTTCCCCCTCTGTCCATTCACTCTATGTCACTACTCGCTCTTCTGCCATCCTAGCATTCTCTCCTCTCCTTGCTATCGCTCATATCAACCTAATATTTAATATAAACTTAAAGAAGATTTTATTTCAGGTTTGGTGAGTGCTGGCACACTGGGAAAAATCTCACTTTCATGGCAAGAAGCTTGGATGGCTCCAAGACATAATTTATTTTTAAAGTTCCACATTTCACATTGTTGGCTCTCTAATATCTTCTGGAAATGAAATACCAACAAGACAGAACACATTAAAAAATAATATGAAAAACACCCAAACATTTTTATCCCCCTTTTCTATGTTCTCTTCTAGCCAAGATTGGAAAGAATTAAGGATGGGGATTTTACTCCCCGCTCCCACTTTTTTTTTTGCCTAGAACTGACTGCTATGAACCACCTTTTTGGACATTTTCAAACATTTTCTTTTTGGCCTCTCCTGGGAAATCTACCATCAAGTTGAAGTCTATTTCACTTATCCACGAATCCCCTTCAGAGAGAAATTGGCCTTTAGTTGGAGAACAGACTTTGTATTTGAAGGACTGTTTTTGTTGAGTAGACATATATTTTTGCCACTTTGGGATTGTTAACTCATTCTTACCACCTTCAAGGCTACACAAAATTAAAAAAAAATCAAATGTGAGTGTAATGCCTTGATAAAGTGGAATTTTAGTATTTGGTCATTAAAGACAGTCATGAACAGAATCCAAAGGTTCATGTGAAGGTCCTGAGTTTTTCATCAAACAGAATTGTTCCTGTAGTAGTTACCACTGAGTTGCATCTTCACTATTTCTCCTTTTCCTTCCAATATGACAAACATCTGCAGTCATCAATATATGAGCATTTGTGATACGCCTTTCTCTACATCAGCCACTATCTTCTTTTCTTATCAAAAAAGAAGTTGTGTTTTTAAATGGATTTTCTCCCCAATAAACAGCACATAGGGTAATGACTTCATGGTTTTACTGTCATGTCAGAGTAATCATATATAGCAAAATCAAAAGATAAAAAATCACACACACACACACACACACACATACACACACATATTTGGTGGGTCATGGGGCTTTAACTCTGCCTGGGCACTGTCCCTGAGCTCTTCAGCTCAAGGCTACTACCCCATCCTTGAGCCAAGCTCCATTTCCCATTTTCTAGAAGTTAATTGGAGATAAGAGTCTCTGATCCTTTTGTGCCTGGGCTTTCTTTGAGCCTTGATCCTCAGATCTTAGCCTCCTGAGTAGATAGTATTACAGGCATGAGCCACCATGCTCATTTTTAAATTCTTAAAAATGTTTATTATTAAGTAATTGTACAAAAGACTGTTTTGTACAACAGATCTTGTATATGCATCTTGATCAATGCCACCCCTTCCATCATTCTCCTCCAGTTTTAAGAAATAAATTCTTAAGAGGAGTTAGCTATTAAAAGATATTAAAAGGCAAAGGTGTCTATGCAACACTTCACCAAATTTTGAACTATAAAGCCCAATTGCAAGGGACTAAGAAATAAAAATTTTGCTGGCACTTCAAAAAGACTTCAATAAACAAACACAACTGTACATGAACATATGCAAACAGAGAAATAAGTTAAATATACATTGTTGAGTACTGACAAAACAATTCTCTACTAATGTGGCTGAAAATATGACTGTGATTTGTTTAGGTTAGGACATCAGGCATTGGGGTCAGTGGTAGCAAGCCCCTTTAGAGCTAGTCTGATGTAAGAAGACTGTGAGCCAACACTCACGGGCTGCACAAAGGAAAGATTATGAAGCAGCCAGAGATCCAGACAGCCATCACGTTTGGCATTATTCTACTCACCACAGTAGAAACTACCCCAGACTTTGTGAATGCCTGTTTGGTTGCAAAGTGTTGCTCACAGAGTCTTCCCTGGGCAATGACCTGATTTGGAGAAGGGATTGGCAATACACATTTTTTTTAAAAGACTCAATTGCCAAACGTCAAATATGCTCATCACCAAGAAATGTGGATGATAGTAAAAGCCAAACAAAAGGATGAAAATAATCTGATATCCCCTTTCTTTATTAGGCAACAGAGTTCTTGCCATAGAAATTATAGATAGAATCTTCTGGTCTTTGCTATCACTTTCTTAATTATGGTATCCCAGAAAGTCCCAATTACATTCCTGTGCCTTAACGAATTCTTCGTAGCCTCCAATGGAAGAATTGTTATCTTTTTCTCTGAGTTCAGTTGAGTTATTGGTAGGACAGAGGGTTATGAGTGTCCTTAGTCACTGACACACATTTCAAAGATCCAAGTTCATGTACTAAGGATAATGGCTCTTATGGTTTTTTTTTTATCAAGATAAAGCTCAATTTTTACTTGTTAATCTCCTGATCACCATGAGGCACCACCTCTATGGCCAGAGTTACATCACTCAAGCAAACCTCAAGTTCTAGTTAATCAAGTGGACATCTATTGGTTTTTGCCTGCCAGTTCCTTTTATATAGGGGACAGAATTTTGATTTCCTTTTTGAGCAACACTCCACTTGCAATGCTGTTGGGTAGGGATTATAGCATCAACATCGCTTCAACCAAGGACCAGGACTGGATCTGATCAGACTTTGTTTGGTCTTTGACCCTAACTCTTCAAATCCCTCCCTCTTTCCGTGCACACCATTCTTTTTTCAGTAGCCAGAAACAACCTTCATGTTGATGATTTTTTTTCCTTCCATGGAGGAGGCAGGTGGAAAGTATCAAGAGGAAAAGTTTCCTTGGATGAAACCTTTACCTAATTACTGATGTGTGTGGCAGTATAAATACTCCAGATCTCTCACTCTTTGACAAAGGTAGTTATGTTTGTTTGCCAGGGAATATTCTTGCAAGATTAAGCTCCACTCTTTCACTGGTATTTGACTGAACAACATCGCCTGAATTGGCTGACTTCCCTGTCACCCACCTATGTTCCTTGCAATTTCCAAGAAGCTGTTTGCACTGGAATCTGTGGCTCAGAATTGGCTTTTAGGGGAACCTAAACCAAGACAAAACCAAAGTCTGGCGCATGAGAACATTCCATCCCCAGGCTTCGGTGACTGAATATGGTTCAAGCCTGATGTGAATCACACCAATGAGGCTTAAGCCTTTTCCCCAAGCTATGAAATGAGAAGTACTTCCTTTGCTTGTGGGGATTGCTTAGTGTGTGAAATGAAAATTGGTAATGATTGCTGTTCTTTTACATAAGATGAGCCCTTTGGGGACAACATAGCACTCAAGAATATTGTTCCAAGAGTTGGAAAGGGAGTTTTTTTTTTTAAATATGTTCATTCATGCCTGAAACTCTGACTTACCACAAGGTTTTTTATGAGCCCATTTCCCTTCTCAACCTTCCAGAAGCCAGGTGGACTTGTTTCCATTTCTTTTCTTTCTTCCTTCCTTTCTTTCTTTTTTTGTGGGTCATAGGGCTTGAACTATGGGCTTGGGTACTGTCCCTGAGCTCTTCAGCCTCGAGCTGGGTACTGCCCTACCCATGGAGCCTCAGCTCAATTCCTGTTTTCTAGTGACTAATTAGAGATAAGTATCTCACTGTCTTTAGTGCCCAGCTGGCTTCTAATGGCGATCCTCAGATCTCAGCCTCCTGAGTAGCGAGGATTACAGGTGTGAACCCCCGTGCCTTGCTTGTTTCAGTTTCTTAAGACTGAAAGAGAGTCTGATTAATTCAGATGTAAACCAAAAGTTTCCATCTTACACAGTACTAACAAGAGAATATTTACTGCCATGGCCTTTTAGTTCGTCACATCTCTATCTATATATCTATGGTGATAAATTGATAGCTTTGGATGGAGGCCATTTGTTATTATATCTGAATACTGTCCTCACCATAAGAATCAAGAGGTAACAACAATTCAAATTTGGTTCCAATAGAGGAAAGCCATGCCTCAAATATTTTAAAATCATCTTTCTTATGTTAAAGACTTGGCCAAGTAGGCATCGAGGACCAAATATGCTATGAAGAAATGTGTCTGCATGAGGTAAATGATTGTCTTGATTTTGCTGTGTAAATTGCAGGGTGCATTTTTTTGTTTTAATTAAACAATGCCAGAAATGGTTTTGTGGCAGTTTTCTCCCAGGAATGTGAACGTAGGCACACAGTATGAGAACCAGGGATTAAAACTGACCACAGCTAATGGGAACCTGCTCAGGCCCATTTTATGGGCTGTCATGAAGGAAGTGCAGAGAGAAAACAGACGAAGTGAAGAAGGAGAAACACAATTCTGCTTTTTCAATAACTTTTAATAACCTATAATCCCAAGAAAGTAACATATGAAGAGAATTATAAATTCTAGGTTGGTTACTTTTCTACCATTTAGGATTGGTTAAATGCCCAAAGGGAATTGTTGGTCCTTCATATTTCTAATTCAACTCCAATGCCTCCAATTAGAGAATGCTGTCACAGTTAAGTTGTATTCTGCAAATACGTGGTTGAAAATGGCCACAGCCTGAGATGTCCCAACCCCAGTTCATTCAATAGCTGATGGTTACTGAATTCTTGCAGCAGGGTTCTTTCTTTTGGAGTTATCTATTACACGTGCACTCTCTTGCTCTTCTGTACATGAAATATAACATCAACAAGTGGCCATATCAAAGATAATTGCCTTTCAGTCACCACTACATCAACTCAGCAGAGATCATTGCTTCTACATAATGACTTTCTTGTTCTGTCTTCAATTTCTTGCTAGGCATAGCTTTGTGGGCTATTATGAAACTGGTCTTTTAAGATATCCAGCAGCCCCGAGATATTCCAGCATTTGCAAGAGGGACATCCAATATGCAGAGAGAAACCTTTCATTAACTGTAGTGACTCAAGACGGCGAAAGGGCTAAAGAATGTATTCCTGCTGGTGTGATGGCTGGAGGTGGTTCTTGACTGGGCATTGTTTAAGATTCTGTTCAGGAGTCTGTGGGCCAGATGCAGTGGCTTGTTTTCATTTTTTAAAGACTCCCTGTTTATTCAATTGACTCTCCTACATTGGATTGCTTTTAATTACATATTCTGGGCTCCATCACAGATTCTTTTAAAAATTCATCCCTTTTTCTTGTGGCTGCATCTTTCCAAAGATGGGTTTCTTAAGACAAGGTTAGATTCTCAAAACACAAGTCAGCAGGCAAGAGTGGTTTGGATGTCCATGAAAAACTACAGAATATAGAGAGATGATCAGTTAGAAGTAACTTCTCAGTGATAAGTACCAAACCAATCTCACGACTGATGCACTGACACCACCCTTAGGACTTAATAATTTATGATGTGGTTCTGTTGGCTTTACTAAGGCTGTATTTAGTTGGTGGGCTACCTATGGTTGAGAGTGCACCATGACATTTTCCTTCTCAGTCATGACAAATGAAACGAAGAAAGAAAAACCAATGAAAGTCCCTGGAAGATTCCTTTCTCTCTCTCTCTCTCTCTCTCTCTCTCTCTCTCTCTCTCTCTCTCTCTCTCTCTCTCTCTCTCTCTCTCTCTCTCTCTCTCCTTCTTTCTGTCAGTCATGGGGCTTAAATTCAGGGACTGAGCACTGTCCTTGGGCTGACTCAAGGCTTGAGCTTTACCGCTTGAGTAGCACCATTTCTGGCTTTTTCTATGTATGTAGTACCAAGGAATTGAACTTGGGTCTCTGTGCAGGTTAGAGAAGCACTCTACCAGTAGGACAAACTCCTGGCCCCTGGAAGTTCTTCCCTTTGAAATACTGACAAATGGAAGCCTTGTGGAAGTATCACAAGGATGTCTTCCTTACTTTCAAATTGGAGAATGGAGAAATGAGACATCTGGTCAGTTGCAAAAAGTTTTAAGTTACTGAAAGAATTCTAAAATAGACTCCTCATCTCACCTCCTCACCTTGGCAAAGCAAAAGAGGGTGGTGAACTAGGAAGCTTGATTTTCCCTTATGAGCAAGAAAGAGAGATCAAGGAAATGGTTAGCACAAGATCCCTATCCCATCACCTTTAACATTTAGTGGTTTCCATTGTATAAACTCTCCTCAGTTTTCTGGTGTTTTCATTCAAATCTTTAAGGTGCATGTACAGATGGCGGTACCATTCAACAGGAAGAATACAAAAAGAAAAACATATTTAAGAATTGTCAGGAAATTTTTAAAAATGGGTGTTAGAAGGTTCTGGAACATTTTGTAGAAATGAAATTCCAACATAGGTATGAGAGATGGAACCCTTGTGACCCTCATAGAAATACTTCATATGTTTTCAAAATAAGTATACAGGGACAAAGTCATCTGTAAGGGGAAAAAACAATAAACAAGGGAAAGGGACAATGCAGTAGAGAGGAATTAAAGTTGAAATTGTAGAGCTTTAGTCCAAAGTCAATATGAAAACATAAAATAATTATATCACTATTAAAACAGTGCCTTGGTTTGATTGCTTACCAGCTGCCGGGCATTTTATCTCTGGCAGCACTGGATACAAGATACATGCCTCATCAGAAGAGATCTGAGGATGTTTATGGCACAGGAAGATCCCAGCGAGGGATTCAGGAATCTGAACACAGTTCTTAGCCTAATTTTGTGGCCTTATATATTTGACCTATTCAAGATTTGAGTACTTTAATCAGCTTTCTGCCTATTTTTGTTGTGTAACTTTATCCCAAAACAAAACTGATTATTTCCATGGAAAAAGATGTTTCCTTACACACATATATGTGTAATACAACTAAGATAAACATGGTAAGATAATAATGGCATTTCCCAACTGTGACACGGGAGCTCCAGGACATTCAGCAATAGAAAGGAGGGAGACCTATGGCTTGATTTAATGCAGTAGGAAAGGAGAATATACACTTACCAGAAGAACACATGATATCTTCAGGTGCCAGATTTGTGTGGCATCATGTAAGATACTCCAACACAGTGTAGATGGAGAGCACACTTTCAAACTGGTGTTGGGTCAGCTAGGTCAGGGTGGTATAGCCTCATGACCTAGTAAGTAGAGTTGTGTCCCTTAGGGAAACAGAAGCGGAAATGCGGAGGCAAGTCTTACTAGGGTATTTTTCTTCTGTGCAGGTCTCTCTCTCTCTCCCTCTCTTTTTCTCTCTCTCTCTCTCTCCCTCTCCCTCTCTCTCTCCTTCCCACCTTCTCTCTCTCTCTCTCTCTCTCTCTCTCTCTCTCTCTCTCTCTCTCTCTCTCTCTCTCTCTCTCTCTCTCTCTCTCTCTGTGTATGCATGTGTATGTCTATTCTCTCTGAAAAGCAACTCTTTAAACAATTAAAAATCACAACTTAGGTTTTATACTTGTGCCTTAATAAAATTACTCCCAAGTAGATTCACAATTGAATGTTGACATCATTTGGTCTGGTAAAATTTTGTCAGGTATCCAATTAGCCATGGGTCTCCTTAAATAAAACAAAACATAGATTTACAAAGTGCATCCCTTCAGCACCTATGTACCATTTCTAGAGTATGCCCCTAGCTGATTTTTGTGGTGTATGAATTGTATGAAACTCATGTCTTGTTTCCCATGTTTCTGTGATTTGGATTTGATTTGGAGATGGTTTGTCTGCAAGAGGTCTGTATGCTGAAGTTTGGATTCTCAATGTGATGGTATTGCAAGACGGTGAGTCCTTTAAGAAGGAGAGCCTAGTGGAAGATAATTAGGTCATTGGAGAGCCACTCTAAGAAGAGATTAATACAGATCCCAGTTGCTTCTCAACAGAGTGAGCTTTTATAAAGTGCCTGACTTCCCTGCCAAGTGGACCCTTATCAGAGGATATATAGGTAGGGATACCCAAACTTGGACACTGAGTTTTCAATACAATATTAAACTTAAAACAACTCTCAGTCTCTAAAAATCAAGAAAAGAGCTAAGTAAATCCTGTTTCTATAAAATTACCAAACTTCAGGATATTTTGTTACAGCAGCAGAAGTGGTCTATTATCGTTATCCGTGTCTCCAGATGTATGATTGCCCTCTCCTTCATTAAGCACGTCGGCTTTAGTTACTCAAATGGATACCCATCCCAAACCATTTATTCATGAAACAAAGACATATGTCTCTCTAAATCATGTGCTTTGGGAGTTGCTGCATATTTATTAGGAGCCATTTAACTGTATATTCTTCAGGTTTCCTATCTGACGCATTGGCTAAAGAAATAGCTATCTGCATATAAACCCAGTTTATCTGGGAACATGTTTATTCTGCAAACTTTCCAGGAAGACTGTGAGAAGACTGGAGTATGCCTATTTATCTACCTATTACCTCAAGAAGCAACTCTAGTTTTAACTCTAGGATATTGGATTGTGCTAGAAAGGATATAATATGAAGCCATCTCAAAAAGGTGAAGCGATATATTCCTTTGCTGACTGTATCTAAAGTAAACATCCTGTTAGGGTCAGATACTTCTAGAGAAAAGAATTGATTTTAACCAAATCCAGATGGGATATATATATTTTTTTCTTTTTAGTTTGAGGATTTTCTCATAATAGAGAGTTAAGAACCCTCCATCTTCAGTCAAGACAAGGAATAGCCTGCTTCAAACCTAATCCATTCCCTCACGTTAAAGCATATTTTGACTGTCTATAGTTGTACCTAGTCTGTTTCAATAGCACAATAATAATAAATTCTAGCAAGAAGGTCCACTTTTGAATTCTAGCAAATTTATAAACTCTAGGAAGAAGGTCCATTTATATGTCTGTAACTGCAGCTCCTTTACAATGGCTGCCCACATGTGCAAGCCTCTGCCAGTGTGAGTCCAGATAGAGCATGATGCAAAATGTGGTCATGTCATGGTTAAGATGCCTGTCTTTAGAACTAGAACTGAGCAGAGCTTGCTTTGAGAGACAGACTGTACTTTGACCAGCTCTACCAAACAATAATACTTGTCTTATTTCTTAAGGGCTTCTCTTGTCATTAAAGCACTTGTGGAGCTTTGAGACAAGGAGCAAAACAAACAAACAAACAAAAGCCAAAAATCCTGTAACTATTTACACTAAGATTATGATTTCTATCTCTTGTTGAGATTGGAATCCTTTAAAAGGACAAACTCAGTTAAACTCTAATCTCCTAAGATTCAGGAAAGTTATCCATAAAACTTTCAATGTGAAACTTTTCAATTACACTTCATCTATCTCCAGTGGACCTAGATCTGCCTAGGTATCTAGATTACTATCATATTCAGAGTGGGTGGCCAGGTGATCCAAGATCTCAGAGAAATTAATTCCAAAGCTAGAAATGGAGCTGTGACTGAAGTAGTAAGATTGCTATTCTTGATTTTTAAAAATGCTTAGGGACAAGCATGTAGTATTGTATCTGACTTTGTTGCCTGGTTTATTGTATATATGTTTATTTGTTTATTTGTAATAGGGAAGGGAAGGGGGAAACAAGATGATTGGGAGGGGAAGGGGGACAAAAACATGAGAAGGGGTATCAATGTGCAAGAAATAACTCACCCTCTACCTGACAAATGCAACTGTAACCCCTCTATACATTGTCCTGACAATAAAATACAATAAAAAAGAAACTCGCCATTTCTTTTTCTTTTTTTGAAAAGAAGAAATAAGAAATTAAATTTTGTGCATAGATGAAATCTTTATCTTTCGTACAACTTACCTTCAATACGACCAAGGAGAGGAAAGTTGCTATAACTCTTATTTCAATGGCAACAATCTGTCTGTTGATAAAGGCTGGCAAAGAAATGGACTAGACAAACTCCCAGCAGAAGAGTGTTCTTAATATCCAAGTCTCGGAGACTACTAGTTTGATCTCTTATCATTTCTCTGATGCTATTCTTCTTAATATTCTTCTTAATCATGTCCAGAGGAAAAAAGTATCTCTTGTGAGATAAGCACAGACAACTCCTATGCTACCTAGGTAAACATTTTTGTGTAATCTTTGGTTAGATCATAGATGACAAGAGCTTAGACAATAGAGAATCTAAAGTAGCAAAAGTTTAGAATGTTGACCTCTCTAAAATGTAATTAAAAAGTGCAGTAATTATAAGGAGAACTTTGAATTTCTACTGAGCATGATCTGGAGTCTCAAATGAGTTTCATCTACATATTAACTAGGTGCATTTGATGAGAATAGCAGGGGAATGGATTATAACTGAAATGATTTGGAGCTAAGAGTTAGACTTTCTCCGGGAGCTGGTGGTTCATATCTATAATACTCACTCCTCATGAGACTGAGATCTGAGGATAGCAGTTCAAAGTCAACCTGGGCAGGAAAGTCCCTGTGAGACTCTTATGTCCAATTAACCATTCAAAAACCAGAAGTAGTGCTGTGGTTCAAGTGGTAGAAGTCTAGCCTTGAGCAAGAAGAGGCTCAGAGGCAGCACACAGGCCCTGTGTTCAAGCTCCACAACTGATAAGGAAAAAAGTTATACTTTGAATTGATTGTACCTCAATTTGTTTCACTGATGGATTGCCCTAATGATTTTATTTGAAGCTACCATTTTTGCCATAGAGTAACACACACAGGCTACCTGATATACTTAGCATTCCTTTCTTCATACTATTGTGCTCCATCTTCAATACATGAAGATGATTGTCTTTGAATGTCTCTTTTATACTACTAACATTCATGGTTTTAAGGGGGGCAGTGTTTTGGGGACTTTAACAATATAATTTGAATTTCTCATACTTCTTGTTCATAAATTTCATATAAGGGGATTTAATAATTAAAAATTAAATAATGTGGTATTAATAGTATGGTGCTAAATGAAAGGACCTCCAGGATGTATAGAAACAAAAGCCATATAATGAGTGATTATTGTCCTTAATGTCCTATGTTATCTCTCATCTCTTTTGCTGTCCCTTGGTTATCTCATATTGTTACAGTATTTCACCTTGTTATCTGATACATTGTATATATGTGTATTTGGTTATTTGAAATCTGATAGGGAAGGGGGGAAAACAAGATGAGGGGTGGGGGTGGGGGGAGGGAAAAGGGGACCAAGACATGAGAAAGGGTATCAATGTTTGTGAAGTAATGCACCTTATATCTGGTGAATATAATGTAACCCTTTCATTAATTACAATAAAAAAATATATGGGAAAAAATAAATAACAAAAATAGCCAGCACGGTGGCTCATGTCTGTAATCCTAGCTACTCTGGAGGCTGAGATCTGAGGATGGCAGTTCAAAGCCAACCCGGGCACTAAAGTGCAAGAGACTCTTATCTCTAATTAACCATTAGAAAACAGAAGTGGTGCTGTGGATCAAGGGTAGGGTGGTAGCCTTAAGCTGAAGAGCTCAAGCTTCACGACTGACAAAAATCTGTTTTAGCCTATTTACATTAATATTCATTCATTCTCAAGTTCAAGTGGTTCCATCACATGCAATCATCAATATTTGATTGTAAACACATATTCACACCAATATATAGTTGTTTATCAATACTGAGTTTGATTCTGTTATATTTTAAAATAACTCTACAACAAGGGATGCTTCTTTAATTTAAAACACTTCCGTCTTGCCATATTTAAAATTGATTTGGTTAGCTTCCAGCAATATTTTTCTGGGATTATAAGAAATGAGATAAGCTGATAATAGGCAACCAAAAAAATTTAGACCATCACTCTATTCCACAACCCAACCCCAATTAAGACCGGAGTAAGGAGTTGTCAAACATAGCCCTGGCTAGACAAAAGACTGAGATCTGAGACATGGTTTGAAGCCAGTCCGGACAAAAAAAGGCCACGAGACTCTATTTCCAATTAATAAGAAAAAATACTTGACTGGAGCCATGACATAAGTGGCAGAGCACCAGCTATGAACAATACCAAAACCAAACCAAGCCAAAACAAGAAAAAAAAAACAATTGAATAAGAGCCCAAGGCCTAGAGTTCAATCCCTAGTTTCTCTCTCTCTCTCTCTCTCTCTCTCTCTCTCTCTCTCTCTCTCTCTCTCTGTCTCTCTCTCTGTCTCTCTCTCTGTCTCTGTCTCTGTCTCTCTGTCTCTCTGTCTCTCTCTCTCTCTCTCTCTTTCACACACACACATACACACGCACACAATTAAGGATGTTATCAAATTAGCTGAAATGGACTCACCTTTGACAGCCACTTACCCATCTCTTCAATGTTCACAAATTGCCTACTTTCATTCTACGGAGAGACATGTCCCTTAGCTCGAGTCGCTTGAGTCTTAATTTTCTATATTATAGGATAGTGTTCTAGAGGGAGCAAAGGACCATTGAAATGAACAAGACTAAACGCTTTGGACACTGCTGTCTTTAAAGGCCTCGGAGGAGAAGGCCTTCTGTGTCGTATGCTAGCAATGCCATTCAAGGCTCAACGGCCTTCCATGCAGAAGATCCCGAGGCTCTTCTCCATCAGGAGAGGGTGAGGTCAAGTCCTGTTTGATGTAGTGCCCATCCCCGGGGGAGGAAGTGACTCAGTGACCACACAATAGTAAAAACTCTTCTAGCAAGAGAAACCATGCTTGAACTTGGCAGTCTGAGCAAAGTCTCAGCATGATTCAAGCTCAGAAAGTCAATCTAGCTTTTACTGGCTGACTAATAACGCCCCATGGGGTTCCTCCAAGCTACAGCTAGAGAACAGACACAGGGATAGGGCAACTCTTCCTGAGACTCACACAGAAACTGGGACCACAGGGCAAATGGGCCCTGATGTGGCAAACAGATAGCACCATGCTAATAGCACTCGAACCTCTGTCAGGACACCTCTTAAATTATAAAATTCAAGTTAGGTTTATTGAAGAGTAAGATATTGGGAAAAGTTTTGAATTTTCTTTATTATCACATAATAATCTGCCAGAAATTAAATTCACCTAAAACAAGTAAATATACTTTGCAGAAAAAAGTTGCACCTTAATTGCACTCATGATATATCAAAAGGTTCTTGTTACTTATTAACAAAGGGTGATCTCTATACAAATTTCAATTGTTTGCAGGAACTCCTTACCTAAAGTTCTATGTGTTATTACCTATGTCCTTTCCTCCAGCCCCACTACCATCTTTCTACTCTACTGTTACAAATTTGAATATTTTAGTATGCTTCATAATTGGAATCAAGCAACATTTGTCCTTCTGTTGACTGGCTTATTTCACTAAACCCAAGGTTCATCCAGTTTTATAGAAATCAAGTTTCATGTTAAATGTATAAAGAATCATTGTTTTAACATTGATTGAGAGATTTATTTTTACTATAGATATTCAATATTGTATATATGCATATGCTGTTATCTAAATAGAAGAAGCAAGACTGCACATGACATTTAGAGAATACTATAAAAGCATATAGTATCTATTGGTTGTTTTGTCTTGGGTTGAACTGTGGAAAATCTGTTTCTATAATGGACCCTCTACTTCTTTATTGTGTTTTTTTACAAGCCTATATCCCTCACTACAGTATACTAGTCTACTTTTTCATTCACCTCTCTGTCCTCCCAAACACCTCCAAAGTCTTGTATATGAGATAGATGTCTTTAATAAATGAACGGAACATCAACAAAAGGAAGAGTAGGTTCTTGGATGGTGAGACACAATCAAGGTATGTTCAAATCTTCATTGTTAATTTGAATATCAGAGCACTTCAATGCATTTTTAAATGTTTGCCATAGATTGATTCTGAAATATGTTCAAAAGACTTCTTTCCTACCCTGAGGACAGTGTGAGGTTTTTCTCTATCAGTCTACCATCAAGGTTATAATTAAGTCATTGACTCTGTGGTCTCTATTTATGATTACAATATATGATCAAGGATTATAAACACCAGGGAAACTGTATTATCACATGGTCTAATTATCACATGAAGAGAATGAGAGCAGGCAAACGTTTCATCTCTTACTAGAAAGAAATCTGGCAGAGCCTGAGTGTTTACTTTGATGTTGGATTTGAATGAGAAAGTATCAAAGATTGAGCTATTTTTAAAACAGAACATCCAATGTTCGTTTCATCCAGCCAGTCAGTTTTCTGCTTCACCGCCATCTTTGTCTTTGAAGTGGTATAGCCTAGAGTTTGTTATGAGGATCTATTTATTGCAGGTAGAACAATGAAATTCAAGAAGGTGAAAGAGAAATCAGAGGACCTCAAAGCCAACAGCAGGTGTTGTAAGTTGGTCTCAGAAATGTGTGAGGTGCTAACAATAGATTCAGGAAGTTAGCATAAAAAGTTCAGAGAGATGAGTAGTCCCTCAATCCAGTGATCAATCTGGTAGCACTAAAAGACCTTGGGAGATGTAAATTCATAGGCTACAACTCAGATCTAGTGAATGAGAGCTCTGGCAGTGGGGGACAGCAATATGTTTAATAGGTCTCAAGGTGACTCTGATATCTTCTTGGGCTTAAGGGGTATCAGGCTGAAACATAGCACAATGTTCTGATCCCATTTGCTCCATCTGGCATACCTCTTCAGAGTATTCCAATTCATCTATAAATGCATTTCCTGATCA
The DNA here is from genome assembly GCF_031878675.1 of Megascapheus bottae. Taxonomy (NCBI): domain Eukaryota; kingdom Metazoa; phylum Chordata; class Mammalia; order Rodentia; family Geomyidae; genus Megascapheus; species Megascapheus bottae. The sequence continues at coordinate 24,195,229 of NC_143526.1, read as the reverse complement.
ATTTGTCACTTAACTATGGTCTGCATTGTGTTCCTCTCTAGTTGTTTTGCATATCTTAATTGTGTGTCCCTGGACATCTGTAAATGTCACCAGAAGGTAACATCTATGCAATTATATTTTCTAGCTTCAGGAAAGTGAAAGACAAGGAATAAACTTTCACGTATCTGTTGGTTATATTTTAACAAGACAATGCTATATAGTCTCTTTCATCAACAAGGAAGATGTCTAAAACATCTCTGACCACTGAAGTTTCTAATTTGAAAAATGCAAAATTTAAAACAAAAAAAGATGAAAAAATAGAAAGAGAGAAAAGGAAGGAAAGAAAGAAAGTAGATGAAAGGAAGGCTGGAAGGAAAGAAAGAAAGAGGTTAAAGCAATGAACTTCCACATTTTTGTTCTTTGGGGGAACATTCTGTGCAAAGTTCATTTATGTATCTAAATCACACAGCACAGAGCTGGAAGACACAGATGGACCATGTTTAGGACTTAGGCGTTCAAGGCTGATAAAAGAAAACAGATGATCTGAGCCATATACCCATGGCATATGCCTGCAATCCTAACTACTTAGGAGTCTGAGATCTGGAGGATTTTAGTTAGAATCCAGCTCCAGAAGAAAAGTCCCTGAGATTCTATTTCTAAAATAACCAACAAAAACACCAAGGCTTGAATACTACTCAAGTAGTAAGAAAGTCAAACACCAGGCTCTGAGTTTAAATGGTAGAAAGATTCCCCCACCTCCAATAATCAAAATCAAGAGAAAAAATATGATTTGAGAATTATCAGGCGGTTACAGTTTCCAACTAAGCTTCTGGGTGTCAGTTGTGAAATGACTGAAGGCTTCAGACCTGAATTGAGATTAAATGTGGGGTTTAAAGTTATCAGACCTCCTTATAACATAGTCTTCTCATCTTTAGAAGGGAAAATAGCAGGAATTATCTCCCCTAGTAATTTGGATATTTTAGTAGGGCCACGGAGCGAACAATTAAAGAAATTTGTTATTTATGTCTCTGGTGTGTCCGTCAACATTCTTTAGAGAAATTAAATAATGGAGTATTCATGTGTCTAGGAGAGCCAAGGACAAAAAGAAGCTCCCAAGTTGAAGATGTAAATTTCTTTCCATCTAATTCATGACTCACGGGTTCTCAAAGTGGAACCCAGGGTTCAGCTGCATTTGCATTACTTGGAAACTTATTCAAACTCCATATTTTCATCGTTACCTCAGTCTGCACTACACCCAACTAACTGCACTGCACTGAAAACGCTGGCTGTCCTTTCACAAAAGAGGAGTCAGTGGGATCCAGCGTCTCATCCAAAATGTCCACGATGAAGCAGAAAACTGCTCGTCCTATCAAGAATCTGGAAAATTATAACCAGCCTGAGATCCAGCAATACTCAAGGTATTGAAATTCTCTGACAAGGAGTTGGAGAGCAACTTGATGAAGATGCTTCAAGGATAAATCTTCCAAACACAAACTTAAAACAAAATAGAGAAACATCATTAAAGACATACAAAGTTTAAAAAATAACAAAGCAAAATGTTTGGAATTGGAAAATAAGATTACCAAAATTGAAATTGAATTATTGAATGGGTTTGGTTATAGATGACAAGAATAGAATCTGTGAATCTCAGAATAAATGCAACAAATTTACTCAAATAGCAGCAGAAAGAAAAGAGTCCAGAAATCAATGAGCAAAATCTCAGGAATTGTAGGATGACAGCAGAAAGGCTAATATCACATTAATGTCACATTGCGGAAGGAGATGAGATAACGGGATTGTGGAGGAGAGATTTTAGGGAAATGATATTTAAAAACTGACTTTGAAATCTTAGGGAAAGTTAAAAATGTATTGAAGATACTGGTTGAACTCTGGATAGGTTATACCCAAAGAAAAGTCAAGTCAAGGTATATCATAATCAAAACCTCTGAACATGGAGACAAAGAAAAAAGCTAGAAAACATCTTGAGAAGGATAGCAAGTACAGCTGGGTGTCAGTAGCTCACACTTATAATCTTACTACAAAAATAAATGAATAGACAAATGACATGACTACATAATCCATGTATGTGATAATTCATCCAGCCATGAATGCATTAATATATATTTTTTAATTATTGTAGGTCTAGGAGTGTGGCCTAGTGATATATCTAGCAGGAATGAAGCCCTGGGTTTGATTCCTTAGTACACAGAAAAGGCCAAAGTGGTGCTTTGGCTCAAGGGTAGAGAGCTTGCCTTGAGAAAGCCCAAGGACAATGCCCAAGCCCTGAGTTTAAGCTCCAGGGCTTGCAAAAAATATTTTAAAGGTGATTTATAGAGGGATTACAGTTACATAAGTCATATGATGAGTACATTTCTTTTTGAATGGTGTCACTCCCCACCCTCATTTTCTTCCAGTTTTTCCCATCCTGGCTTCCCAACCCCCTCAAGTTGTATAACTCATTTCCAGCAAAGTGTTTAGTGTCGCTGTGGAATCAGTTCACCTTTTACATTAATGTAGTGTAGCAACATGATGCTCCTTAAAATTCTTAGCTCCTATGGTCACCAAAACAACCATCAACTTTCAACAGGAGTTTCAGAAGAGACAACCCATCCTCAAACGGTACTAGTGCAGCTTTCATCTTTCATATGGGCAGATGATCTTTAAAGAATCAGAAGATCATGCTGTGTTTATGTCCTCAGAGGAAAAAATTTAAGTCATCTTTTTCTCCTAATGTGAAATAGAGATTTCTCCCTCTCTCCCTCCCTCTCTCCTTCTCCCTCCCTCCATCTCTGTTTCTTCATGCTTCTGTCTCTTTTTGTCTCTTTCTTTCTCTTTTCCTTCTTTCCTTCCTTCCTTCCTTCCTTCCTTCCTTCCTTCCTTCCTTCCTTCCTTCCTTCCTCCCTCCCTCCCTCCCTCCCCCACCCCCCACACACAGAGTTGTGTTCAGTCTGAAAAGACAAGGGATTTCCCTTTCAAAGAAGTTCAGCAATGAGCTGTTTTGTCTAGGACTATGAATCTGTAACAAGCTTCTGTATTGCAGTGGTGTGGTGTGGTGTGGTGTGGTAGAAAGCATGAAGGAAATCCCAGACCTTCTTTTCTAGTTCACACAGCTGCACTTCTGGCTATTCTCATTCAAGGGACATGGCAGAAGAACATTTTAATAGATTGCAGAGTTAGGGACCTCATACGACTGAGAATGGACAGAAGAGTGAAGCAGAAAGTAAAAGGTTCTTAAGTTTGTCAAACTGCTCACATCACAATAAATTATTTCTGTGTCTATGTGTTGTGATATACAGAGATCAATAGAAAGATACTAGAGTTTTAGATTCTATTAAATTAACCCACTCATCTCACTTCTGTGATATTTTGAAAGAGGGTTTCTTCTTTTAAATAAACATACTCTTTTTTTTTTTTTTTTTTTTTTTTGCCGGTCCTGGGCTTGAGCTCAGGGCCTGAGCACTGTCCTTGGACTTTCTCAAGGCTAGAGCTCTACCACTTGAGCCTCAGCACCACTTCCAGCTTTTTTCTATGTATGTGGTACTGAGGAATCGAACCGGGGTCTTCATGCATGCTAGGCAAGCACTTTAACCACTAGGCCAAACTCCCGGCCCTTAAATAAACATACTCTTATGTGCATATTACATGCCTATACTTATATATGTGTGTGTGTGTGTGTGTGTGTATGTGTGTGTGTGTGTGTGTGTGTGTGAGAGAGAGAGAGAGAGAGAGAGAGAGAGAGAGAGAGAGAGAGAGAGAGCAATTCCCTTTTGCTTCTTACATTTTAACTAGTGCCCCAGCAAAAGAGAGATTCTGTGTGGCTCACAAATTACTTTCAATTATCAGATTCTCTCTGAGGCTAGCCAAGAGATTGTCAGTAATGCTGGAAAATACATTCTCTGACCTTGAATGTATTTATTAAAGCATTGCTTGGGTAAAATTTCCTTGAGATATTAAAGGGAATACTCTCCAGATGTGCCCAAAGAAGTAAGAAGAGTGTGCTGCCCTTTGTGACTTGGGCAATGAGTCTAAGGTACTTCTGTGAGGTCCTGACATGCACAATTCTGTATTAACAGGGAGAAATCCACAGGGCTTCTGTTCTACAGTACTGTGCTCAATAGTCAGGTTTTGCTTTTAAGCTTCCCACACGCTTCTGTTTAGACATACACCCCCTTTCTGGCAGAACAGTGTCTTGCTCAGACAACATGCAGAAACCACATCCAAGGTGATAATGATTGTGGTCAGGGGCATTGTAGATTATGTGAATGAATAAAAGCTGTTTTGCAAAAAAAATTAAATTAAAAAAATCAAGCTTTATTCTGTTTTGTTTCGTTGCACTGATGTGCTGTCATGGATGAAGATGGCAGTATTTTATTCCCTGTTGCTGAAATTGTGGGATTCTACTGGGAGAGGAGAGGAGGCATAGATTCATGCATGAAAAGAATTGGTTGGTATCTTGTGTGCCCAGTGCCATTTAAACTGGGGACTTCATTTCAGAGAAATGCCTGATTCTTCTGAAGTAATTCTTTGCAATGGGGTCTTACCAAGTTCCATAATAACTTAATTTGTCCTGGGAAGAAGAGTTTTCTTGGTAAAGAGTGTGTGTGGTCGCCGTGAAAGAGGCATGGCCAAAGACAATAACAGTGGGAAGCCTGGGGCTTTAAACTTGACTTGGGTATGTTTCTAAAGGAACATATTGATGAAATGATGAATTGATGAAATACACTGCCTGACTAGTGTCCTTGTATAATTCACACCATGGAAACAGAGGATTTTACAAATCCTTTGTCTTACCTCCTTAGCTTGGGTCTTCTTTGGACCCTTAAAACAAGACTTAGTGACATCCCAACTCATTAAGTTCCTGAGGCATTTTTCTATACATACAGGAATGATGGATCACAATGTAGTAAATGCCAATCATCACCCAGCTTAATGAAGGAAATTCTAAAGGTACCATGCTGCTGCCATGATTTAGACACAGCTTGTGAATTTCCCCTAAAGGTTCTAGCGTTGGAGGTTTGGTCCATAATGTGTTTGTGTTGAAGAGGTGAGATCTTTAAGAGGTGATGTAGAGTGGGAGGTCTTTAAGCCATTGGGGATTCTGTACCCAATGAAGGTGGATAGTTGTTCTTAGGAAAATGCTATAACATGGCTCCTTATCTCTTCCTGGCTTCCTGGATGATGGAATGATGTATTTGCTTCTGCCATTGCAATACCACCTGCTGTCTTAAGAGCCAACAGAGCTGATTCCATGCCCTGGAACCTTCAGAACAATGAGCTATAGACTTTTTTCCTCTATGAGATTACTCAGCCTCAAGTATTTCATTATAGTGAATGAAAATGGATTCCTACAGTCATTTTCCTCATTTGCATACTCTTCTCTTTACATCTCCATGGAGATGACTATGTCACTCAGTCTTCACAATCAACTTTATAATTGGCTTTGTCATATTAATCTCCTATCACTTTTGGTATATGAAGAAATCCAAACTGAGATTTCTCAGTGTAAGCCCTAGTGATAAGGCCATTAAAAATGTCCGAGCTGGGCTAGCACACAGTCTTCTTTCTCTTCATATTTGTCTACTTATACTCTCAAGACAACTTCCGCACCAATCATCTCTAACAGAGGAATCTCTCTGTCTTTCCCCTTGTCTTGAACCCTTTCAATGGTCTTCTCTTCAAGAGCATATTCAGCTCCTTTGAGACAAGAGCAATCTTTTTCCATACAGTAACTGCCACAGAATGTATGCCTTGACAGTCTACTTATTACTCAAGATGCCACAATACCACTGAGGTATGTGGAGTTCTTTTAATGAAACTTCCATCAATCAGCTTTTCAGCCTTGATTACCTTGTCTCACTTTATTTGCATGTACACCCAAAAGCATATGAGTGTCTCCCCCAGCCACCACAAGTGTCCTAGGCAAATGAAAAAAATTCCATTCTGCAACTTTCATCTTACTCATACTAGGTACCAGTGGTTCATGCCTATAATCTTAGCTGTTCAGGAGGCTGAGATGTCGGGATTGCAGTTTGTAGCCAGGTTGGGCAGAAAAGTCTATGACTCTTGTCTCCAATTACCCAGTAAAAAGTCAGAAATCAAGCTATAGATTAAGAGGTAGAGGGGCGTCCTTGAGTGGAACTGCTATAGGAAAATGCCCAAGCCCTGAACTCAAGTTCTAGTACTGGGGAAAAATATATCTTATTCATTTTAATAACTCATTAAAAAAGCTGACTGGAATACAGACTGCATGCATTTAAAAGATATATGCTAAACAGAAGAAAGGAAAAGAGCAAAGTATTTGTATATTTACATCTCGTTTTATCTTTTTTAACTGTAAAATGCTACTGGAAAAGCTGGTGACTTATACACATATGAAATAGCTGATGCTTCTGAGTTAGTGTGGAGTTCGCCAACTCCATAGGCCTGAGGTCAGCTAGTGGATTTACTGGTGGCTCAGGAGTTAGAAATGGCCTCTGTTGGTCACATAGGACAGTTAGTAGAATATTAATCTAGGTGGAGAATCCTTTGATAGCAAAGTTTGCCTGGGACTCAAGTGGATTTTTTTTCTCTCTAGTACCATCAGTCTGTCACGCATAGGGCCAAAGTTGAGGTTGCAAGGGGAAGCGAGGGAGCAAACTGGACTGTTTGTGTCATAAGATTGCTGGAGTCAACAGTAGGTAAGGTTCTGTTTGTGAAGGACAGTGCATGGATAAGCCAGAACCAGTGCAAGAGAATGCTGGTTAATGGGGTGGAGATAAGAAGTGAAATGACTCTAGTCCATTTCCCACAGGCCCACACAGTCATGGCATTCCCCCACTTAAGCCACATCTCCACTTGTGGCCTTTTTGTTAGTTATTTGTAGCTATGAGTTTTGTAGATTTGTCTGGGAAAGCTGGCTCTACATGGTAATTGTGAGATCTTAACCTTGTGAGGAGCTAGGCTTAGAGATGTGAGTTGACAGCACTCTGCTGTTTTATCAACTACTGTGTTAGCCTTTTGTAGTCTTTAATAAAACATTGATTGGAAACACACCCACTTATTGAATTTTTCTTTTCTTTTCTTTTTTTTTTGTCGGTTGTGGGGCTTGGATTCAGACTGAGCACTGTCGCTGAGCTCCTTAGCTCAAGGCTACTGCCCTACCCCTTGAGCCACAGGGCTGCTTCTGGTTTTCTAGTGGTTAATTGGAGATAAGAGTCCCATGGTCATTAGTGCTGGGGCTGGCTTTAAATTGTGATCCTCATATCTCAGCCTCCTGAGTAGCTAGGATGACAGGTGTGAGCCACCCCGCCTGGCTTTTTTGTTTATTTTTTCTCACATATATAATAAACATTATCCTTCTACCTCCCATGTCTCTTGAACGTCCTTACTTTTTCTCTCCATAAGTTTTGTTACTTTGTTTAATGTCCTTATATCTAACTTCTAGTTGGTTTATCATTTCTAATGATTTCTTATTCAATGGCTTAATGAATTGATGATTTAAAAAAAAACTTCAGTGGGTGCATTTCTGGAAGAGCTATTTAATGTTTTCTTCACATCTGTCTATTTCAATCTTTTTTTGCCTTTTTAAAATATTTTTATTGCAATTAATAAAGGGGTTACATGATATTTGCCAGACAGAAGGTGCATTAATTCACATACATTGATACCCTTTCACATGTCTTGGTCCCCATTACCCTCCCCTCCATCCCCCCATCTTGGTTTTCCCCCCTTCCCTATCCAATTTCAAGTAACCAAATACAAATATATCCAATATACCAGATAACAAAGTGAAATACTGTAACAATATGAGATAACCAAGGGACAGCAAAAGAGATGAGAGATAACATAGTACATTAAGGACAACAATCATTCGTTATATGGATTTTGCTTCAATATCCTAGATGTCCATTCAATTGGCTTCATACTGTATGGCCTTATGTATCAATGTTTTGCTCTATTGCAAATCTTTGCTAGTAGAGCCTAAGGTTTCTACTGATTATGAGGAATGAGGGAAACCATTAAGCCTAAGTTCCTTTGAGTCTGATTTTTTCTAAGTCTTTCCATTTCCTAACAAATGGGGCGATGTCATTCTTTCTGACAGCAGCATAGAATTCCATTGTGTACAAATACCACATATTGTTGATCCATTCATCAACTGAGAGACATCTAGGTTGGTTCCATATCTTTGCTATGGTGAATAATGCTGCAATGAACATTGTTGTGCTAGTGGATTTAGTATGCCCTAGTTTCTGGATGGTTGGGTAAATGCCAGGTAGTGGAATTGCTGGGTCATAGGGAAGCTCTGTGTTTAGCCTTTTGAGGAACTGCCATACTGCTTTCCATAGTGGTTGAACGAGTTTGCACTCCCACCAACAGTGTAGTAGTGATCCCTCCTGGCCACATCCCCTCCAGCATCTGTTGTTATTAGTTTTCCTGATCCTGGCCATTCTAACTGGAGTGAGGTGGAATCTTAGAGTTGTTTTGATTTGCATTTCTTTTATGACCAGAGATGTTGAGCATTTCTTCATGTGTCTATAGGCCATTTTTGTTTCTTCTTCAAAGAAGACTCCCTTTAAGTCTTTGGCCCATTTTTTAATGGGATGGTTGTTACTCTGGAGATTAGTTTTGGAGTGATTCAATTTTTTGAGCTGTTGATATATTTTAGATATGAGGCCTTTGTCCATTGTATGGTTGGTGAAGATCTTCTCCCATTCGGTAGGCTTCCTAATTAATTTACTAGCTATGTCCTTTGCCATACAAAAGCTCTGCAGTTTAATGCAGTCCCACTTATCCAGCCTTTGTCTGATTTGTTGTGATTCTTGGTCCTTATTAAGAAAGTTTCTACCTGTGCCAAGGAGGCCTAGTGTATCTCCTATTCCTTATTGTAAAGTTTTCAGTGTGTCAGCTTTTACCACCAGGTCTTTGATCCATTTGGAGTTAATTCTAGTACAGGGTGACAAAGAAGGATCCAACTTTAGTTTTCTGAAGGTGCTTAACCAGTTCTGCCAGCACAACATGTTGAAGAGGCTATCTTTCTTCCATTCTATTTTTTTGTCTCCCTTGTCAAAGATTAGGTGGCCATAGGTCTGTGGTTTAATATCTGGGTCCTCAGTTCTATTCCATTGATCTTCAGGCCTGTTCTTGTACCAGTACCAAGCTGTTTTGATTATTATAGCTCTGTAATAGAATATAAAGTTTGGTATTGAAATTCCTCCAGTACTGTTCTTTCTGCTAAGAAGTGTTTTTGCTATACGGGGTCTTTTATTATTCCATATGAAATTTTGGATCGCTCTTCTATTTCTTTAAAGAATGACACTGGGATATTGATGGGTATTGCATTGAATTTAGAGATAGCTCTTGGCAAGATTGTCATTTTCACAATATTGATTCTTCCAATCCAGGAGCATGGGAGGTTTTTCCATTTCATTAGTTCTGCTTTAATTTCCTTTTTCAAGGTTTTAAAGTTTTCATCAAAATGGTCCTTTACATTCTTAGTTAAGCTAATTCCTAGGTACTTTATTTTCTTTGAGGCTATTGCAAAAGGAGTTGCTTTCCTGATTTTTGCCTCATTCCTCTCACTGTTGGCATAGAGAAAGGCAGTTGATTTTTGAGGGTTAATTTTATAGCCTGCTACCTTCCAAAGTTTTGAATAAGCTCAAAGAGCTTGGGAGTAGAGTCTATAGGATTCTTTAAATACAGAATTATGTCATCTGCAAAGAAAGAAAATTTTACTTCCTCTTTCCCTACTTGGATCCCCTTTATGCTTGCTTCTTGCCTTATTGCACTGGCTAGGAATTCTAATACTATGTTAAAGAGGAGTGGAGAGAGTGGGCATCCTTGTCTGGTTCCTGATTTTAGAGGGAATGGCTTTAGCTTTTTGCCATTAAGTATAATACTAGCTGTGGGTTTGTCATACACAGCCTTTATTATATTGAGGAATGTTCCATGCATTCCTGGTTTCTCCAGGAATAACATAAAGGGGTGTTAGATCTTGTCAAATGACTTTTCCGCATCTATTGGGACAATCATGTGATTTTTGTCCTTGCTCCTGTTGATTTGTTGAATTATATTAATTGATTTGCCTATGTTGAACCAGCTTTGCCTCCCTGTGATGAATCCTGTTTGATCATAGTGTATACATTTTTTGAAAAGTTGTTGTAGACGGTTGGCCAGTATTTTGTTGAGAAGATTTGCATCGATGTTCATCAAAGAAATAGGTCTATAGTTCTCTTTATTTGATGGATCTCTGTCTGGTTTGGGGATGAGGGTTATACTGGCTTCATAGAATGAGTTTGGTAAAGAACCTTCATTTTCAATTTCATTGAAGAGCTTGAGGAGTATTGGTGTGAGCTCTGCTTTGAAGACCTTATAGAATTCAGCTGTGAATCCATCTGGCCCTGGGCTTTTCCTAGGTAGAAGTTCTCTTATTGCCATTTCTATTTCAGTGCTTGAAATAGGCCTGTTTAGTTGGGTTAGTTCTTCTTGGTTCAATGTGGGTATGTCAATATTGGCTAGGAATTCACCCATTTCTTCTAGATTCTCAAATTTGTTGGCATAAAGGTTTGAGAAGTATTCCCTCATGATATTCTGGATCTTGGTAATTTCTGTCATGATATTACCATTTTCGTCTGTGATTTTGTTTATTTCAGTATGCTGTTCTCATTTTTTTGGTAAGATTCGCTAAGGGTTTGTCAATTTTGTTAATTCTTTCAAAGACCCAACTCCTTGTTTTGTTGATTCTTTCTATATTTTTTTTGAATTCCAAATCGTCTAATTCTGCTTTGATTTTAATAATTTGCTTCCTTCTACTGGGATTATTGTTGGTTTGTTGATCTTTTTCAAAGAGCTTAAGGTGACACATTAACTTGTTGGATTGCGATTTTTCCAACTTGTTGTTGTAGGCACTCAGAGCTATAAATTTTCCTCTGAGTACTGCCTTTGCTGTGTCCCAAAGGAGCTGGTATTTTGTGCGCTCCTTATTGTTAATTTTCATAAACTGTTGGATTTCTGTTCTGATCTCTTTGATGACCCATTGGTGATTCAACAATGTGTTGTTCAATCTCCATGAGTTACAGGGTTTTCGTTGGTGGAGATGTGTGTTCAGTTCCAATTTGATGCCTTTGTGGTCTGAGAACATGCAGGGAATAATTTCAGTGTTTCTGAATCTGTCCAGGTTTGTTTTATGGCCTAAGATGTGGTCTATTTTGGAAAATGTCCCATGTACTGCTGAAAAAAACATATATTGTGTTGTTGCTGCGTGGAATATTCTGCAGATGTCTGTTAGATCTAGTTGGTCTATATAGTTGTTCAATTCTAAGGTTTCTCTGTTGAGTTTTTGCCTTGTTGATCTGTCCATAGGTGAGAGTCGTGTGTTAAAGTCACCAACAATCACTGTGTTTCGATCTATGTATGGTTTCAGTGAAAGTAAAGTTTGCTTGATGAAGTTCAGAGCTCCAGGATTGGGTGTGTAGATATTTAGGATCATTATGTCTTCCTGGAGGAAAGATTCCTTTAGTAGTATGTAGTAACCTTCTTTGTCTTTTCTCACTGATTTTAGTTTGAAGTCTATTTTATTTGATATGAGGATGGCAACTCCAGCATGTTTATGGGGGCCGTTAGCTTGATAGAGTTTATTCCAACCTCTCACTTTCAAAAAATGTTTGTTTTTTGGGGTAAGATGTGTCTCTTGAAGACAGCAGAATGATGGATCTTGCTTTTTGATCCAACTAGACAGTCTATGCAGTTTAATTGGAGAGTTAAGTCCATTGATATTGAGAGTTAGGATTGAGAGATATTTATTAGTTCCTACCATTTTTAAAAGCTTTTATTAGGGCCTGTGTCTTGACAGTTCTTGTGATACTTCGATGGTATGATGTTTAGGTGCCATTTCTTTCTCTGTATTGCATTTATGTTGGTTTTCTATGTGTAGAACATCTTTGAGAATTTTCTGTAATGTTGGTTTGGTCGCTCCATAATGTTGCAGATTTTCCCTGGAATGGAATGTTTTTATTGTTCCCTCAGTTATGAATGAGAGCTTAGCTGGTACAGTATTCTTGGTTGGTAGTCATTTGACTTAAGGGGATGACATATATGCTTCCAGTCACTTCTTGCTTGTATGGTCTCTGCTGAGAAATCTGGGGTTATTCTGATTGGTTTGCCTTTATAGGTGATTGATCCCTTCTCCCTGGCTGCCTTTAGGATCCTTTCTTTGGTTTCTATTGTTCCAATTCGGATTATAATGTGGCGGTGGGATGTTCTTTTCTGGTCAGGTCTGTTTGGGGTTCTAAAAGCTTCTTGTATCTGGATGGGCCTGCCCTTCTGGATATTTGGGAAATTCTCTGCGATGATTCCCTGACGTATATTTCCAATACCATTGACCTCTTTCTCCAGTCCCTCCTCAATACCTATTTGCCTTAAATTAGGCTTCCTAATTGTATCTTGGACCTTCGGAAGTGCTCTCTCATATTTCCTAGATTTGGATTGACTCATTTTCTGTTCTTTCTCTATAGCAACTAAATTATCTTCAGCCCCAGAAATTCTCTCTTCTGCATTGTCTAACTTGCTGTCAAAGCTATCTACTTTATTCTTTATCTCCCTTGCTTCTAATTGCTCATTTTTGATGCCTTGCATCTCTTTTTTTAGATAATGTATGGATTTCTTTAGCTCCTTTATTTCCATTTGAATGGTTAGCTCAGTAGCTTTATTCTCTTTGACATTTGCTGGAGTTTGGTCACCTTTTTGTTTGTAGTTTCTATGAAGTCATCTATATTTCTTTGAAAAACCTTTATTATGGCATTATTTTTGGTTTCTCATTTTTCACTTATTACCTTGTTTATGGTTTCCTCTTGTTTAGCTATGGCTTCCTCCCTTACCTCTTTCTTTATATTTTCACATTTTTCATTAATGGTGTTTATCAGTTGCATTTGTATAGCACTTGGAAGGCTCTCCTTTAGGTTTGCCAGTGACTGTTCCATTATCCGTTAATATTGGGGGGGGGATGTTATTCCTTGATTGGACATTTTTCTTGAGTTTCTTGTTCTGCCCATTTGAAAATGGGAGCAAGATTAATACTAAACATGATTATAATTTTTCAGATATAACCAACCTAGACCTCTTTAGCTGGCAGACACTAGATGTTCACAGTTTTTGATTGGTATTATCACTCTTTCTTTTTCTGCACTTACAGACCAGTCTAATACAACTACTGGTAACCGATTTATGTCCAAAACAATAATCCTCTCAATCCAATCTCTATTGTATTTAAGTCCCTCTGGACCTAGAGTATATTTGAACACCTAAATATACAGTATTGCTCAACAGCCATCAAGTGTAGATCCATGCATTATAAGGGTTGAAAGATGAACAGAGGAACAGAGATAGAAAAATAGTATGAGAGAGAACAGGGGAGGTACAAGAGGAGTAACGTAGGATTGTAAGATTATTATAGTTATGAAGAAAAGGTAAAGCGTAAGGATAACTGACCTAAGTTGATAAGCAGGTAGTGTATTTGAGTACAAAGTTTGGAAAGTATTAGATAAAACTTATGAAAGTAAGAAGGGTAATAAGAAGAATATATCGAGAAAAGAGGGAGGTAGATATAGGAGATTTCAATGATGAAAAATTTTAGAAAGAAAGAAAGAAAAAAAAGGAAAGTAAGACAAAAACAACAACAAGCACAAAAAACAAAAAAAAAACCCATATAGAACGAAAAACAGGGAAACAAAAAACAAAAACAAAAAAGCAAAAACAACAACAGGAAAATCAAAAAAAAAGAAAAGAAAAAGATAAAGGTGGGGGGAGATTCCTCACTATTGTGAGCTCTTACTTAAGAAATACTAGGGTTGAGACCAGGAGATTAAAAAGCAGGTGACTGTATCAACATAGATATCGTTTGTATTCAGACTGTACCCAGAACTGTGACTATGTTTCCAGGAACGACCACAGTGACAGAGGGATGTGGGAGAGAAAAAAGAAAAAAAAAGTGTAGGTAGGATGATAAAGAGAAAATAAGAACACCTATAAATGCAAATGAAAAAAGAGGTGGAAGAAAAAAAAAGAAAAAAAACCCCAAACAAAGACAAAGAACAGGATAAGAACAACAACAAAAAATTAAAGAAAAAAAAAAGGTATTTTTCAGGATTTTTTTGGGGAGGGCAGGGCAGGATAAGAAACTTGTGTCTCCACTAAATTTGGGACCCGAACACTTCAGAAAATCTTTTTCTTGTGATTTGGCTATGAGGTTTTTCGGATCCAATTGCTTGTTTGGGAAAATGAAGCTGAAAGATCCGCAGGTGGATTTTGTTTACCAGGCTTGTGGCTGGCGCAGGCGGATGGACTTCAGCAGCTCTGGGGCCGGATTTCTGGCTAAGGGATCTCTGGGAAATCCTTTGCCAGTAAGAAAGATGGCGCTGTCAGCACCACCTCTCAGGCTCTAATTGCTTTGGCCAGGTTGTTGCCAGTAGTCAAGATGGCGCTGCTCTCAGCTGGAGGGGGAGGGGCTCCCTCCCACTGCTGGTCCCGGAGCGGAAGTGGAAACTTCTCCTCGGAGGTACTCACAAATTGCTGGATTCTCTGGTTCCGTGAAGCTAGCAGGTCCGTGCATGGCCGGGTGTCGGGTCTGGGCTCGCACAGGCTCTGTGTGGCTCTGTCTGTAGCCGGCAAGTTGTGGTGCCAAGAAGCACTGCTGCTCAGATTCAGAAGAGCCGCTTTGCCTCTGCAGTTGCTCTGAGCGGCTGGCACCGGTCCCTGCTGTCTTCTTTGTGCCTGATTTCTGCCTTTTTCCTCTGTGACTGAGGTCTCTGTATCGCTAAAGCTTACTTAGGATCGATTTGAGGTATGTACTGTCCCCTACGCTACCCAAACTGGTATCTTGGTGAGAGCTCAGAAAGACTCAAACTGAACTGCCGCCATCTTCCGCCCAACCCCTATTTCATTCTTTTTATGGAGCTTCATATTCTTTTACCAGTTGTCATTCATTATCTTAAGGCTTTAATCATTTTCGCATACGTTGTAAAAAATTTCTCTCCTAATTCTTTCCTGGGGGGGATCTCGTGTAGACTGGTTCTTTGTCTATTTTTGAAGTTACATATTCACATTAGCTCCTTTTCAGCAAGGATGAATGAATAGCAACCTATGCAGTGGAAGGTATAAATCTCTGAGGAGGTTCAGCATTGTTTCTCATCAGATACCCTAGGTAGCATTGTCATGGAAACGCTTTGATGTTCATTTCTTGACTTAAAGTAGATAAATTACATTGTGGGTAGGTAAGTATTTTTAGGTTATTATTTTTTGTCTTCACTGTAGATTTATTTCAATTCTAAATTGCTATAAGAGCAAAAGTAAGCTTGTAACTCTCAGAAGAAATACTGTTTCTTCCTACCTAAATTCCAGACCTAAGGAAAAAAGGTGGGTCTTTTTTCCCTTTCTTTACTTTTCCCAATGTTGGTGATGAACCCAGCTTTGCAGATGGTAAGCATGTGCTGTACCAATGAGCTACATCCTGAGTTACTCTCCTCCCCCTCCTCCTCCTCCTCCTCCTCCTTCTTGTGTTTCCTTTCTCTGTTTAATGTGTTCTCTCATTGACTTTGTATTTCTTTAAATTACTTAGTTTTGCAAATCCAGGTGCTTGTTTTCTCTCTAGGGTTATCACAGAACCCATTCATCTCCAAGACAGACTGCTCCACCCTCTACTCCTGAGTCCAATGACACGCTCTTCCAAGTATTTCTAGCACTACATTTTGGTTCTTCATCTTTTCCTCTGGTTCTCTAGAATTTTTCTTTCTAAGAGGCCAGTTATGTATTTAAATATTACTCATTTTTTTAAAATTCAAAATGTGTGGATTTATTATAGGAAAGTTCCAGGTCATTTTAATGACCATGTTACACGAAGTGAAAGCATTCCACATGTTTGTTGAAGACAGAAGAGTGCCTCTACCTATGTATGGAAACACACACACACACACACACACACACACACACACAATATAAGAGCTTAAATAAGAAAATTCAGCAAGTGTTCCATAGATCACAAATGTAAAACAAAAATATTTTACTCTTAATTTTTCCGTGTAGCTAGCAACATGGAGAATAATCCCCATTGTCCAAGGTGAATTTTTTTTCTTGTCCTTTCTACAAGAAAGCAAGATTTTGAGTCCTGGTCCTGATAGTTTAAATAGCCAGTGGTAAAGTGCTTGCTTTGCATGTAAATGGCCCTATGTTTTATCTGTAGCATAGCAATAACAGCAACAGCAAAATTCCATTGTTTTATTCACTTTCATTGTAAGTGATGCAATAAGTGCAAATGAATCTTAATCTTAAAGGTCACATTGCTTGAAAGCTCAGAAAACCGAGAAGCCAGGCACAATGGCTCATGCCTGTAATCCGAGCTACTCAGGAGGTTTAGATCTGAGGATCACTGTTCAAAGCCAGGCAGTAACTAAAGTCCCTGAGACTCTTATTTCCAATTAACCATCAGAGAACAGGAAGCAGCACTGTGGCTCAAGGGGTAGGGCAGTAGCCTTGAGCTGAAGAGCTCAGGGGCAGCACTCAGGCCCAGAGTTCAAACCCCATGACCAACAAAAAAGAAAAAAGAAAAAAAACAAAAAGATTCCTTTGCTGAATACTTGTTTGTTAAACACGACATTTGAAATATGACATATAAAAATTTAAAAAAGAAAAAAGAAAAGAAAAGAAAAAGAGAAACTAGAGGAGTTAACTATAGACTCAACAGTACAAGTTGGTAAAAGTAGATTTTTCATTCATCTCACCTCTGCCACCATTTGCTTTATTATTTATTTATAATTCTGAAATGATCGTTTCTCTCTCATTTTATTTTGTACCAATTTCTAGATCCCTGTTAAATATTTCACATCATTTCCAATGCTGAGGTTCTTTGTACAAAGTTGTTCAAACAAAACTTTGATAGTCTTCATAATACATAGTTATGAATCTTATCACATGCCACACACATGTTTCCCAACCCACCTAGACATGTCTGTTATTTTCTATCATTTTTTCTTTGTAATATCAGACACCAAAAATCTTCTGGCCTGCCTGCCTTCTTTCCTTTCCTTTCTTTTCCTTTCCTTTCCTTTCCTTTCCTTTCCTTTCCTTTCCTTTCCTTTCCTTTCCTTTCCTTTCCTCTCCTCTCCTCTCCTCTCCTCTCCTCTCCTCTCCTCTCCTTTCCTCTCCTTTCCTTTCTTTCCTCTCTCCCTCCCTCCCTCCCTCGCTCCCTCCCTCCCTCCCTCCCTCCCTCCTTCCTTCCTTCCTTCCTTCCTTCCTTCCTCCCTCCCTCCCTCCCTCCCTCCCTCCCTTCCTTCCTTCCTTCCTTCCTTCCTTCCTTCCTTCCTTCCTTCCTTCCTTCCTTTCTTCCTTTCTTCCTTCCTTCTTTCCCTCCTGCCTTCTTTCCTTTCTTGAATTTTTTAGGAAGTTTCTCATCAGCATTTTTTCTTTCAGCATATGGAGGGGTTATGCAACTTCTGCAATGGAATAATTTATATGTGTGGGTTCTCACACCAATTTACTTCCAGCATTTTTTTTAAAATAAAAGACTTTTTGAAATTGTTGACGATGGTGTCATGCAAGAAGTAAGAAATGCACAGAGAAGTAAGGCAGAGTATATTAACTTGAGGCATGATCCTTGTCACCTAATCAAACCTGTGTAATTCATTTTATTTCCATCTATGATACTTAGTGATTTTAGCAATATTTTACAGAAGCTAAACTCACTGTGTTAAATGTACCAGTAATGAAATAATTTCCACTTAATACTCCAATTAGGCATCGTACCTTATTTTAACCTATTAGCAATTTTCATAGACATTGTGAATACATCTCAGAAGCAAAACCTTTAGGTCCTTATTACATATATCCTCAATCTTTTTAACCGTTTTTCTTTCTTCACATTTCATGCCCAGACTCCCAAACTGAGATGGAAACAAGTGGAGGCTCACATTAGTTTTTGGAGTATTTGCCATTGAAGCTGAAAGTCTGTTATCAAGTTATCAACCAGAATGACTTTGCTTTTGGTAAGTCACATCAAGGTGCTAGTCTTCCAATGGCTTCCCATTTCTCTTAGAAGGGAATTCCTCCAAACGGTTGCAAATTTCTTCAAAGGCTGGACCTGATTATGTCTCTGAACAATTTTTTTTTTGCCAGTCTGGGGCTTGAGCTCAGGGCCTGAGCACTGTCCTTGGACTTTCTCAAGACTGGAGCTCTACCACTTGAGCCTCAGCACCATTTCCAGGTTTTTTTTCTATGTATGGTACTGAAGAATCGAAACAAGCTCTTTGTGCACTCTAAGCAAGCACTCTACCACTAGGCCAAACTCCTGGCCCTTTGAACCATCTCTTTACCCTTGTTGGAACATGTCAAGCACCCTTGAGCCCAGAGCCATGATGGATTTTCCTTCAGCTCAAAAACTCCCCAAACAACTCAATGGCTCATTTCTTCTACTTCAAGTCTTTTCTCAGCAAATTATTCTTAAAATTTCCCTTTCATTCATTCTTAACTTCTTTTTTTTCCTTTTCCTCCACTGCACTGATCAGATCTGGGAGAAATAGACATTTGTTTATCACCAATCTTTTTGCCTCTAACTTGTAGGTGAGATCCATGAGGGGTGGTCAGTGTGCGTCACTGCTCTCTTCTCAACTTCCAGAGCAATGGCACGGATATTTGCTGAATTCATGTCTAGACCGAATAGAGATTTTCAGTGTGTCAGAGGTTCAGTTGCACTTTCTATTTGCACTTCCCATTTCATATTCATCCTGAGCCTTCACTACAGAAAACTGACTTTTTAGAAGTATATATGGAATGGTGTAATTTCCTCTTTGTACTTAATCTCTCTCCTTCATTAGTATTACTTAGAAAGGGACAATAATGGAAAAGTTTGTACTTACTATATCTTCTTCCCTGTCACTAACAAAGCCTATGTGGGCAATAACGAGACTGGAATAAATACTGGGTTTAGAGTGAGAGTTTATTCTAACTGCCCTAAAGACATGATCCTTCAAAGTCATTAAAGATTACAAAGGTATTGGGTCTCTAACATGTTGTTCCAAACTGAGAAAATGTCCTCCAATAATAACAATGATTTACACTGAATAAATATATATAATTATATTCTAAATGCTTTAACAATATTAAGAAAATACTTGTTAATATTAGACCTTATTGATAAAATATTGATACTTTAATAATATTAACAAAAATAATTGGTAATAATTATTTCTGAATATTGTGTTCCTAATTGTTGACAGGCTCTTGGAAAAATACTTCGACATGAATGCAAATAAATCTTTTATTTAGTTGGCAAAGCTTATTTTGAAAGAGAATATGTTCTTTAAATTAAAGGGCATTTGCGCCCTTCTTATTAGTTCCTTATATTAGTTGATATTTCTTACCTTTTTTAATTCTCTGGAACTGATTTACTGTTATCAATTATTTCAAATATAATGTGTAGCAACCTAACCTTGCCAACTAAAAAGAATTGTCTAAGTCCACTAGCATCTTCTACATGAAAAATTTAAAGCTCATTTATTTATTATATTAGATTTTTATATATGTGGTTGTAGATTTAAAAAAAGGGAAGGAAAGAAAGAAGTAAAGAAGACAAGGAGAAAAGGAAGGAGGCAGAGAAGAAGGGAAGGATGGAGAGAAAGAAACAAAGACAGAAGTAGAGAGGAAGGATAAATAGAAAAGTGAAAGGAGGGGGAGAAGAAGAAGGTGGTAAGGAGGGGAGAAAGAGAAAAGGAAGAGGGGGAGAGGAGAGAAACCCATGACCACTCTCCTGTGTCAAACTCAGCCCTTTGGGGAGATTTTGTAAGCTTCGATGTGCGCTCTGCTCTTATTGCAACTCTTTTTTTTTTCTTTGCAAATAAAAACCTGGCATGTCTTTGAAGTTTTAAATGCATCAAAGGCTTATTTCCATTAATTTTAAATTACTCTTCCTAAAAGCCTGTCTACTGTTAGCAGTGTCTGAGAAGGATACACTGCTCTACTGTGTCCTGGGTTCTTGAAGCAGAAGAGCTACTTAATTGATAATACTGAGAGGGAATTGTCCTTTAACTTGTAACAAGCCCCCATCATCTATTATAGACCCCTGAGGCACATGGAACAGAAGAAAGGTATCTGATCCCACTATGAGATTCTGTATTAAAAAGGGAACTAGAAATCATGGAACCGAATTTATACTTCCAGCCAACAAGTATTAACTTTTTTGGTAATTTCTATGACTATTTGAGTGAAGGCAAAATAGTCCTTGCCAGAAACTAGCAATTTTTCAAAAAAAGTCAATTTTATATCCTAGAACATTTATTTATTGTCAAACCTGAAGATTTGTGAGATTTGGGAAAATAGCCATTAATGCTACACTACATTTGTTAAAGCTCTAATAATACGTTTGTATGATTAGTTTGTTAGTTTTTTTTTTTTGCCAGTCCTGGGCTGAGCTCAGGGCCTGAGCACTGTCCTTGGACTTTGTCAAGGCTAGAGCTCTACCACTTGAGCCTCAGCACCATTTCTGGCTTTTTTTCTATGTATGTGGTACCGAGGAATCGAACCTGGGTCGTCGTGCATGCTAGGCAAGCACTCTACCACTAGGCCAAACTCCCGGCCCCTGTTAGTTGGTTTTTACATTGAGAAATTTCCCACTGATCCTCATTTGATATTTCCATTAACATGTCTTATTCTCAAGACAATGGGCTAATAACAGTCTATGAACATATCCTTGTAGCTGCACACTAGTAGTTAGTAAACTTTAAATTACTCCCCTGAACATACTCATCACACTTAGTTTTAGCCATGAGATTTGTTCATATAGATTTAACTTTCAAAAGTAAAGCTCAGCTGGGAGTGTGGCTTAGTGATACATTGCTTGGCTAGAATTTGTGAGGCCCTGGGTTTCATTCCTCAGTACCATATAAACAGAAAAAGCTGAAGGTGGTGCTGTGACTCAAGTGGTGTAACACTAGCCTTGAACACAGAGAGACTCAGGGACAGAGCCCAGGCTGTATGTTCAAGCCCCAGGAATGGCCAAAAAAAATTAACTTGTAATTAGAAAGCAACCAGCTATGTTGTGTTAATGGATGTAATACGTAAATTTTCAACATTGGAAAATTTAACTTGATTATCTACCAAGTTGAATAAATTAATTTTTTTCACTTCTTCCCCATTTTCCTTTTTCATGGTGCCAAGGATGAAACCCTCATGCATGCTAGGCCAACAGTTTCCTGCTGAGCTACAATATCTGTTCTGTGTTCATTTAGTTAAGTCTATCATTTTCCAAAATGTGCTACTTAACTGTTTTATTATAAAGATATGACACTAAGATTCAGAAGAATGATATTATAATAAATTATATTAGGAAATTTACCCTTTAATGCATTCTCCTGGGTAAGAACTACAAACATCTTGGACTCAATCAATAAGCAAAGACTCAGATGACAAACAAGGTTTATTTTGTATTAGCACAGCAGCCTACTTATTCTAAGCCCATTATAACTGCTTACTCTTTGTAAAGAAGGGGTGCAAGGAAATATGAGAGATTTTTGCCAGCAACTACTGGGAAAAGTTATAACCAAATTATATAGAATTTATCACAAATGCATTATTGTCCTAATATTTAAGTATGTATGTCTCCCTCCAATAGAAAATGACACAAAACAAATTCATTCTTCTTTATGTTCAATCTGAATATCAGTCTGTCCTTATACTATTTAATTACAGCTAATTCCTTATAATGGCACCTACTTTTTATTGGGGAAAGAAGTATAGTTATTTAACTATACCAGCAAATAAATGTGCTGGTAATAATCTTGTTCAAATGCCTCATGTCAGAGACAATAAAACTAAAAGACAAAGGATTTTTTACTTGTCCCAAGATACTATATCTGGGTGTGAAAGATTCCACATAAGCACCAACCAAGGATACAAACTGGATGCCATCAGTGAATTGTCAAACCAAGAATGGCTGGTTGAAAGAATGGGGATCCAGACTCTGACCCCAGAAGAGTAAAGAGACAAAAAACAAAAGAATGAATGGGCTTCAGAATCATTGCTGACAAGGTATTAGGATTATTTCCTGTTGACCCTGAGCAGGAACTTGGCTCATTTTCTTGAGGTCCATAGGTTAGTTTGATATGGGTGATTCTATATATCCTAAACAGATCATAGGTTTGAGTGCCAAGAGCTAGACCTGCTCTACTGATTTAAGTTAGGAAAGTCATCCTGACTTCATTGCAAATCAATTGTATCTTTTAGGAAATTTGTCTTGCTGCTTTCCCATTTTCTAGACCTATAGGTTCTGTGTCTAGCTGTTTGACCCTTCCTTTCTACTTCCCTTCTCCCTCCCCTCACCCCCTCTTCTTTTCTCTTCTTTCTTTTTTGTTTTTGTTTTTCTGGTGTTAGAGTTGGAGTCTCATGCTTGCTTTGCTTGCTTGCTCAGCTTATGCTCTAATACTTGAGTCATGCCTCCACCTGGCTTTTTGGCATTTTGTTGATTAACTGGAGTTTCTAGGTGTGTGTGTGTGTGTGTGTGTGTGTGTGTGTGTGTGTGTGTGTGTGTGTACTCTGACTGGCCTCAAATCAAGATCCTACAGATCTTTGCTAGGATTACAGTATAAACCATCACAAATGACAACTTAACTGATCTGGAAAATGAGAGTGAACAGGAAGTGAATGATAATGATTACTCATGAGATAGACACATATGAAATGCTTGGGATTAAGCCAGAAACAAAGTGGGACTGAGTGAGTCCTATAGAATGGCTCCTTCATGAACTCAGAAAATACCGAAGAGTAATCAATGCATAAGGTAAGTGAAAGAATGAACCATAAAGAAAGACACACAATTCTGTATTTTTCATTCAAGAACCCTTAGGTATTTGGCATTATAACTATACAAACTTAAAATCTGAAAAGGCAGTCAGGTGCTTTAGGTAATTTTGTAAAAGTGAATTTGAGGAAAGATGGCATTGTCTTCTACGAACGATAAAATGAATTCAAATTACATTTGGAAGTTATTGCAATAATGAAAAATTTAATTCCCTTAAGTATAAACATAAAAAATATTGTGCTTTGCGTAAGAACATGTGAAACATGAAAATAAGAGAGTATGAAGATTAGAAGCCTTAAACACCTTTTGTTCCCTCTTGTAAGCGATTTAAAAAGGCAATCAACAACTTGAATGCTTCTATGAACATTATAGTGAGCAAAGAAATTAAATTGTAACATTGCATAAAGTACTCTTTTAGTTAAATAAAAGAAAGTAGGTGACAATGTAGACACCTTCAGCCCATACCTGTAGCTCTAGGTGCTCAGTAGGCTGAGTTTTGAGGAATACTGGTTAAAAATCAATCTGTGAGACTCTTTCTCCAATTAATCAGCAAAAAGCTGGACTGGAAGTATGACCAGGTAAAAAACTAGGTAAGCAAGCTTTTGTGATTGTGTTGGGCCCAAGTTTCAACCCTAGTACTGCTAAAAAATAAAATAAATAACAAATAAAAACAGGCAGCATCGGGCCGGGAGTTTGGCCTAATGGTTAAAGTGCTTGCCTAGCATGCATGAAGACCCAGGTTCGATTCCTCGGTACCACATACATAGAAAAAAGCCGGAAGTGGTGCTGAGGCTCAAGTGGTAGAGCTCTAGCCTTGAGAAAGTCCAAGGACAGTGCTCAGGCCCTGAGCTCAAGCCCAGGACTGGCAAAAAAACAAAAACAAAACAAAACAAAAAACAAAAAAAACCAGGCAGCATTAATACATTTAGAGTTGAATAGTAAATTGGTTAGAATGTACTTAATGTAGTAAATATGCTTGAGATGTTTATTAAATATAATAATGCGCCCAAGTAATTCAAATGTATAATGTATAAATCTAATATATAATTTAAATGCATAATATATAAATAATATAGTTATGTAGTAACTATATATTTAAATATTCATCTTTAAACCCATGAAAGCATTTAGCATAAAAAAGGAATACAGTGGTTATTTATAGGAAAGAGAAAAACTGTCACAGGGTGAAGCTTGTAGTTCAGGACTCCTGGCAAGGTTTAAATGTTTTCTTTTTTTTATAAATTTATATGTGGTTTCAACTCAGGGCCCTATGTTCCTGCTTCACTTTTTCACTCAAGGGTGACAACTCTACCACTTGAGCCATAGCTCCTTTTTCAGCTTTTTGCTGATTGTTGTCCGTCTGTCTGCTAAGGAACACTTGCTATGTGTTTCCTGCTACAAAATGCCCTTAGATACAAGTCTTGAAGACTTTCCAACCATAGACAGGTAATGGAAACAATCCAGATGCCCTACTGCAGATGAATGGATACAGAAAATGTGGTATATATACACAATGGAATTCTACATAGCCAACAGACAAGATAAAATAATGGCATTCGCAGGGAAGTGGATGAATCTAAAGCAAATCATGTTGAGTGAGACAAGTCAAGACCTAAGGAACAAAAGGTGCATCATATCCTTAATATGTGCCTATTAAACCCTGGCTAGTTTTATACTGAGATGCCTCTTGAGACTTAGAATTACAAGCATGAGCCTTCAGCACCTAGAATAGGTTTAATTTCTTCCCTGTGCTAGTGGTTGAAAGTGTTCATGCTTGCTAATCATATAGTAGAGGACATGCATGTATTTATTCTTTGGAGATGTCACATTTCACAATCAGAGGCAAATAGTAACAATAAAAACTTAAAGACAATCACCAATAGACACTATTTCTAGGGGCTTTACAGTGTGTTTATGGAAAAGCTAGTGGTTATGGTTTGGTAAGCAAGACTTGATTCAATCTGAATATCAAATTTCATCTCAGCCATAAATGGCTGACTCCACAATTTGTAGCAGGAAATACATAGCAAATTGTTTCTCAGCAGATAGATCTGACAGTCATCTTAATGAAGGTGGCACAGATTCAGTGCCATGTGGGGCAATGAGACTTATCTGAATCACGATGTCTACTAAGCAAAATGGTACATGCTGCATTTATTCTCACCAAACTAATGTTCTGCCTTTCCAAAGGAATAACTGACGTGGAAGAAATGTCTCAACATGTGGGCTTATATGAACCAAAGCCAAGGGAGTAATAGGTTCAAATAAAATTAATGATGAATCAAAAAGTAAATCTGGTTCAGCAAATCTACATCATCTTAGAGGGTAAATAATTACCATAAAAATCAAACCTGAAGCTAGCCTGTCATCCTAGCTACTTAGGAGGCTGAGATCTTAGGATAGAGGTTCAAAGCTAGTCTGGGCACTAAAGATCATGAGACTCTTATCCCAATTATTTAGTAGAAAAGGAGAAGGGGGGCTGTGTCTCTAGGGGGAGGGTGTTATCCTTGAGCTGAAATGCTCAGGGACAGTGCCTATGCATAGAGTTCAAGCCCCATGACCTTCACATGCAAAAAAATAGAACCTGAAAACAAATATAGTCAAGCTGATGTGAAACTGAAGGATAAATTTTATTTACTGGTATTGGATTTGAACTCACGGCCTGGAGAATATTAGGCAGGCTCTCTACCACATGAGATAGTCCCCTAAGCCCATGTTTGCTTTAGTTATTGTTCAGATAAGGTCTTGTATTCTTGCATAAGAATGACCTGGGACCATGATACGTCTACCTGACCCTTCTGTCTATCTGAGATTATAGTTAGGTAACACCATAGCTGTGATTGAGATGTAGGGCTAGGGGCTATCTCAATTACTTTTGTATTAAAGTCAGGCCCCAAACTCTATCTTTCAGGTTTCTACCTTTAGTATAGCATAGCTGTACCCTCGAGGATCAGTTATTTACAATAGCAAGTAACAGCTTATGAGTTTAAGTTTATAGATTTCATGGACTATTGATGTATTGGTGTGTGTGTGTGTGTGTGTGTGTGTGTGTGTGTGTGTGTGTGTGTGTTGGTTGGTACTGGGGCTTGAACTCTGGACCTGGTAGGGTCCATTACCTTTTTTTATTCAATTTTCCTATTTATTCTGCCCATGTTGCTGAGATTGCAGGCATTCACCATCATGCCCAGTTTTTATGGCTTGAAGTAGGATCTCACAAACATTTTGCCCAGGTTGTCTGAAAACTATCCTCCAGATTTCAGCCTCTCAAGTAGCTAGGGTTATAGGTGTGAGCTACCATGTCTGGCTAAGGTAAATTATTGGTGTGAGCACAATCACACAGAAATTGGAGCCCTTTTTGGTGGTGGTGGGGAAGTAGTTGGTGATTTTAGAGATTGTACACACAACCTTGTACCTTATGGCTAGTGCTCTACGATTGAGCTACATCCCCATGCTAAAAATTTGGATTTCCTTCATTGGCTCAAACATTTGTGAATGATAGAGCCCAAATTTCTAGTTCAGCCACTAGAAATTTGCTAAAAAATGAGATCAAGCAACCCTGAAACCCACATTGAGGGGAGGACAAAACAATGCCCAAACAAGGTGCACAAATCACCTAAGAGGCCCCATCATACTTAGTTTGTGAAAGGTTAACACCCAGCTAGAGGTGTTCAAGATGCATTAGTCACACCAAGCAGAAAAGAGACAAAAGCAGTCCCTGCTTCTACAGCTGGGAATATGTGAAATGTAAGGCATTCATTGGAGCTGCATTTATTTATTTTATCCTCAGACATTCAATTGGATTTATATAGCACCAGTACATTGGCTGGATGGGATATTTTACTACTGTGTGACCTACCACCTCACTCTTGTGGAACCTGGTCTCAGGTCACTTTGGTTTTCCATTGATTAGGGCCATGTGAAAAGGATGTGGTTCCTGAAGGCCATCTCTGGGCACAATTGAAAGAAACTGCCTTGCATTTTAGGCCAGAGTCAACATTGCATGTGTATCTACCCACAACCGAGTCCTAACTTCTTCCTCGTGTGCTGACTGGTTGAAAGAGGCAGATCTCAAGGTCATGTTCATGGTAGGGAAAACAGAAGGAAAGAGGTAAGTTGGGCCATTTTAGTTAGGTTTTCTAAACCTGCTCAGTAGCAATCTCACAAATAGGATTCTTCTCTGATAATGAAATATAGCGGCACACTCCGTGTGTCAGGTAATTCTCAGTTCATCACAGGCAATTCAGACTGCATAATCACCTGGCTTTCCATAATTGACTGTACAGCCACCAGGACCATGGATAGCCAGAAGTTGCTGCTCTCTGAAGATAGGGCAGCCTTAACCTAAAGCCTAAAAATCTCCAGTGCCATGGCCTGTACAGCGAACTAGAGGTCTCATTAAATATCTCTTCCAGCTATAAACTTCACAGGAACAAATAGTAGACGATAGCTCAGATGACCCCCTATGATCAGTAGGGTTTATCATGCTTTCCAAGTAGTATTTTCCAGATCTTTCAGGTAGTAGAGGGTGGAAGAGAGTGACCAGGCATCACAGGTATTTTGGGATTATCCTGTTAGCACTGAAAGAAGCAAGCGAGAGAAAAACCAAAACAAAAAACCCCCACAAAACTAAACAACAACAACAAAATGTGATGTAGTAAACTACAGCATTGCAGATACAAATAGAGGAAAACAGAATTCAATTGACCAGATATGGACTTTATACCAATGGATTATAAGCACTCCAATAAGATTTTTTTTTTTGTCAGTCGTGGGGCTTGAACTCTGGGCCTGGGTGCTGTCCCTGAGCTCTTCAGTTCAAGGCTACCGCTCTACCCCTTGATCCACAGCGCCACTTCCAGTTTGCTGGTGGTTAATTGGAGATAAGAATCTTATGGACTTTAATGCCCAGGCTGGCTTTGAACCTCCATTCTCAGATCTTAGCCTCCTTAGCTAGGATTATAGGTGTGAGCCACTGTGCCTGGTCCAATATGATTTCTTATACTAGAGAGAGAGAGAAAGGGACAAAACTAAGAATTCCCTTCCAATGGCATTGTTTCTGTAATCATATCAGCCTGTTTGCTGGGTGACCTTGCTGATGTGTATTGTCTGGCTCCTGTGTTTAGGTGGGGGATAGGTATTGACTGATATTCTACAGGTTTGGCCACAGTTTTTCCCCATGTTGTTCATTCATCAGGAGGCTAGATCAAGCATGTGTCCATGATGATTCCATAAGGGAAAGAGAAGAGCAGAAACACATATGGTGTTTTCCAGTCCCATGCTAACTTCACATTTACAAATATCCCTTCAGCTAAAACACATTACATAGCTAGACTCAGAGTCAGATTATGGGAACAATAAACTTCCTCCATGCACAAAGAAGAGCTGTACAGTCACATGGCCAAGTACTGGGGAGTCGTGTGAAACGGAACCTTTTTTTTTTTATTTTTATTGTTGGGACAATGTATAGAGGAATTTCAATTACATTCGTCAGGTAGAAGGTGCATTACTTCTCATACATTCATACACCCTCTCATGTTTTTGTCCCCATTTCCCTCCCTCTAACCCCTCCCAATCATCTTATTTCCCTCCCCTTCCCTTTCCTATGAAATGGAAACTCTTAAATCAATCAGCCTATCATGAGAGGAGAAGACAAAGGATGGATGAGAGAACCTGGAAATCTCCCAAAAGTGGTAGTCCATGGTGAGTTAATTAAGAAATGAACAGTAATGAAGAACAGTGAACCTTCTCAGATGCAGAGATCAAAACATTTGTAATTTCCATTTCCAATTGGAAATGTAGACCTAGGGGAAATCCTCAAAACCATTTAGTTCACTCCTAATTAAATATCCATTAGGAGAAAATTCATGGCCTCAGTTTTTTTCAGATGCTATTGTTTGAAGAGTGCTCATTGTCAAGATCTTCCTAACACTAAGCTGTCATTATTCCTTTCTTTAACTCCATTCTTTCATTAGCATAATTGGAGAAAAGTATGTTTATAATTCTCCAGTGACTAAAAGAATGTTTCCTTTCCTGATCCGTTATGTGTTTTAATCCAGTCTTTTTCCAAGTCATTTCCATTTATAAAACTTTGATCACTTATGTTTGACGAATGTAACTTTACCAACTGAAGTCCCCTTTAGAAGAAAAAAATTGAATCTTGATATGCTAAAAAGAATTTGATCATAGTGGCAAGAAGTTGTAAGATTGCTTCCATGCTTGCCTGTTATAATCTTCATTATATATGTGTGTATATATATATGTATATATATATATATAAAACTAGAAACAAATGCATTCATTGGTGCCCTATACTAGGAAGTTTTGAAAGGTTATGATTCACTCTGTTTCTTCACTCTCCTTCTTGGACCCCTTCCTGCTGATTTGACATCAGGAAGGTACTTCTTATTAATATTCCCTGAAATTAGGAATCCTGCTTTATTAAGTAAAAATTAACAACTTTCTGCTTTCAGATTCCAATTCACTTACAGAAAACTATAAAGTTCATGCCTAATTGGCTACTATACAACTTGAATCTTTAAATAAAATTGCTTCATATACTGGGATAGGGTGTCCTTTTTTCTGGAAGACATTGTGTTGCATTACTATTATTTTTCTTTCTTTTCTTTCTTGGTCTATCATTGACATTATTTCTCCCTATAACTTTGTTTATTGGATTATATTTTCCTAATGTTGCATGTTTCCTAATGTTATTTTAGTTATCAGTTTCATCACTTTTGTTCAGGGTTGTGCAGTACTGGATATGGAACAGAGGACTCCACACTGGCTTGGCATACAGTATGCCTCTATTAGACTCACTGTCTCCTCACTCCCCTTCAATCCTCCCCTTACCCAAACTCAAGAGCCTTCCTTGCTCTATTTCTACAGATACATGTAAACATTTTTCCCTTGTTACCCAGTCTGTTCAATTCTCTCTCTCAAATTCCCATACTCTGAACAGTACCTCTCTTACATTTATTATTAGGTTTTTTTTTTGCCAGTTGAGGGGCTTGATCTCAGGGCCTGAACACTGTCCTTGGATTTTATTGAGGCTAGAGTTCTACCACTTGAGCCATAGCACCATTTCCAGCTTTTTTCTATGTATACGGTACTGAGGTATTGAACCTGGGCCTTTGTGCATGCTAGGCACGCACTCTATCACTAGGCCAAACTCCCGCCCTCCTGTGATTTAATTTTTAAAGTGTGTGCTAATTGTTCAAAAAGGGTTTAACCCTGGAATTTCACTCACATATACTGTACCTTCATCAAATTGACCCTCGCTTGCTTTCACATCCCTCATCCTTTATCCCTTTGGTTATTCAGCATCATCCAGTGAGTTTCATTTTGCTATCTTCATTTACAGTATATTTCAGGATTTTTTCCTCCTCTCAAATTTCCTTTCCCTCTTCCCCTAACACTAATCCCCTCAAACAGTCCTATAATTCAAACACAATTTCATATCCACCTCTGTCAATGATAATTAATGATCTCGATAGAATTTTAGACACTTTTCAGTCTTAATTCATTTTAGTTTTCTTTGCTTTGTTTCTTCCATTCTTTGCTCTTTACAGATAAATAGTAAGAAGATTAGAAAGAGAAAATGGTAAATTCATTTCCAGTTGGATGGTATTTATTCTGATCTTGCTTTCTAAACTGCACATTACTATTTATCCTTCAAAGTGCTCAAATATCTAGTTCATGTGTTTTTCTTAAGACTTTGGTTGCTTTTACTGAGGCATACAGAGTAGACTTTTATTGACTACTCAACTAGCCTAAGTGTTTTTCAGCTTCAGAGTAAATAAGTTTGTGAGTATCTAAACTTGCTTGGTGAGAGTATTTCATGGAGAAGAGTACATATTGACAACTGTATCTGTGACATAGTTAACAGAATTTCAGTTCTAGACTTAATTACAAATACTAGGAATGTCATCTGTTTAAAATTTACAGGATAATGAAAAATTACGAGACTGTAGAACAATTTTTCATTGTGTAAGGTTGTCTTGCGAAATCATTGTAAAAATGGAAAATGTTCTAATAGATTTCACAAATCTCCCTTTGAAGTAGTACTGGCCCCACTGAGAGGAACTGCTCTGGGCCAGTACTGTTCAATAGAACTGTCTGTTATGATGAACTTTTTCTCTATCTGCTGCAGCTAGCCATGATTAGCTTTTGGCCCATGAGATATGGCTTATGTATTTGAAGAGCTGGAATTCCAACTTCGGTTGATTTGAATTTAGTTAATAACCCTATTGATTAGTGACTTTGGTAATTGATAGTATAAATTTACAGATGTTGAGATCTTGAATGAAATATTGAGTTATTCTCATAGAAGTTTCTGGGTTTTGAAGAGCCTTTAAAGTCTGTCTTTAATGCTAATTATAAGCAGAGTCTAAAAAATATCATGCATTTTATATGCCAAATAGCTTTTGAGTTGCTAGGTCCTGTTTTGTCCCTCCAGGCTTACATCAAACCCCACATCCAAGATAAAGTCAACCCTTACCCATCAAGGAACAGACTTCTCAATTCTTCTGAATTCTCAAGAGACATTTTTTATCTTCCTTCTCTACTCCACCGCACATAATGCAATGCTTCAACCCACAGTGCATTTGAAGTACATTCAATATATTCTTATGTATTTCTTGTATATAGAATTTATATTTTTGAAATTCATTTATATTTAATTTTGAAATAGAAATTTAAATTGTGTTTTTGAAATATATTGGAATACATGTCCAGCTTATAATAGTTCGTAGGCAAATGTATGATGTAAGTTTATCTGGGACAATGCCTGTATATTTTACATAGTTTGTTTTCAACTGTACTGCCTGCCATCCATTTAAACAATAGTTCATAGGAATACACTGACACTTGAGAAGGCAGGCAGGTGTAAATGAATACTACAGTCAGAACTTGAGTGACAGGCATCCTCTAAGCCACATACATACATATGTGCTGAATATAAAGAAAGCATCCCTGACCTTAAAGGGGCTTACACTCTGATTCTCATGGCAAAATAGCCTCATTGCTTTGTAATCATCTTTTATTATCTTTGAGCAGTTGTACAAAGGATTTGCAATAAAGCATTTTATGAATACAATACAACCCCTTTTATTATCATCCTCAACTATCCTTCAACATATTCTTCCTCTGCCAATTTTTCTTAGTTTTGTTGTATGTATATTGGATTTTTATGACTGTACTCCAGTCTTAGATATTTTTTGCCACTTAGATATTTTTAGTCACTGTCCTTGGGCTTTCTTGAGACTAGTACTCTACCACTTGAGCCACAGCACCACTTCTGGCTTTTACGGTGCATGAGGTATGGAGAAACCAAACCCGGGTCTTTGTGCATGCTAGGCAAGTACTCTACCAATAGGCCAAACTCCCAGGCCCACTCTTGAATTTTTAAAAATACTTGTAAAACTCCAAAGTACATCCTTTCACATTATGATTTAAGCATTTGCCATGGGGGAAAAACTGTGTCTTATAAGTGTCTGGTACCTCCTTGCTATTCCATGGCATATACTATAAGAAACCCGGCCAATTTGGAGAACACACATCAAGTTTTTTAAAAAAAACATGTATTTATTTTGGATTAGCATACATCAGTGATTTGAAGGAACTTCATTGTGACAATTCCATGGGTGTGCACCATGTACTCAGAACCCTCCACAGACAGTAGATCTGATATTGGTAGATTTCATAGTATTGTCTTCATGTGTGTGTGTGTCTCCCTCAAGGTTATTTCAGTTTCTAATACCTCAGCCCAAGGAAGGCATTGTGAATATTTTAACATGTTTGGTCTAAATACGAATTTCCTATTTATTACCAGTAAATATTTATAAAAGTTACTTAAACTTTAAAACAGAAAAATTGTCAAATTACCAATGATAAGTGCAATAGTGAAATGTTATATAATTATGATAAATGTTACACTACAATATGATTTAATATGTATAAGTATTCTGTTATATATTTGAATTTAAAACATTGTAATTTATTCATATGATACATTTTTGTTATTAATATATTTTCTTTGCTTTTAAATTTTATTTTATTGTTTGGGTGATGTACAGAGGAGCTGCAGTTACATTCATCACGTAACATTGTTACCCTTTCTCATGTTTTCTCTCACTTTCTTTCCCCTCCCTCCCCACTTGTCTTGTTTTTCCCTTATCTTCCCATTTTCAAATACACAAATAAACCTATATACATATACCAAGTACCAAAATCAGGTACAGTAACAGCATGAGATAAACCTTAAGGGGAAAAGAAGAAAAAAGAAATAGCTTCACATAGTACATTAAGAACAACAATCACAAAGATAAACCTCTTGTTTCCATATCCTGGAGTTCATTTCATTTAGCCTCATCTTATATGGAATTATGTACATAACTTTTGAGCTATTGTGATCTTCTGTTAGGAGAATCCTAAATGCATACTAATTGTTACAAGTGATGGAAACAATAGACTTTATGTTCTTTTGGGTCTGGTTATTTTGCTTAATACGATTTTTTCCAAGTCTTTCCATTTTCTTACAAGTGGGGTGATGTCATTCTTTCTGATGGCAGCATAGATATTCTATTGTGTATAAATACCACATCTTCTTGAACCATTCATCTATTGAGGTAGGGGTTGGTTCCACATCTTAGCTATGGTGAATAATGCTGTGATGAACATCATTGTGCTAGTAAGTTTAGCAGTATGGCTTTTATGTTATTAGTGTATTTTCATGTAGGTAAGACTTATCTGATTGTGATATATTTATATCAGGATTTATTTTGTCAGTCATTGGGCTTGAACTGTGCGCATGGGCACTGTTCTTGAGCTCTTCAGCTTAAGGCTAGCACTCTACCACTTGAGCCACAGCACCACTTCCGGTTTTCTGGTAGTTAATTGGATATCAGAGACTCATGGACTTTTCTGCCTGGACTAGCCTTCAAACCATGGTTCCTTAGATCTCAGTCTGCCAAGTAGCTCAGATTAGAGGTGTGAGCCACCAGCATTCCACTCACACACCATTTTTTTTTTCTGCACAACATTTTTAACATGAGCAGCAATCTCTTCTGGACAGACAAGTAGAATGTAACTTAATTTTACACTGACCAGGTACCATGAGGAAAACAACCATAGATGAGTCTGCAGGGACCAACAATAAGAACATGTGTGTTCTCATGGCTACATCCTATAGCTTCCCCAGCTGCTTCATGGAGAGGAGAGAGGGTAGGCTTCTAAAGCAAAAGCCATGTAGCATGGTACATTGAAGATTTTCCCAATTATCCAGAAAAATCCCATGGGGATGGAATAGATCCTGGGGGAGAATTTCTTGATACCAGACATTCTGGGTAAGGAAGCTTCCATGAAAGTATCCCAAGCTTTCCTCAAAAAGGACAATCTATTAAAAAAATACTCACATTTCCAAGAAATTGGAGCTCAAGGCCTGGTCAAGTGAACTATGAGCAAGAGAAACCCAGGGGAGTGCCACTGCCCTGCCAGCTGTAAAGGGTAGAACAGCTTCCCTTCTCCATGGGGTCAGGTAGCAAGGATGTAACAAAGCCACATAAGGGTAGGTGCTCCGGGGCTGGAGTTGAGCTACCCTCATGTTTGAGACACTGTGTTCCCGAAAACTAGAAGCAGACGCTGAACTTCTCTGAACCAGGACAGATACAATCAATTCAGTATGTGTTCAAAAGCTATAGTAGGTGAACATTTGTGAGTATCTACTTATGTGTTTCAGCCCCTACCTCCCTCCCTCCTCAAGGCTACAGAACACTGAAATTGGGCTTTCAATTGATGTGGTTTAAAAAAGAAAGAATAAAAAAAACCCCAAGCTTTAATTATATTAGAAACCTAGGCAGAACTTTGTTTTAACTGGTCTCTTCTTCAACTTTTGCAGACCAGATGTTTCTTCAGTAACGCTCATGAAACTGTGCATTGTACAGATTTTATATTCAGTGACAGGATTGCTTTTGCTATTCTTTTTTTTTTCCTTTTGGCCTGAGATATGAACAACCTCAACACATAAGAATGAGCAGCTCCTTCTGTTTTGATGCTTTTTTCCCTAAATGATCTAAGCAAACATTGGGATATGGCAAAGAGTTCATCTCACCACGTCCAACTTGGTAGCAGGCCACCTCGATGCTATCAATTTTGCATTCCCAGCTGGTGTCTCTGTAGAGTTTTAATAGAAGGCCCTGTGCATGGCCCTTACAAAACTCCCTGCTGCTTGCTGAGGCGGATTAAAAAGATGCAAACTCACTGGAATACGCCAAAGAATATAATGGTCTCTACAGAAGATCTGGCTGTGTCAACCAACAAAAGGTTCCAGCTGTGGCAGCTCTGTGGAACAAAAGGAACTCTTGGCTTAATGTGGAGTGCATGCTTCTGACGTTCCAGTTCAGGCAAGAAATAAATAAAGCTGTTACAAAACCCCTGACCAGATGTGTCTGACATAGTCTAAAAGTGTGTTTGCACAGAAACTGCCTTATCAACATGGCTTGTTCTTATAGCAGTGGACTTCTGATGGAGCAGTGGACAAAGGCTGATGGAGGCGGAAGGAGGGCAGGAGATGCATCCAAAATCACAGTAAAGACCTGATGTGGCTGCCTTCTTTGAACTGTCTTTTCCCTGCTGTTGTTCTCATTAAGTCTGCATAGTTGCAATCATATGTGGGTCAATGATTTATTTAACACAGGACCTAAATGCTTCTGTGTCGTGGAATCAAACTCTGTCCAATGGGTCAAAGACTTGAAATTTTCCATTTATTTTCCAATAGCCTTCTTGTACATCCCCTATAGATAACTTGACACTGTTAAGCCTGGTCACAGTTTACATCTGTCTTTGACTTATATTGTTCCTAAGGTCAGCTATTGATCATTGTTCTCACATGAATCCTTCATTACTCTAATTGGAACCATTTATAAACACATTCCTTGAACAGATGACAAAAGGATCCATGATAGACAACCTCTTATTTAAAACAGCTGCCCAATATGTAAAGCAAAAAGCTGCTAGATTGTATTGAGCTGAGAACAATTATATAAGGTTCTAGCCTGTTGTGAATTAGAATGACTACATTGGAGCTTAAGGGATTTGTAAAGGGAATCTGTCTAAAAAAATAAAATAATAAAACCAGCTCCAATACAGCTCAATCATTGACAAGTAATATCATGTAAAAGTAATGTGAAGCACACATCTATGTTTTCAACTTTATTATTAATGGACAGATATTACAGATAGTGCTTTCAAGAAGTAGTTTCTTCTGCGATACTTTGGTTCCCTAATCTGAAATTTTAAGTGTGGAAAGGATTTAACTAATTAAGGACTACTTAGAGTTCATTTCAAATTTCAGGCCAGGACATAGAAACTTTCTATAATCTTTGTATTTGTTTTTAACTTAGTGCTGTTTCTCTCCTTCATTTCCCCCCCTCTCTCTCTGTATATATATTTGTATATATACATACATATATGTATGAGTGTGTATGTCACACACATACAAGAGTTTCTTGCCCCAATTTTATTTAAAGAGATAAAATAAAACTCAAACTGAGTAATATTTTACAGAACTGTTGAAATAACTGGTATTTATGAATGTTTCATATATGTCAAGTATTTTCTTAATTATTACAATCAATATTAGATGATTTAACCTTTGTAATAATTCCCGGGATAAGAGCTGTTATATATTTAGCCCCAAATAACATAAAGCCAATGAGATTATATACATATACCCAACATCACACAACCTATATTCTAATCCAAAATATCAAGCTGAAATCACTTTAATTTTCCCCTTGGAAAGCACAAAAAATGCCAGAATTCAGCCTCCTGAGATTCAACATTTATTAAGCAATAGTCTCACATAGGTGGGATATATAGATGGTTGATTGATAGAAGACAGATGACAATATTTTCTTGAATCCTTGATGGCTTCTATTATTTCCAATAATTTTATGTCCTTAATTAATATCAGTATTCTAAAGTTTGATAGCACCATTCAGATATGGTTTATTAGCTCCATTTTTCAAAAAATTTTATTCTCTTTAAGTAGTTGTACAAAGGATTTGCCAGTCAACAGATCAGTTTATGAGTACAATTCACACCTCACCACCCACTTTTCCCATCAGTTTGCTTAGTTTCACCATTTGTTTCTAGTATGGAAACCTCAGTGCATAGTGACAGAGAAGGATTTCCACAGAGTGAATTTCCAGATTCACTTACCTCTCTCTAAACTCCACTGATAGCAGTGTAGTATAGTGAGCTAAGCCTTTTGTGGCTAAGTATGT
Organism: Megascapheus bottae; assembly: GCF_031878675.1. Lineage (NCBI taxonomy): Eukaryota > Metazoa > Chordata > Mammalia > Rodentia > Geomyidae > Megascapheus > Megascapheus bottae. The sequence goes on along the minus strand of NC_143526.1, from coordinate 24,158,158 downwards.
CTTTGTGAGATACATTATATATATATATATATGCATACATAATCTTAAAATATGCACTTGGAGAACCTTCATTCCTATAGCCTGGTTACCCATTAAATACCAATGACCTATTCCTAATTTTCAATCTGTGGAGAGATGGGACAACCCTAATGGATTTTCTTACTTTATTTATTACAACTTAGAATGTTTCTCTTTCTTCTTTTTCTCCAAAGTGACTATTAACTGGGAAACTCAATTTTTAAATTGGTTATGTCTAGCTGTAGATGTTGCTTCTATTACTATCTCAGTCTATTAATTAAATATGTGATTAAGTAACTTCTTGTGGTCTTCATAACCACATAGTCATTGAGGCAGAATAAGCATATATGTGCGTGCATGCACACGTGTGTGAGTGCACTGGGGTTTGAACACAGGGCTTTGCACTTGCTAGGCTGGTGTAATATCACTGACTTATATCTCTATCCCTCTGTAGATAACTTGTGAGGAGTGAGCATTCTTGATACCTTCTCTTATTCCATGCCAGGCCTTAGCTTGCATTTTATTCACACTTCAATTTAACTTAATAAAATTAAGGAAAGGAAAAAGAAAAGAACCACAGTTAATTGGCATTTATTGAGTCTTTGCTGATCTTCATCTAGATGGATGAAGCATCAAGAACATGGGCTTTGTAGAAGTTCAGATTGGAATTAAGTCTTATTTAGTTCCTGCTTCCTTTTTGGAATCTGCTTTCAAATAAGTGAAATAGAACTCTGAGCAGTGTCTAATTTATTCAATCTTAGAAAGGATTAAGTGAGATCTCATATAGTACAATATCTACATAAAATTATAGCAGAAAGTAAAATTGTGCTAGTTTAGGAATAGAGTTGTACGTGTCTGCTGTTTTCTCAATAGTTTTGCAACAAAACACAAACTTAACCACATAGAATATAAAAGCTAATTTTCTATTCCCAACTTTTCAGGCCAGCTCTTTCTAAGCCTCTGATTAAGTAATAGCTGCTAATACCTTATTGATCAAAGGCCAAGTTGAAAGTCAAGCATGGGAATGAGGAAAAGATCAAAATATTTTCCAAAAAGTGATTCAATCTATTATGATTGCTATTTTGCCTATTGTTTGAGTCTACTTTAAAATATTTGTGAGCATAAAAACATAATCCAAGTTATTAATCTCTAATTGTCTCTAGCTTAAGTAGCTATAAATTATACAACTGACTAATTTGAAGATTGCCTAAGCACACAGGGTAATTGCAAATAATCTATAAGTGATTCATTTTGACATCATTCGGAGATGGACAACAATGGGAAAAGCTAAATCATGAGGATGAACAACGTATTCACCAAGCATCTCGCCATTCAAACTTTCATTTCATGTTAGATAAGAAAAATGTTATCATGTGTTTTAGAAACTCAAAAGAAGTAGAAGCGGTGGACTCAGTTTTCTATGGTTATTAGAGTTTGAGAGTAATTATTTTTGCCCACTTTTTAGTCTATGATTCAGGCAGTTAAGTGAGTCCTTTCATGCCTATTGGCTTTACACAATCATTTATTCATTCTCTCCAAAATGTATGTATCAGTGCCTACTGATATGTGGTGGGCTCTGTGCCACTTATTTAAATCATGTTTATACCCCAGCCTTCTAAATTGGAAACTTCTAGTTGAAAAAGTATGTAAACTAATTGATTTTTAAAAATTCTGCATATTCATAGACAAAAAATTAGAAAAGGCTATCTATAATTCTGAACATATTGCATGCATGCAAGTTTAGAACATTTCCTAGGAGAACATCAAATGGGTCAAAATTTCCCAAGTGATCATCCGTTACTCTAGTTGTGTTACTTAAACTAAACAGTTCTTACAGTTGGGCCACAGTCTACAATGGGCTTTTAGTGTGATGTTGCCACTGGTTTAGAATTCATACTATTTCCTACGTTAGTGAAAAAAAATGATAGTGCCTCTTGGTTGCCTTATTTTGGTAGAGGAAGCCTTTCGCATCTTAGGAAAGTACTTTACTACTGAGCTACCTTTGCAGCTCTTGTATTCTTTTGAGGCTGCTTGGTACAATTATCTTTGACTCTGCACTTAGAAAGGCAGCTAACAGAAGGTGCTCAGAATGCACAACTACTACTGTTTTTTTAGACCTGTGTGCCATACATGATGATAACAATCAGAATTCTTCTTCAAAGTAACGTACACTCCAAGAATGTTGTGTGAGAGATTCTGGCTAATTTGGGGGAAAGACACACAGAACTAAAGGACTGCTCTACTAATTTAGACTTCAATGAGTTCAGTAACCACTTTGGAATGATGAGCAAGGAATGAGCTTTTTACTGGATCTCCTCTTTTTAATCTTATTTTTATTTTTCAATTATGAGTTAATGGGGCAATGGCTTCTGTGGAGGCATGGAAATTTGCACCTCATCTCCAAGCCCTTTGTGGTTTGTGTATGATCATCAACCTCCAGAACTACCTTTCAACAAGAAGAGCAAAGGGTTGAACAGAGCATCTTTTAGAACTGTGATTAATGATGTACCTTCATTATTGGTCATTTTACCACTCTGAATCCAAAACCTGACTTTAAGTACACCCTATGAGCACACACACCCATGCTATATTTCTGCAAATTTCACCAAAAAAAGACTGCATTTCTCCTCTAATTACTATCACAACAGCTCCCATTATGGCTTGACCCTAGTAATTTAGTTATATTTATGCTTCTACAATGCACCAAATAGATAATAATGAGTACTGATGCAGCCTAAGGTTGAAGCCAACTATAATTATGCAGACTTAATGAAGTTACCAGAAAAAGTAGTATGTTAAAAAAATGTATGGAGATCAACAAATACACACACATAAAACTGTACTAAACACATAGCATAGCATTCTCACTGATCCTGGAACCTGGACACGTGCTATTTACTTTCTTGCTTTCCAGTTTATGTTTTATGGATTTATATCATCACTTTTTACTTTTCTGTTTCTAGTGCTTAATGGTATTTATCAGATGAAGACAGTTGCATCACTAGAGATTGAGTTAAAAGGATATTTGTTGGTAATCCATTTTGGGGGGTACGAAAGCTGAATTAATTTTTTAATTGAGGACTTTGGTTAAGATGTTAAATCCTTAGAATGAGATAAATCACATGAGTGTAGTTCGTTTAAAAAGTAACTAACAGTGTCAGCTGATTAAGGTGACAGCCAGGTAGCAGGAAAAATCATGAATTGTTTTGGTGCAAATTGATGTTTAATGTGTGTGTGTGTGTGTGTGTGTGTGTGTGTGCGCATGTGTGACCATTTTTGTGTTAGGTGTTTCTCTGCAAAGGTTTAGATAAACTTTGGAGATGGGTGATATAGGACTACAAATCCTATAATTCTTCAATGATTCAGAATTGGACACTAAAGCTTATTGAGTAACACAGAGATACAAAATGTTATACACAACTGTCTCAATATTTAACATAGCTGCTTTGTAGGTATTGTGACACTTATTTTTTTTCGTGACTTTCATTTGCTCCTTTGGAACCATCTGTAAGAAATATAGAAACAAGAAAGAATATGGCCCCTGTGGGAAAATTGTGACTAGTAGTCGAAGGCGGAGAGAACACTGAGTACTTCCTTGTCCTCCCCTGTTTCTTGTCCCCCTACTCTGTCTCATAAACATGAAGAATAGTCACTCTTGTATCACACAGGATAACTTCTGCAGTCATCACCATCTAAGAAGGATGACATCACTAATACAGAGCCAAGTCCTTGTAATACAGTTTCCCCTAATGGTTTAGGGGCCCTGTTAAATTATCTGTGACTATTCGGGTTCAACTGATTCACATCCCCAAAGGTCTTTCAAAAGGGATTTCTCTCATTCTCCTCATTGTTGACCAGATCTCAAGTATTTCATGCCCCAGTAGGCCTGCATTCGATTTCAAGTACATATCTGGGTAGCAAATTAAGAGAAAAAGAGGCAACATTGGGCTTGCCAAAAAGAGAACACTTTTTTCATTTGATAAATTTTTTGTCCTTTTGTCTGCACATCAATGCATAAACTAGAAATAAATCCTGCCCAAACTGCATTTTTATGTCCTCTAATGTGTTTCCTATCCACATCACAAGCTCTGTGTTCTTTCTACTGTTCCTTTGATCCATTAGCTGCCTGTTTCTCTCCATCACCAGGTGAGCTAGGTTGGAGCCATACGGGAATCCAGCTGTTCATCTGGGAGTCATTTGAGCATCAGTGTTAAGAGGAGGAGCTGCTGTACTTTGCTTCACCTGCTAGACTCTTCTATCTTGGTAATTTGATTTCCTGATGAGGGTGAAGCAACAATGGAGACAGATGTTCTTAAAATTATAAAGGAAAAAATAGGCCAAGGATCAGAGAGGGCGTATAGTAAGAGAGATGGAGTTGTTGACTGCATGCTATGGATTGCATATACATTTCTGGTTGAAATAGACACATTTGTACTTCTGAACCTCCCAAGCCTTCATTTTCTTTCAGCTACAAAAGGGATGAAATGGGCGCTTGGGGAATGGACCCTCTTATACATAGTGGGTTTACTCTCTTCAATTCATTCCAGTAGTAGCAAATTCTCTCAGGAAGCTATTGCTCTCTCAAGGAGTTACAGCAAAGAGAAGTCTTCAACTTGAGAGAGTCAAGGCACGTGAGGTCTCTCTCTTCACTTCAAATGCTTTAAATGTGGCCCCATAGGATACATTTTCCTTCTAGCTGTCATACTATAAATAAAATAAAAATGCAGGGAAAAATACAGTCTAATATGAATCAGAACAAAAGTTACTTTGTGATTGGCGGATCATAAGGTAAAAGTCCCAAATATTAATCTTCTTCACCTGCACGCATTGCTCATATCCATTAGTTTAATCATAAAGTTGGCTTAAAACTGAGGATACATCTTGTCTTCTACCATATGTGATGGGTTCCAGATGTTCAGATTAAATAATGGCGCTCCCCTGTAGACATAATGGACTATAGCAGCAATGTGTAAGTAGGCAAAATGAGCAAACCAGGCTCTGAAAATGATCTTAATTATTTCAGCTATGAGGGAACAGAAAAGCACTGGGTAATACAACAAACAGTCTTTTGAAAGAGCAAACAAAAAAAAACCCTAGTAATTTACATTTAAGTCAAACCTGCTTCCTGCAAAGTATAATGTGTGTGGAATAATTCAGGAAGAAATCTAGCACTGTGCCATTTTCATAATTGGTATTCTATGTCAGGCCTCCAATAGCAAGTAGCACATAAATTGTAATAGTAGTCTGCTATACAATTCTTTAAATTGTGTTCCCAAAGTTGAAGAATTATTGCGAAAAATGTGAATATGCTTTTACACTTTTCAAAATGTCTCTTGCAGGTTTCCAGTGTTTAAAAGGTAGTTACAAACTTTATAACTTAGGTGAACACACACACACACACACACACACACAGAAAGGGGACATGGAAACACATCTTTATCTTTATTTGTACATTCCATGATTAAGGGAAAAGTACATAATATTATATTCTCCTTGGCATATTATTACATAAATATAGTCTTCCAGGACTTGGAAAATGGGGTAAAATTAAAGTTCACGTCAATGCTGGCCAGAAGATGAGTTCTACCCTAGCAATCTTTAGTGGTTCTCCACTAAGCCATAAATTAATCTGTCCAAATCATTGACACTCATCCACAAAGCACAGGTGGCAATCTCTTTGCACACACACCAAAGAGAGTGAGATAAAAATAAATTTGTGCTGCCGTCAAAAACATGCCAAAATAATATTTTCCCATCTGCTAAGTTCAGTCCCTGTGGTAAGTGAACTAACAGGTTTCTATCCTCACACTTGATGAACAGACACCACAAGCAATTAATTAACATTAACATGACAGGAGTCAATAGGATTTCTCTCTTCCAGACATTAATCAAATCCCTAAACAGAATATAAACCCTATCTAAAACTCAGGCTTAGGGTTCTTCAGATGTGGTGACCATAGAGATTCTTTTTATCTAAATATTTACAATGAAGTTGATCTGCTGAGCAGTCTATCAAGGCAAACTCTATAATCCAGGCTCCATACTACCAAAGCTATGATGGGAAGAGCCTGGCAGCCACACCTGTCCCATTTTCCTGGTACCCATTCTTCAGTGAAGGACAGTCCAAAAATTTACTTTTTCATTGAACCAACTCATTAACAATAGACTACACAGAAAAAAAGAACCACACCAGACAAATAGGTGTGCTTAAAATACACCCCCTGCAAAAAGCATCAGAAATCCAAAAATGACATTAAAAAGCGACCGTGTTAAATCTCATCAGAAGTCCTTAGAATGTTAAAGTTGTACAGAAATAGTGGAGTTAGGAGGCTTAGAAATGTTCAAAATAAATGGATAGTCTAGAAAAAGTAGAAATTGTAGCAAAGATCCTCAGGAAAAGCTTAGGCCAAGACAAATGATACTAACTACTATGACCAATAAAACTGCCAAGGAGAAATACTCTGCCTGGTAACTAGTTCAGAAGTTAGAGAAATACAGTAACTCCTAAGAGACTTTTAAAGACAAGAATTGTGAGTAACAGTGAAGCTTCATGACTTTTCAGGTTGGAAAAGTTCAAACATAGGGCACTGGTGATAATGGATAAAAGTGAATCTACTGAGTCCTCTCTTCCTTTTGAGTTGAATTTCCACTGGTAAGCTCATGTGAGGGAAAAGAAAATAAACTCAGTGGGAAAACGGGCGAAAAAGGAAATAAATAGCAATATAACATGCAAAGGTGCAGGATATGCATACAAACAGCGTGCTTTGAAAGTCATGATAGAAACAGACATTACTTCCTACTCAGTTAAGTTAGGGTGTCCTGAGATTACTCTGGTAATATATACAGGGTTGCAGAGTACTCTAGGTACCTGCAGAAAGAGAAGGCTCTTTAGGTTCTATTTCTTTCCCCTCCCCACCCTTTCCTGTCCACTTTGTCCCCTTTCTCTCTTTCTCTGTCCCTCATTGCTTCCTTTGTTGTTGTTGTTGGTGGTCATGGGACTTGAACTTGATCTAGGAGCTGTCCCTGAGCTCTTCAGCTCAAGGCTATCGCTCTACCCTTTGAGCCACAGTGAAACTTCTGGTTTTCTGGTGGTTAATTGGAGATGAGTCTCAGAAACTTTCATGTCTGGGCTGGCTTTGAACCTCAATCCTCAGATCTCAGCCTCCTGAGTCGCTAGGATTACAGGCGTGAGCCACTGCGCCCCGCTTACTGCTTCCTTTTGTACTCTACATTTCCTAAGCCTTTCTCCAGTGACTAATAAACATAATAGATTCTGTAATTAAAACGATCCCTTATTCCAGTTCTTACCATTGAATAGAGAACAGGAGGTATTCAATACAGTAGGGTCTCAACCTAGAGGAAGTATTCAACTATTGTCATCCAAATATTTTAAATAAATGCTATGAATCATTTGTGTATTTGTATGTATACCTATCTACCGATCTGTCTACCTATCTTTCTACCTATCTCTATTGATCGATCTATCTATCTACCTACCTACCTACCTATCTACCTACCTATTTCTGTCACTTATATCTCTAATGGTTACAATTTTGTAATCAGTGGCATACATCCTTCTATAGCAGTATTATTCTCACCGCAAGAGATGTGATTTATCACCAGTAGAATATCGAAGAAGTGACTTCTAATGCTATGTCACTACAGAAGTTGCAGCTAGAACACTTGGATTTGGAAAACACATGGGAGATGTTGATTTACTTAGAGATTGGCTACAGAAATTGCAACCTGTGGGCACACCAAGGAGCAATCCCAGAGATGTTAACCAAAAGACTTGAGCCCCTGCCTTGGCCAAGTATGGCAACCTTCTTGGTCACATTCCTGGGTGAAATTTCAGATGGTGGCAGAGCCAGGTGACATCTACTACAAACATGTTTGAGATCTGAGTTACACTTTTCTAGTCAAGCTCTTCCCAAATGTCACCGAATTATGGTCAGGTTTTAATTTATAGGTTTATTTTATTTTACTTTTAGGTATTTTTTTGTTTATATTTCGTTGGTTCCAGTTCTGGAGCTTGAACTCTAGGTCTGTCCTTGAGCTTCTTTTTGCTCAAGGCTAGTACTCTACCACTTTGAATCACAGGGCCACTTCTGGTTTTCTGGTGGTTAATTGAAGATAGTCTCACCGACTTTGCTGCTCAGGATGGCTTGAGCCCCAGCTCTCAGATCTCAGCCTCCCAAGTAGTTGGTAATGCAGGCATGAGATACAAGGGCCTGGTGGTACTTTGTTGTTGTTGTTGTTGCTGTTGTTGTTAAACCATTTGTTAGGTTAACTGGAAGTTCTCAGCCTGTCAAGGAATGACTTTTTTTTTTCACCAATCCTGGGCTTGAACTCAGGGCCTGGGCACTTTCTCAAGGCTAGCACTCTTCCACTTGAGCCACAGAACCACTACCAGGTTTTTCTGTGTATGTGGTATCAAGGAATCAAACCCAGGGCTTTGTGCATTCTAGGCAGGCTCTCTATCACTAAGTCACACTCCTAGCCCCTCAAGGAATGACTTTTAATTAAAGTTCATTGGAATAAATCTCACCCAAGTCGACATGAGACTGTGAAAAAGTTAACTCTAATTGTTTTGCATGAGAAAAAATAATGAGACAATGAAGTGCTCGTAAAAGGTCTTCAACAACATCAAAAATACCTCAGCTGAATTTCCCTGTTTTCAGTTCAGCTTCTCTCATTTTTTCATGAAGATTATCTCTGGAATCATTCTTAATTCAATTTCGTTGCTAGTTTCTGACCTCTAATCAAGACATACTAGTAGCTGAAATAGCATATTGGACTTTGGGGCAATACAAGAGAAAGAATGAAATGGGAGACTTTGGACGATATATGAAAATGTCTCATTTTCATCTTAAGGCAGTACCAGGAAAAATTGGAGGCACTTCATGTTCACTAGTACATTTTTCAATATGCATCTGTATTTTGGTTAGACTATTATGGGTTTACTAACAGTATGGCTTCCTTTTCAAAGGAAGTAGCTTTGTACAATCTTTGAATATCTTTCATCCTATGGACCATATTTCCCACCCCTCCCCCCAATTCAGTTAGTTGTGCAGTATATGTTCTTGGAAATCAAGAAAATAATTGCATTAACCTTTGAATCTGTTATTTTATTAGCTATAAGCTGTGAAGTAATCTATGATTCAGTTTGCTTCTACTGCTCTGCTTTGTAGGGGGAATGGTCTGGTTGATGGCAATTCGACAGATTTATGTCTAGGAGGCTCTGTCCCACCCTGCGTTGTAATTGGTTTGAGTGGCTCCAGTCCCATGGGGCAAAGAAGTCCTGTCACCTCGGCAAGCCAGCAGGGCAAATTGGAGCCAGCCAACATCAGGAAAGAACTTTAGAGCCAAAGGCATGATCCACAAAGAACTGAGTTCTTTGTCAACCATACTAAACTGAAAGGGAGGGGGATAAATAATAAAAGTTAGGTCATCAAATTACACCCATCCATGAGGAGAACGTTCTTGCTGTGGAGTACTAATAATTTATCTTTTGATTGTGAGGTCATTTTAGGAGATTTGCAAACTATGCAAAAATATTACTGACACTTCAGTTGGGGAGTATAACAGAGGTGGGAGGTGTGCATAGTATTCTGATTAGGAATCATGAATGCACAGAGACCTGTATTTAGCTTGAATTGCTTGATGGATGATTCCTAGGAGAAGTCATCAGACTCAGAGGATACATACTACCTTGGACCCTCTGTCATCTTAGATTCTTGATATATTTTTTATAAAATGAAAGATCTTTAAGAACATTTTCATGTGTAAGACTTTGAGATATGACCATGGTGTACATTTATCTGATATGGTTTTGAACTTAGAAGTACCAACTTTCACATTATACAACTGCTTTGTAACAATGAATTTACAGGCAAAGAAGGCCTTCTCTTATAGACAGCATCTGTTGCAGAATAATGTGTTCCTCCTCCTCCTCCTCCTCCTCCTCCTCCTCCTCCTCCTCTTCCTCCTCCTCCCCCTACCCCTTCTCCTCCTCCTCCTCCCCCTTCTCCTCCTCCTCCTCCTCCATTGTTGATTCTCAGGCTTGAACTCAGGGATCCGGCTCTGTCTCTGAGCTCTTTTTGCTCAAGGTTAACAGTGATCTACCACTTTCAGCCACAGCTCCACTTCAGTTTTTGAGTGGTTAATTGGAAATAAGAGTCTGACTAGAACTTTGCTGTTTGGGTTGGACTTGAACTGTGATCCTCAGATCTTAGCTAGGATTACAGGTGTGAGCCATCGGCACCTAGCTAACAATGCTTTCTTGAGATCAGTATATATTATGCAGATGAGGAAACAAACTCCTGGGCTTCTATGGATGGTTGGTGGATGGATTTCAGATACTCTCTGTCTATATTCCTTCTAATGCTGAATGAAGGATAGTAGTAGGAAGGACATTTGTTGGCGTCTTTGTTGTGGCTTCTTTAAGGAAGGAAGTGAGTCCGTGATTCTAGATTTCTTGAGAAATTTTCCTAATTCCCTGAAGTTGGGGGATCATTTTTCCTAATAGGCTCACTTCTTAAACCTTCAGTCCTTATCCTAGTGAAATACTCAAATGCATTTTGAGATTTTCCTCTTACAAATCTTAATTTATGAATGCTTTAAAATTCATTTCTTATCATTTTCCCTGATGTCTGTATGTCAGGCTTGAGTATTGTCCTTGAGCAAAATTGCTCAAGGTCTCTACCACTTGAACCGCAGCCTCAAGTCCAGCTTTACTGGTGGCTAATAGGAAGGACAAAGGGTGAAGCAATGGTGTCACAAGACACCATGTTGGAGATGAACTTTACAACTTGGGATGGAGGAGGAGGAGGGAAAGTGGGAGAAAATGAGGGAGAGGATAATAATGTTCAACAAGAATTGTGCTCATTTCCTTATTATGTAACTGTAACCTCTCTGCACATAACTGTTATGATTAAAAATACACAAAAAACCAAAACAATAAAACAAACAAAAAAGAAAATGGTTAAGATGGGCACTGATGGATTATATCTATAATCCTAGCTATAAAAAAGGAGAAGAATCAATCTCATGAACTTTCTGCCCTCAATCTTCAGATCTTAGCCTCCTGAAAAGCTAATATTCTAATACTACAAGTGTCAGCATCAATGTCCTGCTTATTATTATTATTATTACTATTATTATTATTATTATTATTATTATTCCTTTTTTTGGTGGTCGTGGGGCTTTAACTCTGGGCCTGGGTGCTGTTTCTGAGCTCTCTAGTGCTCTACCCCTTTGAGCCACAGTGCCACTTCTGATTTTCTGGTGGTTAATTGGAGATAAGAGTCCCACAAGCTTTGGTTCCTGGGCTAGCTTCAAACTGAGATCTTCAGATCTCAGCCTCCTGAGTAGCTAGAACTATAGGCGCCCAGCTTTTTAGTATCATTTTAACCCCACCTCTGGGAACTTTAACACACACACACACACACACACACACACACACACACACACACACACACAAACACACACACTGCTTTGATGCCACCCCTAGATCTCAATCTCCATTCTAAGTGGGAGAGGTGCAGCATAGATATTAGGCAAACTCCCTAAATGATTCTGGAATTCAGCATGCAGGAACAGTCCTACTTGATGATGTCCCTTCAATGTGGTGGGCCTGGGGCCTGTGACTTCGAAGCTGTTGGTAAGTGGTAGGTCCAGCTAAGCCCATCGCAGATGTATAAATCAGCAACTTCAAAGGCGGGAAACACTGAGCTTAACTGCAGGGTAAACCTGGAATGCCTCATATGTTATTCTTTCAAGACTTGTCAAAGCATTGGAATCAGTTTTAATTAAAAAAATGCATAGTTTCCTTAAATTCTTCCATTTTAAAATACCTGTATGAATTGTGTATATATTCCCACTGGTCCTAGGATATCCTGTTTCTCTGAAGAAATGAAGAGTAAATACTTATTTTAAAAATACTAATAAAAACTGAGAGGAAAGGGGCAGTGGTGTGAGGGAGAGGTTGGAGGCAGCGTTTGCTCAATCTGAGCTTTTTCTGACTTGCAGTTGCACAGTTGCACAGTGCTAGGAAAATCCCTCCCACTTCCAGCCTTTTCCCATGATCCTGTGCTTTTCTCCAATCATCAGAAGAAAAGAAGACCACGTCCCTCCCTTTAGGAACAGCTGCACACATCAGGCATTTCATGAAGAAGGGAGATTTCTTAGGCAAAATTATTTTGGCAGAAAGTAGAACAATAAACAGTCAGACCTACTTTCAGAATTGAAATATACCCAGCATTCATGTAGGAACAGATACTAATTTAAAGAGATAAAATAGGGTCTTCCAAAGTCACAGAGTTATTCAGAATTATTTTTTTACAGCTATGCATACAGACTTTAGTTGAAGTACAGTTTTTTTTTTTTGCTAATCTGGAGAAAACTGCTACTATATAGTAGCTGACCTGATCACATTATTGCAAACTACCCCCATTATATCTCTATGGTAAATTAATTAATTAAACTCTAGGTAGGTCACATCTAGACAAAAGGCTCATCAAATCACTCAGGTCAGATTTCTCAATCTCCAACTCAAATATTCTTCATAATTAAGAGAGAATATCCTGGAAATGGTTTTGCTGTATATTTCTGGCTTTATTATTTAAACTAGATAGATCTTGAATCATTCTCTTCTAAATCAACTTAGAACACACTAGGCTTCCCAGATGGAAAAAGGATTTTGTCTCAGGGCAAGGCAATCCAAACCCAAGTATTCAGAATCACCTCACGGAGATGTCTCCATGTTAATTTCTCCACCGTGTTGTAGTGTTCATGACATGGCCAGCTGGTGAATTTTAAAATTCCAGACTAAGTGAGAAGGAAAAAATGATCATCACAATTAAATGGAAGCTTAACAGTTTTCATTTGTCAACGGTGCTTTATTGAGATATTAACCTGTGTTTTGATACTCTTTTATTTTTCCCTTTAATCTTCGCTTCAAGAGAGGTTTATATGGCATGGTTGAGAGAACATTATTTTTAGTCTGTTTACTTCAAAGCTTCTGTTTTTCAGAGCTTTGATGTCGGTGAAAGGAAGGAGATACCTTAGACAGGTGCCCTAGAGAGGGGGTGACCAGAGAAAAAAGAAAATGCCAAGGAAATTGTTTTTCATTCTGTGTCATACCCAGGAAATTAGAATCCAAGCCTGAATTGTTTCTCCACCTAACTGCAAAAATCTGAATTTGGGAAATATTAGTGCTTAGAATTTGAAACCAATGAAGATTGGCAGGTATGGTCAAATATTAGAGATTAGAGACTTAGCAAATAAAAATACAGGATACCTGAGGCAATTTGAATTCCAGGTAAACTTTTGATACCATTTTAGTAGGTAGTATATAGAAATAGTAAAAAATAAAATAAAATATGTGCTACTCAAGTCTGCCGGTGCTACTGTAACAAAATGCCACAGAAAGGGTAATGTATAAGAAGCAGAAATGTATTCTTAGGATTCTTGGGGCTACTAAGTTCAAGTTCAAGGTGTATGTAAGTTTTGCTTCACTTCCAAGTTGGCACCTTTTGAATGCTTGCATCAGAGGAGAGGCATACTAGGAAGAAGGGACAGAGGGGTCAAGAAGCTCCTCAAACCCAAGCTCTTTGATTAGGCTGTTAATCCCATCATGGGAGCAGAGGATTCATGGCTTCATCATCTCCCTAGGCCATGCTTATCAGTCCTAATGCCCTGTGAATTAAGTTTCAACATGAGATTTTGGAGTTGGGGGACGCCATCTTTCAAGTGACCTATTTTATTTAGCAACACTCACAGGGTAGATTTCATTATTGATTGCAAAGAGACATGCACCTTGGCTTCCATAGTCCACAGAGATAATGGAATTTGGGCAATTATAGGAAAAAGATGAAGTCTCAGAAAGATTTAATTGATTATAAGGAAAAAGAAAGAAATGGTACCATCTTTGATGGCTGATGGCCACTCAATACAGCATTGATAGTTGGTCACTGTGTTGTAAGGTGACTCTAGTCATTGACATACAGAGAAGCCACGTTTTGAGAGGTCCAACTGGGAGTCTTTATTCAAAGGCTGGCATCTGCAGGGGGACTATTGTCACAAAGACCTTTGGCCCCACAAATACACTTAACACTGTTAGAAAACTGAGCCCTGGGTGCAGGAAAGGAAAGAAAAAGGAGAAAAACAATAGCAACTCAGGTCAGCTCTAGCGGGGAGCTGAAGTAGGACACATATTGACCTAAGCAGAGCCAGGAGACAGGATACAACACATGAGGCCTCTGGCCTAATGGTGTCTGAGCTGGTCTAATCTCAGATTCTGACAGCTCCCAGGTTAGGGTACTAGAAAACTCATCTCCCAAGTTCCAGACACAGGACTGACAGATCTGTTATTCTATCATCCAAGTCCCCACCCCTGCTTGCTGGAATTCAGACACTTCCACACCTGCTAGATAAGATGTGCCTTAGGCCAAACAACACCATACCTTGACATAATCCTCTCTGGGTCTAAACAACATGGTATATGTGCAATCCAAAGGATGGCTTATCTTACCTCTCTAGTTCTTGGAAGCTGGGTGGACAGCCCCCATCACTTGGTAGGCGCCATAATGTCTTAGACCAGGTCTTTCCCTTGCTTCAGTGGTAGACATGTTTTCAGTACTAAGATTTAGGGTTTAAGCTCAAAATTTTACACCTCGTAAGTGCTCTACTACTTGAGCCATGCTCAAAGCCACGTTGCTTTAGTTTGCTTTTCAGGAAGAGTCTCATCCTTTTTCCCGAGGCCAGCTTCAGACTTCAGTTTTCCTATCTCTTGTGTAGCTTGGATTGTCAGGATATGACACCATCCTCCTCATATTCTTTTCTTGGTCTTTTTTTTTTTTTTTTTTTAGTTTTTCTCCTCCCCCCCCCCAAGATACAGTTTCACTAACATTTTTTCACTGGCTCACCTCAACCATCATCTCTATGAAGATCTTTCTCTTAGCTGAGATTACAGGCATCAGCCTGTAATGGTTCTAATAGAAAATAGACATATATATATATATATATATATATACACACACACACACACACATATATATATATATATATGTATCAGTGAAATGAGTGATGGTGAGCTTTGACTGGTAAAGTGAATTATTGCATTCAGTATTCCACATGTATTAAATTATGAGCAATTGTTTAGTGGAAAGCAAATATTTAATGTCTTGCAGAATTGGTATACTTATCGTCCTCACATGTGTCTTAGCATGTAGGGGAAAAAATATGATGCTTTTAAACTTGCCCCCACTGAACCGACCATAACTACCCACCCTCTTTTATGAAGATGCAATACTTCTTGTTTCCAAAATAGAGGTTCCCTGATGGGAATCTTCATTCAGCACAACCTAAAAGTAATCAAGGCAAACAGGTGAGAAAGTTCCCAGTCTGCTCAGCCAGACAGAAAGATGAACATCCCTTTTCTTGATTCTTCCATTCTTCCACTCGTAGAGAAGTTGCTATTTGTTTGTTTGTTTCGCTATGTTTGAAAACAAATAACCGCTTTCAGATTCCAAATCTCAAGTCCTGATCCAAGCATGAGTCTCTGGCAACAGTCTCAACTTCTTTCTGGGCAGGTGTGCTGTTGGGTTCCCTTCTCACTTCCCTCCCCCTCCAGCCTGCCCTCTCTCCCCCATCTCCACTTGACAATTGTAAAATTTAAGGAGATCCTTTCAGGGTGGTATAGCTTCAGGCATATGAATTTCTTCCGGGCCCTTTGAGCTTGGAAGCAGTTTAAAGGTAAGAAAGTTTGAAGAGTGAATGAGTTCCCAAGAATAAACATGTTTCAAAGGAACCTGAAAGAAGCACTTTGTTTATGCGGGTGTGTGGAAGGGTGGTTAATATGACGTTTGCTTACTTAGTGTAGTAACTCCTTGAACATATTGCTGGGGATGATATCATTTATTTACTTAATTCTGGGAAATCATGAGCAAACTAAAGAAAACATCTAGAAAGAAGAAAACTTGTTTTTATTTAGAATTATAAAATTACATATGTACATGCATATGTGTGCACATTATGTATATAAATGGAAAAATATAGAAATAGGTTATACAGAGACATTGAATCGCAAATTAATTCCTAGCTGGTTTCCTATGAGGTTCACAAAGAATAAGGTGATTTTTAATTGTCCCAGTCCAAGGGTCTTTTTTTTTTTGCATGGGGAAGCATCTGTTTTTGAACCCTCTTGTTACAAATGAAAGAAGTTTCTTACAGTGCCGAAGACTTGGCATATCTCATGGCAGAGTCATGATAAAAGCAAGGATTTGGGGAAGATTTTACATGTCAAGCTTTCTGGGAAGAAGAGGGAAGTTTTTTCTCACAGTGTAGAAGTGGGCAAGCAAGTAAGCAAGTGTCTCACTACAAGTAAATGATTTGTATACCTCAAAGTGTGGTTTTTCACATTCCCTTTGTTGACTATGAAAGCGCCTTCATTTTATTCTGTTTATTTGCTTGGTGATTTTATCTACAGGGACTTTTTAAAATCTACATTCTTGTTTTGTTGTTGTTTCTCACTATTCTATGATTATTCTCTCTAAATATTCTATATATATTCTATGAATATATTCCAAAATCACAGGAAAACTATACTATCGATAGTTGCCTTTGTTAAACATGCTCTGCCAACTGCTAATATTCTCCTCCTCCTCCCCTCTCTCTCTCATACACACAAACACACAGCTGGTTCTGGGGCTTGAATTCAGGTCATGTACTCTCATTTTATCTTTTTATCACTCATGACTGTCACTCTTACCACTTGAGCCACACACTCCATCTCTAGCACTTTGGTCTTGGAAGTGAGTTTTGTCTACTTTTCTGTCTGGGTTAGTTTTGAATCACGGCCCTCCTAGCTCAGGCTCTGGGATAGCTAGGATTACAAGCATAAACAACCAATAACCAGCTGTATTCTTTCTTCTTTTGTGGAGGAAGGGAGGAGATACTTAGGGAAAAGTATGTGTATCTGTGGTGGTAGCGGGTAGGTGGGTTGTTTAATTAGTACTTTGCAGAGATAAATAGGAGACATTCAAAGCAAAATCTATGACAGGAAACAGATTTCAAATAAAACCATTGGCTATAATGAGGAAATTTGATTCAGAAAAAAAGACTGTGCAAGTTTGTTTTACGTATTTTGATTTGACTTGCTCACAGTTCTTACATTCTAAAATTAGCTGATTTAACATGTGCTCAGATCCTAGGACAACTTTTAAGTTATTTGAATGTCTATCTTGTCAATGTGCATAGGAAAAAAAGGCTTTAATTTTTTTTTAAAAAATCCTAAGAATCAGCTACCTACACTAAACTTAGATTAGTACAGTGTCATTGATTTCTAGGAGGTATTATTTTCTAACCACTCTAGATGTGTCCAACATCTGAGAGCCTCTGTCTAGGTAAGGATGAGTCACAGGTGTCCTTTCGCATCCACCATGCTTTCAAAGACCCATTTTCCATACATAATTCCTATCTGGCTCTGATTTTAATAAGCATCTCACAGAGAAATTGAAGGTAGATCTTGGTGGCTTATGCCTATTATTATCTTAGTTACCCAGAATGCTAAAATTTGAGCATTGCACTTCAAAGTTTGAAGCCAGCCTGAGCAGAAAATCTATGCAACTCTCAACTTCAATAAATGACTCAGAAAAGGACAGAAGTGGTGCTATGGCAAAAATGGTAGAGTGCTAGCCTTGAGCAGAAGCAGCTCAGGGACAGTGCCCAGGTCCTGATTTCAAGCCCCAGGACTAACACTAAAAAAGAAAGAAAAGAAAGAAGATAGAAAGAGAGAGCGAGAGAGAGCGAGAGAGAGCGAGAGAGAGCGAGAGAGCGAGAGAGCGAGAGAGCGAGAGAGAGAGAGAGAGAGAGAGAGAGAGAGAGAGAGAGAGAGGAGGGAGGGAGGGAGAGAGGGAGAGAAGGAAGGAAGGAAGGAAGGAAGGAAGGAAGGAAGGACAGAAAAAGGAAGAAAGGGGAAGGAAGGAAGAAAGAGAAGGAAGAAGGAAAGAAGGGAGGAAGGAAGGGGAAGGAAGGAAGAAAGAGAAGGAAGAAGGAAAGAAGGGAGGAAGGAAGAGAGGGACAGAGGGAGGAAGGGGACAGAAGATAGCATTTCTGGTTTTGATTCTGATAGAAGGTTTATAAAATAAGAAGACTAAAGTAAATTAATAACTCAAGTACTTTTAATGGGAATCCTTTCTTTTTCCAACCCAACTTTTCTTTCCAAAGTTTCAGTAAGAGAACAAGTTTTTTTTTTTTTCACTAGAAATTCTCCATTGATGTCTTATGGAGATTGGGATGGAAGAAATAATAGTAAAAGACTACATTTCTCTAAAGGAACTGTGGACTTGAGCCAATTTCTGAATGCATTGAAGAATGAACTGGTATTACTGGTAAATCTATGAATAGAGTGGCTCAGTTATGAGTCACATACCTTTCTGATGCATCAACTAAACTGAGAAAGGGACTATAGACAGTTGGAAATATTGAATAGAAGCACTAGAGCTTCTTGGGAATAAGAAAATTGTAGAAAGGAATGAGCTGGGTGGATTTTTTCCCCCAATACTGCTGTCAGTAGTCAGGTGTTCATTTTTCAATAATACTTTAAGATGATAAATACTTTTCAATTACATCTGACCAGAATCCTGGGTTTCTATAAATGAGACAGTAAGGTGAATATGCACAAATTATTTGGGTTTCTAGATGTCTTTTACAACCCTAACTGAAATTTTAGTTTTATGAAAATAGGCAATACCAATTTTTGGGCAATCATAATTGTGTGATTATTTCTATAAAGATTTCAGCAGTGTATCAAGTTGTGTGAAAAACGTTGTTCTATTTTGACTGAAATTACACTTAATTTAGAGATTAATCTGTTGATACATGATATCTTTAAGATGTTGTTAACATCTATAAATACTTAAATTTTAATTCCTTCAGTAGAGTTACAATGTTTTCCTTCAATAAAATTCAGCCAAATTGTCTGCTGTTAAAACAAAAAACAAGAACTAACAAAAACAAGACATTTCCTGTCTCACTTTTTGCATCTCGTTGCTACATGTTCAACAGTGATGGTGGAATAACTTCTACTGCTTTTCCCTCTCTTTTTTAAAATTGTATTTTATTGTCGGGGTTCTACTGTTTTTCAAATTCATTGATACTAAATAAAATCCCTCAAGATAGTTCAAGAATTAATAGTGAATTATTATTTTTTCATATATTTTTATTGTAATTAATAGAAGGGTTACATGATATTTGCCAGATAGATGGTGCATTAATTCCCATACATTGATACCCTTTCATTAATAGTAAATTATAATAATAGACTTTATTTTATGGAAGGCTTGTCCAGTTTATGTCCTCTGAAATCTGAAGGGGAAGCAAGCTCAATCTATATTCAGAATGGAAATAGTCCATTTAGTTCATTTGAATTCATACCTAGCTCTAAGTTGTTTTGGAGTCTTGCTCCTCCTTCAGGTCATCTCTTCAATCTCTGGCTCCATCTGCTGGAATATTGTGATGTCATGCCCACAGTTTTCATTGTTTCCAAGTCTACCTTATAGAATCAGCACTAGTCTTTAAGATCCTAAAAAACAAAGAAGCCAGAAGTAAGCCTTTTAGCACCTGAGGATGAATTTATTGAATGTATAAATTTTGTCATCTTCATGTGACTGTTATTTTGAGTAGAAATGCCCATTTATCAAAAAGATCTCTTCCTACTAGGATTAAAGAAGAAGAAAGGTGAAAAGAAAAAAAAAATCTTACCTTGCATAAAATAGCTTACATCATTCTTTTACTTTTTTTTTTTAACCCCACTTGGCTATAAAGACAGCTCTTAGGAAGTAAAATGGGCTATGGATGCTATTATAGAAATAACAGAAACAAATTAATTGCATTTACCAAATCAACTTAAAAAATGAAGATGGAAAGTAAGTCCAGAGTCCAGTGTTTTGATTCTGACTATGTATGACATCTGAATATATTAGGCAAATAGCCTAGCACCTATTTCTTGCTGTGCTTCCTAATATACACTTTGTATGCTTTTGAATACCTTATGCATTGTAAGATAAATAGGCAAATGAAGGAAAACCTCTTCTTCAAAGGAGAAAATAAAAGAAAAATATTAACTTTATTTTGATCAAATGTCTTGTATCTGAGAATTAAGAAGAGAAACGTATGACCTTGTGAGTGAATTGCTAAGGTCCTTCTCAAAGGATTGAGGGAGTTGTACAAGTAAAAATTGCTGAAGATTAAACCTCACTGGCTTCATGATTGACCTATCTCAGGCTGTCTCTAAAGCCCCACAGTAAAAAGATGTGTCCTGATAATTGACTGATGACCCTGGCCTCATGAAACTTACTAACTGCTCCCCCTTTGTCCATTTCCTAAGACTATATTGGGGATATTTTAAGAGGCCCTTTCTTTGGACTAGTGTGATTTAAACAAAATGAGACATTTTCTTGCGACTTTGGAGAAAGACTATAGATTTCAGGTCAATTTTCCGTAATTTTTGTTGCTGTTCTTGTTCTTGGTTGGAGAAGAAAGTATGATTTTATGTAAGAGAAACTGGGTTCACCACAGTAGCCTATGTTAACCCTCGACAATGACATGCACTTAGGCAACAGCCTGGTATGAGAAGCCTGAGGTGTTTACTACAGTCTTATTTTCCTCTACAGACTTTCTATTCTATCTCTCTTCCTTTTTCCAGTTCTCTTGCCTTCCCTTCTGTTAGGCAAAAAAAAATGCTTTTGGCCCTGGTCAGCCATAGTAATTGGTCCCGTTGATCCCAATATTTAAACATCACTGTCCTAGGGTCAGTTATTATCAATCACTTCATAGGTGTTTCTCTTGGTGGCTAAGGACAGGTGCATCTCCTCTTGTCTCCTTTCCTAACCACTTCTGGGCCTTCAAGTAATGGGTGTTTGAGAAATAATCATAAGCATGGAGAACAGAGTGCAGGAAATCGGGAGGCAGGACAACAAGGACACAAGGTTAAGATACCTAAATTCCCTCCTAGGACTTTTCATTAGCCTATGTTTTCAATTGACTTCCTTTCTTTTTCTTTTAATTGACTTTCTTTTTCAGAGCAGTCGAAGGTTCACAACAAAGTTGCTAAGACAGTACAGAGATCTCATAAATTCTCTGCTTCGAAACAGTTGATACTGTTCACAGTCATATGCACAGTCCATACGAGACACAACACATACCCAAATGCTGTAGCTTACATTAGGGGTTATTTCTGGCACTGTGGTTGGTGTTTGTTGGTTTCAACAACTGCATAGACTTTTATCTACCATTACCTTCTCATACTGAGTATTTTATTTCTCTGAAAATCCTCTCTCTTACCTTTTCATTCTTCATTTCCCTAATTTATGGAAAAAAGTGGTCAATTCTCTGTCTCCATAATTATTTTCCTTCTTGAGAATGTCATAAAATTCAACTCATACAATTCAGAGCCTTTCAGATTTCTTCCCTCTAGTGAATAATATGCACTGATCTTATCTCTCCATGTCTTTTTAAAGCCAGATAATGATTTTTTTCATTACTGAGTAATATCCCATTACTGAGATATACGATGGTTTCTTTTTCCTTTTACCTACTGATAGATACCTTGCTTTTATCAATATCTCTGTAAACATATTATTTCAACTCTCTGGATGTGTAACCTAGGAGTATTATTGCTAACTTGAAGACCAGAATGTTTTTAATTCTGTAAGGAAATGACACACTATTTTCAAAGTAGCTTTTCCATTTTTCCTTCTCTTTCTTTTCTTTCACAATGAATGAGAATTTCTGTGGCCTGACATCCTTGCCAGCATTGAGTTATGTATCAACCTAGCTTTGGAATTTAGCTGTCCTAAGAGCTGCATAGTCATATTTTTATTTTAATTGTCAGGGTGATATACAGAAGGGTTACAGGTTCATTCATCAGGTAGTGGGTACACTACTTCTTGAACATTGATAACCCTTCCCATGTTTTCCTCCCACTTTCCCTCCTCACAACCCCCTCCCAATTATCATGTTTTCCCCCTTCCCTTTTCCTATTTCAAGTGAATATATTAACATATATACAATATGCTTATTTTTTCTTATTGTACTATAGGCCTTTCAACACAGTTTTCATGAAAGAGAATGTGTCTTGCAGTCTTTTCAAATTTCTGCTGGTGAGAAGTTATTTCCATTCCTCCCCTAAAGTTAAAGTTAGCTGTATTCTAAGTACCAAATCAGCCACTATTGTGGATTTTAGAATCACCTAGGACCCTTTCAAAAAGTACTATTTCCCAGGGAACCAGAATGTATAGGTTTTAGGTAAAGTGGTATGCATGAGAGTTAAATTTCTCAATGATGTGATCATATCTGATTAAAACAACCTCTGGGAGGAAAGATTGTCATTCACAGTTCCACAGATGTCAGGCCAACATGGTGGGGTGATCATGACAAAGCTGAGTAAGACATGATATGACCACCAGGAAGCAGAGGATGAGGGGGAAAGGCCATAGCAGACCTGCGGTCAGTGGTTGACATCCTCTACTCAGGCTCCATTTGTGACTCTTGACCACTTCTTATTATCCATCACATTATGAATATATCAGGTGTGTGTGTGTGTGTGTGTGTGTGTGTGTGTGTGTGTGTGTACGCACGCGTGTGCGCGTGCGTGCGTGTCTGTGTGTGTATGTGTATGTGCATGAGACCTTTGATTACTTCAAAAACTTCTTGATCTAATTGTCTCTAGAAATGTCCTCAAATACACCCAGAGGTATGTTTCACTGATCTAGTTATCTCTTAATCAAATCTTCTTATATTTTGGGCACATAGCCATCTGCTTCTTCAGAATATTCTATTTTATTCATTCATTTCCTAAAATACAATATAAAATAAATTTAGGACTTAGTCTCTTCTTGGATAATTTCAATTGATTGCCTCACTGTCACATCACAAACCAACCAACCAACCAAACTGATCAACAAATAGGGAAGGAATGACATCACAAAAGAAAATAGAATCAGCATGCTTATTCGACTGTTCTGTGATTGTGGTTCCAACTGGAGCACTCACAAAAAAAAAAAGAAAATCTTCCACTGGGCAACTCTTATTGGCCATTAACATTGCAAACTACACTTGTAATGATAGCTGCATTTACGCTTTCATGGTACATTCTGTTGTTGGGCAGAAAGCATATATGACATGTGTTTCCCTTATACTCACCACCATAACTTTTTCAACAAAGTAAAAATCATGCAGTGTAGAGTACGTGATATATCATAGGCATTCCATCCTGATACTTGCAGAAGAAGTGAACGTTGAGCTCAGCCTTAAATTGTTAAGCAAGTTCCAGGTAGTTGTAGGGGGTTGGCATTCCTGGTAAATAAACAGCAGTGAGTAACAGGCAGAATTGTAGAAGGAAGACTTTGGGGGCTCTGAGCAAACATCTAAATTTGGGCAGAGCTTCTTCATGATTTAACAGTGACTCATTCGCTAATCTCTCACATAGTAATTCACAGCCAGGTGTCAATGGCTTAATGATATCCCTGCTAGGACATAAAAAGGTTTCTGAGATTAATACTCTCATTCAGATGCCTAAATTTGTAATGGTTGGGGCTTCAAGCAAGAGGGAAGGATTATTTTCAGGATATTTGGGGATGCAGAAAGTTTTCACATCATCATTCAAACCAAACTCCAAAAGCAACCAGGGCAAATCCCACTGAAAGATGAGCTGATAAAATGGTGTTGGTTTTGGAATTGCTTTGTTATTGTTATTGCTATTTTTAGCTAATTTGGGAATTGCAGTGCTTTTATGGAGATGTAGATGAATTTGAAAATAACATGGTAATTGTATGTGAGTATGTGTGCCGGTGTCTTTGTGTTCCTGTTTTTATGCCCTAGGGCATCCTAGGTGAAGTACCCCCCTTAAAAAAATGGGAAACAAATAAATAAAATGAGAGCTGACCTAAATTTTTGCCTCAAACTGGAACAGAGTTCAAACTTTTGAGGAGGATCAAAAGCTTGATTAACTGTTGTTTATTTGTTTTTAGAAGCTTTGCTTCCCTCCAACTCAAAAAAGTAAAAGTGATCAAACACTACACTCTGAGAGAGACTCTTGTCTCAATATTTCCAACCGGGTTGAAACCAGAAAATTCTTGTGAGGCAACTGGGAAGCATGAGTGACTTGCAACCCAAGGTCCCAGAACCAAGGGGTCAAGAGGAGTTCAGCTCAATTTCACGTGGATGTCCAAGGCAAACATAGCTGTAGTCCTGTTTTCAGTAGAACTGAGATCCTAGAGGGCAGAAAACATCATTATATCCATCAGAAAAGAAAAAAAAAGAACATGCATTTGTGTTTCCCACTGAAGTCTGGGAGAAAACACATTTATTCATTGGTTGAAAAGTCCAAAGAGACCCATGGGATGTGTTAGAACCTGAGGGTCAACCGAAGGCAGCTGGCGAAAAGCAAAAGCCATGAGGGACAAGTCAGGAGACTTGGATTGGAGACACTCCCCTCACAGCTGTGTGACCTCGTGCAGGCTGTGTGGCTTCTACACAATCTGCTATTTGGATCTGGAAAGTGCTCTCACTTACTTGGAACACCGATGGCTTGTCTTGACTGGTACACTTACATAGGTGAACTAATCGCAGCTTTCCAAGTTTGATCACAACCCATTCTACCCTTGAGAATAGTAAAATTCCAAGGGATTATATATATATATGCTCTAAAATTATTTTTTAAATGTATTCAAGTCTGAATGTTTGGCTGTAAAAAGAGGTAGCATGGCTTCTCTCCCATGTTTGGGAAAGGCTCATAGAAACAAATTTTCAAAATGGGTAATGTGTCAGCATAGGGAAATTCACTGAACAGAGGGGATTTTAACCAGAGATGACATCATAAAAAGAGCACTATGAAAAGAAAAGCACCAAGTGGTAAGTCAGCAGGATCGGGCATTGAAACTGGAGAAGGGTTAGAATATAGTTTTAGGGAAACCATCTAAGATAAATGATGTATGTCATTTATGAAAGCCATTTATTGCTCAGCTGCTGGTTTAGGTTTTGTTTCCTCACACAACTGAGCATTCTTGAAGTTTCTATCATGGTTCTAAGCAATTGCACCCTTTTACTAAGATTAAATCCACAATAGTGAATTAGAAGGATAAGAAAATTAGAGACTAGCAAAAGAGGAGGCAATTGCATTAATGACATGAGAAGTAGTAAGGACCCAACAAGACATAATTGGTAAAGCTGATCAAAAAGACATTGTGCATTGGAGGGTTAAGATTTAAGATGGGTCAAAAGGATTCAACTACTGGATATACCCAGTGTGGGAGGCAGAGGAGCTTGAGGGGTTCATAAGGCTTCCATCCTGAATGACCGTGGTTCAAGTCTCTTGAGGAACTAGGAATAGAAGCAGGCTGGAGAAAGAAGATCTGGAGTCCAGGTAAATTTGAAGTTAGAAAGATATGGTGTGAGCACAGAAGTATCAATTTTGAGAGGAACAGATAGCTGGAGACAAAAATGGAGGGTTATTTTGTATAACTGTTGCCACTGAAACTATGGAAGAAGTAGCAATGATGATGAGCTCTATCTCTTTCTGGGTTGGATGCCAACTAACACATATATTCATCAATCTTCCTGTGTTAGAATGGCTGTGGCAACTTTGTCTATGGAATTTAAACCCATCTCTACTGAGCTTACTAGCGATACGTTCATGAGTTTTTCGAGTCTGCTCTAACCTCAGCTACTAATTCCCTGCCTATTCTGATCTCTTCATTTTATTATGACCCCAATTTCTTATGTCTGGGACCTGCAGATCCCATGCTGATTAAAGTTGGATATTCTTAGCCAAACATTTTCTAAGGGAAACAAGAAGCATCTGGCGTTTGCTCAGTTATGTAGATATTGGATTTAACTCTTCAAATAAAACATGAATGGTAAGGAACTGGAAGATCCCTTTTAACACTTCCAATATGCAATGAACATCTTCATAACCAATTCTCAAAGTACATACATTCCAGACAAATTTCAGTGTCAGAACCCAGGAAATTCCTTCCTTTTATACATCAGTTGTTTTATTTCCCCCTTCACCTCAATAGAACCAGTTTCAGTAGCCACTTGGTTGTCTCTTCATGGATACATTCCTACTCATTCCAGAGTTAACAAAAATGAACTCTATCAATGTTGCATAATTATGCAGTGCATTTTATTTATATATATAATTATATATAGTGCATTTTATTTATGTTTGAAACACTGCATTATTATTAAAAAGACAAAGTATTCTAGTACAGACGTGATAAATTAATGTTAATGTTTTCTGCTCAACAGAAGATACTGATGACACTAAACTAAGCTCCATTTTTGTTCATACTTTTATTTTTGATGCTAGAGGTTGGCAGGGCTTCGTAGATAGTAGCCACATGTGTTGCTACTGCTCTAGTCACATTTTTATCTCCTAAAGATACTCAACTACATGAAATATAGAGAATCATGAGAAATTACACATAAAACTCATGAAGAGCCAGGCATGGTGGCTCATACCCATAATGCTAACTACTCAGGAGGCTGAGCTCTGAGGATCGAGGTTCATAGCCAGCCCAGGCACTACAGACCCTGAGACTCTTATCTCCAATTAAACACTAGAAAACTGGAAGTGGCATTGTGGCTCAAGGGTAGGGCAGCTGCATTGAGCTAAAGAACTTAGGACAATGCCCAGGCCCAGGGGTAGAGTGACAGGCTTGAGCTGAAGAGCTCAGAGACAGTGCTCAGGCCCAGAATCCAAGCCCCATGATCAACCAAAAAAAAAAAAAGTCATGAAGATAACTTGTGGTGACAGAAAAAAGGGACTTTTTAGTTCTTGGATACAGCAGAAAGGCCAAGAGATTATTGGATTAAAAGAACCTAGACTAGCTAAGATTAATTGTTTTCCTCCTAATGAAAAACAGGATTGAGATCAGTCAAGACAACAAGAAATTAAGGGTTTTAAAAGTGGATGTCCTCAGAACCAAATTTATCAACAAAGAAAGTCCTAAATTAGTTGTTCCATTTTCGGACAACTCTGGGCATATTCTGTTAGTTTAGGCAATGTCTTGACGTTGCTCAGGTGTGCCAGTGTCTTCTCTTGTGAATCAGTGCAAACTTTTCCCTAGGTCCTATCCTCCCGCCTCCACTCCCTGACTGCTCTTTCTTGCCAATTACATTTCATTTCAAAGTAGTTTTCTTCTTTAAGTCTCCATTCCTTAGCTCTCCTCTTTCTGAATTAGTTTCATCCTTCCTTCTGACTTTGAAACCCAGTAAACAGCTCATATTTGACAAACGCTTAATAAGCAAATATGGGTACACAATATTAAATGATCTCATTAAAGACTTCCTATATATCTTTTCTTTTGAGTGGATGGATGCATGGAATTATTTAGTGACAGTCTCCAAGTTGTCCACGAGCTCACTAGGTAGCTCTTCCTGCCACAGCCTCACAAATGGTTGATTACAGGCATGCTTTACTGTACCCATCTCATTTATGCCCAGCTAACTTCTAGAAAGAATTTAGAATACATGAAATAGGGTACGCAAAATGTAGCTGGAACATGGTGTTGATTTCAGTAACTTTAATATCATGTTGGCAGTTGGTTAAGGTTTTAGTCTTAAAATGTAATAATAGTTCTTCAACAGGCTGCTCCATTTATACTTAATGAAGCCTTAAAGAAATGGACACTCGGGCTCTACTAACTACCTTACTAAATCAGATTCTGGTCAGGGGAAGGGGCCAGAAATGCTAAATCTGCTTGCTGAGTTGGAGAAACATCTGTGTTATAATGATGCATGGAACTTGCAGGCTTTGAGCTCTGTTCTATTGATTGTGTAACAGTGGCCAACCCAAAGAAAATAAATTTTACTACTGAGCATTTCATAATCTAGAAGAAAAATTCTTCCAGGAAACCCTAACTTGTTACATCTGTTGTTTGTCAATAACTACTTTACTTTAAACTAGTTTTAAGATTTCAAAAATGTTACAATGATAAAATTCGTATCTATTTCACTTTAACACCTTTAGAATGTGTCACATTTCAAAATCATTGACTCAACATGAACTGAAATTCTACACTTAATTCATAATACGTTCCATACTCAATTTCTTGCATTTTACGTTCTAGGACTCTTATGTGACACATCTCATTACATTTAGTTGTCATGTCTCCTTTGGTTCTTCTAACTGTGACATATTCTCAGATGAAGCAGGAAGTTTTAAGGAGTACAGTGGCCAAATAGTTATTTTTCTTCTGTTATTGTTGTTGGAACCAGGAGCCTGGCATCCGGTGGTCTTGCTGGCTCACAACTAACATCTACCATTTGAGCCATACACTTGCTTTTTTTTTTTTTCATGAAAGAGAAATTACCTTAGAAATTTATTTCTTATACTATGATTTCATACCCTTGCTCTTTTAGCAAGTTAAGTAGAGATGGAGTTTCATAGACTTTTATTATTATTATTATTATTATTATTATTATTATTATTATTATTTGGTCTAGGCTGAATTAGAACATCCATCTTCCAGGTCTGGTCTAATTGATTAAGATTACAGAGTGAGATACCGGTGCTGAGCTAGATCAAGTATTTTGTAGACTATTCTTCCATGATGCTTACCTTCATGCTCTTCTCAGGACTGAGTGGAGTTTTTATGGGTCCTCGAAGAGGAAGACCACATGGTGAAGATGTGTTATGTCATTGCACCCGGCATGTGACGTCACTGCTGACGCTATACCTCCTCGCTCAGCTGCGTCAGTGCTTGTCTGGGTTGTCTGCTTTCTAATTGCCTTTTCTCCCATCCTTGCCGTTTTGTATACCTTAGACAAAGAAGATAGAGTGCACAGAGCACATTCAAGGTCGGCATCATACTCTTCCTCTTTCTCCTCCTTCTCCTCCTCTTCCTCCTCCTCCTCCTCCTCATCCTGATCATCATCTGCATCCATTTTTCAGAATTTCTTTTCCAGTAGCCTTGCGTATTTTCCGCCATTTATATAGGTCATTAGGGACACATATATCTTAGGTCATAATTGAACACTGAGTTTTTGTATTTGCTCAAATTATTCCAGCTTCCACTCTTCTTGTCTTAGCCCCTTTGATGTTCTCTCATCTTTGCTTTTTTCTTTTGTTACTATTTTGTAGTCTTTTTTTTCTTTCCCCACCTTTGCTAGGCACGTTCTATACCACTGATCCACACCTCCAGTCTTGTTTTTTTTCTTTTTACCCTGGCTGTTTTGAGATGAGGGCTTACTTTTATTGTCCAGACTCATACCTAGACCATGATCTTCCTACTTTATGCTCCTGCCCTATCAGGACTGACAAGGAGAGCCACTGTGACTAGTTTCTACCAGATTGGGGGGTGACGGAAAGAGTGTTCTGTCCTGTAACCATCTTCTCCCAGCCTTATCCTCTTAAGGATTGATGGCAATGTGGTCTTCTAAACTTTTACCTTGACTAGCTTGGAACTGTGAGGTGCAAAGTCTTAGCCTTCTGAGCAGTTAGAATTACAAGTGTGAGTTGCTGCACCCAGCTCCCTAAGTTGTTTTTTCTTTTTATTTTTTTTATTTTTTTTGCCAGTCCTGGGCTTGGGCTCAGGGCCTGAGCACTGTCCTTGGACTTTCTCAAGGATAGTACTTTACCACTTGAGCCTCAGCACCACTTTCGGCTTTTTGCTATGTATGTGGTACCGAGGAATCGAACCCGGGTCTTCATGCATGCTAGGCAAGCACTATACCACTAGGCCAAACTCCCGGCCAAGTTGTTTTTTCTTAAAATAGAAAAATCTGGGTCAGGAGTGTGGCCTAGTGGTAAAGTGCTTGCCTAGCATGCAGGAACCCCTGCATTTGATTCTGCTGTACCCACATTCAAGAAAAAACTGGAAGTGGTGCTGTGTCTCAAGTGATAGAGCACTATCCTTGAGAAAGTCCAAGGATAGTGTTCCAGGAGTTGAAGCCCCCAGGACTGACAAGCAGGAAAATTTTTTTTCTGAAAGAAAAAATTTACTTAACAAAATGGCCAAGAGCACAAACATCATCAGAAATAAAAATACAAAATCAAAACAAGCAATGAAGTATTTCCTGAATACAATGCCAGCAACTGAAAAAAATGCATGCCAAGTCCTACTTTATGAATCTGTTTGTAAAATGCAAAGACAAAACAAAATAATTTCCCAAACACAGACAAAACAAAAAGAGGAAACACAAACACGTAAGTCCTAGTCCATGAAAACAGATATAGTTGCTCACTAAATCTACAAATGAATAAGACTCTCAGCAACTCTGATCTGTGGTTTGTTTCTTCATTCTGGGAAAGGTTTGCAGTTATGATCAGATATAAAGAGTTAGTGAGTTAGAAAAGATGGAGGTGACTTTTCCTGAAAGGCTCTTATGTAATGTTCCTAATAGTCTGGTTAAGTATTCTACTATTTTTTTTTAATGAATCTTCCAAGAAAATTATATTCCTTCAAAACAACTAGCCTTTTCTATTTCATTTAAATTTATTTATTTTTCCCAGTTCTGTGATTTGACAATACACGTGAGCTCAATTTTATTTAGTTTGTTTTTCAGATAGCCTAGCCTCAGCTTGTTTTTACTATCATCTTCTCCCAAACAGCTAAAATGACAGGTGTTGCTTGGCTTGCTTTAGAGATTGAGTCTAGCTAACTTATGTTCGTGCTAGCCTTAAAATACATTCTCCTATCTTTACTTCCTGAGTAGCTGTAATTACAAGCATATAACCACAAATCAAGCCCAGGCACCAAGTAACATTATTTTTTCAAAACAAAATAAATAATACTATTCATACTTCCTCATGAAAAGTTTCATCACTTCTGCTAGGACTAATCCAAAATTTCCCTACATCAGAATTTGTCATTGTTTTTAATCTTTCACAGTTCCACTTTGTCATTATATTGCATTAATTTTGTATGGTCCATGTTTTCATCTAATATTGACACTGTTGTTTACTTTTTCCTGTCAATGTGAACCGGGTGTGCTCTTTGAAAATGGGGAATTGTTCTCATTATCAGAATACCTAATCTATAGTAAGTGTTTAAAAAAGGTTGAAAAAGGTGACATTGATGAAGATGCACTGCATTCACGTAGCATTTTGGTGAAACACAACCTCTTTGTACAACTACTTAGATAATGAAAATAATCAAAAAAGTTTCATGTAAAGTCAATTGTAAAAAAAAATGGTGGAAAACTGAAAACCATCATAGAGAAGGACTCAATATTACATTCATGAAAGCAAGTTCTCAAGAGGTAGTCCTGGGAATAATACTGTACTTTAAATTTCCAAAAGCCAACTAAGTGACTCATGGTTTTTGCAAGTATTTTTTTTAAAATCACAGTATTATTCAATTTATCTTTGGAATTAGTTATATTGTTTGGAAATTCTCATCTGTTGAATAATAGCCCAGTTGCATCACAGTTGACTTGAAGGATTAAAACACACACACACAAACACACACACACACACACACACACACACAGACACACACAAACACACAGGATGAGTTTCAGAATTATACTCCCAGAGTTTTAGAAACAGCATGTTTGAGGTAAGGCTTGGAAATCAATCACTTTAAAATACTCTCCCAAGTGTTTCTGTTGAGGGTTTGGATCACATCCGGCTTCATATTCTGGAACAGGTGGTTAAAAGTACCAAAGTGCTGTTCTTTTATTTGCAGCAAGTATCCAGAGTGAGTCAGATGTCATTCTTCCTATTTATGTGTTTCATCAGAGGCCTGGTCATTCCACTTCTACGAATCAGGTTTGGTTTGTCTTCTCGCAGGTAGCAGCAGCAAACCAGATGGAAAAATAGACTGTAAAACAAAAATTTTAATTAGTAACATTAAAAGACAAAATCAGTTTCGACACAAGCCTTCCATAAAACAGATTGAAAATTGAGAGGACTCCCCTTTCCATTAACCAAACTGCCTGGTGAATTCTTCAGGGTAAATACACCTGGGTTTTCCAGAGTTTGAGAAGAGTTTTTTCTAGCCTCCCACAAATTACCTTTATGCCTGGTGAAGTGGAAGCTAGAACTGAGACACTTATCTGATATGAAACAACTCTGAACTTCAGAGTGCAGCGCCATCTGCTGATTGTCGTAGGCATGGCTTACATGAGTGAGTTGAGTCTGGGGGCCAATCATACTGGCTAACTATCCATTTCCTGGCTTTCTTATCACAGCAGCCCCACAAGCCCAAGGTCATTTGTTCATTGGATGGAAAGAGTCCTTGTTAATTGGGGTTTTGTTATTTAAAGACAGACACCTTGCTTTGAGTGCCTTCGGATTATTTCTTAGCAGACAATTCTATCTGAAAGTGCTTAAGGATGACACTGGCAAGCTCAGAACAAGGATGTAGAGCATTCTGGTGTGAGGCAAGAAAGGATACCTTTAATGAATTTTGGAAAATGTTCTAGAGTCTTGTTAAGGGCAGGCAATGGGAATCTTACTTCCAAATATATATATAAATATTTATATATTACATATATAGATTTTATATATATTTAATTTAGGATCTATCAGAGTAATACACACAATTAGTTTGGGGGTATCTTGAAGCCTCAGCATGTGTAAATTCCTGCTCAAACTAGTCTTTCAGAGCAAAGCAGACACCAGAGAAGCCTAATTTTAGTTAGATTAAGTCCTTAAAAATATGGAGGACTTCTCCCCCACATTGGTAGTTTATTTGTATATTTGTTTTAATGCTTGAACCTATCCTTTATAAAATCCTTCCCCGGAGCTGAAAGGTAAAAGCCTGATATTTGAATCGTGAATTAATCAATCCGGTGGGGTGTGTGTGTGTGTGTGTGTGTGTGTGTGTGTGTGTGTGTGTGTGTGTGTGTTTTAAGACAGATCTTTGGAAGATAAACATCTAATATAAGAAAATGTTGAAAGTTAAATAGTTAGAAGCAGTTTTCATTACATTTTTTTCCCTAAAAATATTTGGCTTCCAAAATCAAGCCCACTTAAAATTTCCCTACTTATAATTTCTATTCTTGATCGTTTTCCTGTATTGTGGGGGTATTTCACTGTCAGAGTAGTGTATTTTTATATAGGTTTTAATTGTGTCCATAAAATCAATAGATCCCACTGCCCCTCAAACAGCTGAAAGCCAGCTCTTTCTCTCTTTATTTTGGGCTAATTTTTCTTCAACACATGAAAAATACCATATTTTAAATTAAATTTAAGCATTTAAGTTTTTGTGAGATCTTGAACCACTAGATCATAGTTGAAATATTTCAGAGTATTTTATAGACAGTGCTGGTAATAAGTACAGAGGATGAATTAGGATTAGTTTGATTTTACCACTTCAAAGGTAAATTATTTTACTTTGGAACTAAGCTTTAGTCTGTATCTAAAGTATATGCAATCCGTTCCCCCCCACCCCCATTGTTAAAAGGACACAAGCAGCACAAAAACTCATGTGGGTACTCTATTGATAAATTACCTTACTTCTTAACCTGGAGTACTACATAATCATATAGGATGCAATTTAAAATTTTGTAGGTTTAAGTAAATCAAATGTAATATTATTATGATAAGAATTACTAACCATAGTGGAAAATGTTGACAGAATTGCCAAGAGGTAATTTTGCTCTTTATAAGTAATAGTTCATACTATAACAAAACAACATTTCCAGTGAATGGGCCCCCAAAACAATACTGTTCATAAACTGTTTGGGGATAACTGTGCAGCCATTGGATAACAATAAATTTAAATAAACTATAAATAAATTCAAATGGCAAAAAAAGAAATCTAAAAAAATAAGTAATAGTTCATTTAATCCTCATTACAATAATGTGAGTAGAGAATTTATAGTCTTTATTTAAGGACACAGAGAAGTTGTAAACTTTACTTAAGGATAAAAATATATCTCTACTAAGTGATGGAGCTGATGGAGAAAGAGTAAGATATACAGATATAGAAATGCAAATATTTAGATATAGATATATAAAGACTAAAAGTAGTCCTCTTTATGAACTCTGAGGAAATTATCTTTAAAGATGTTGCCGTAGACTCAGATGGCTGAGATCTGAGGATCATGCTTCAATCCAGTCTGGGCAAGAAAAATCCCTGAGACTGTTTCCAAGGAACTACAAAACAAAAACAAAAACAAAAACAAACAAACCTAGAAGTGGAACTGCGGTTCAAGTGGTAGAGAGTGCGAGCCATGAACTAAAATGCTCAGGAACAGTATGGAGGCCCTGAGTTCAAGCTCTAGAAGCAGCAAAAAACAAACAAATAAAAATCCAAAAGACTTTGCCTTAGGTGCCTCAGTTTGCCTCATCCTACTCACAGTCTTGTGATGCCTCTGTTTATCTGTCTACCTACCTATCTATATGAAATCAGTAGAAGTGTACTTGTGTTTTGGTGTCCTGATTCTCCCTAAATTAATACACTGAAACCTATCACAAACGTGATGGTGCTAGGAGTAGGGGGCCTTTGGTGACTGATTAGGTCATGAGAGTGGCACTCTCTGGAATTGGATCAGGGCCCTCCAGAAAGAGAACCCAGAGAATGACCTTGTCTCCTCTACTACATGGGGAAAGAGCCCAGATGTAGTCTGTGAACCAAAGAATGGCTCTACTTACCAGATATCAAATTCCTTAGTTCTCAGACCTTGTCCTCCAGAATCATGAGAAATTAACGTTGCTATTGTGGCCCTCAACAGACTAAGATATCTACCGATGATTTTGATGCCCTTAACTTTGGTTAGCTGCTTTGAGGATATAATGACGACCTGGTTTTCTCCTGGGTAGAGGAGCTGCCTAATTCCACTCAAAACCAGGCATGTCGTTGTTCCTTTCTAGAGAGAATTAGTTGAGATCTTGGAGATCTCAACTGTGAAAGGTGTGAAGGTGGCTTCTAGGAGATGGCAGGTTTGAGGGAAGGGCTGTAGGTATAGATGATGGATCACATAACACACTGTCACTCAAAAGATAATTCCGATCTCACAGACTGATGGATGTTTATACAATGTGCTGACCCCAAAGACATCTTGCTACAGTGTGTCAATCAATGGGATCAAGAAAAGTAAAATTTCCAGAGTAACTAATGGAAAGTCTGGGATAAGCATCAATTCTAGACATTCAAAAAGTGAGAGTTAAAAAAAGCTATACACCAAAGATATGGAATCAACCCAGTTGATGATTGGATCAACAAGATATATTTATACCCAATGGAATTCTATGTTGCTGTCAGAATGGCATCACTCCATTTGTAAGGAAATGGAAAGTCTTAGAAAAAATCATATTAAGTGAAGTAAGCCAGACTCAAAGGAACATAGGCTCAATGGTTTCCCTCATTCGTCATAATCAGTAGAAACCTTGGGCTCTACTAGCAGAGATCTGCAATAGAGCAAAACCTTGATACATAAGGCCATATAGGATGACACTAAATGAAAGGACCTCCAGGATATAGAAACAAAAGCCATATAATGAGTGATTGTTGTCCTTAATGTACTATGTTATCTCTCATCTCTTTTGCTGTCCCTTGGTTATCTCATATTGTTACCTTCTTATCTGATATATTGTATATATGCTTATTTGAAATAGGATAGGGAAGGGGGGAAAACAAAATGAGGGGTGTGGGTGGGGAGAGGGAATGGGGACCAAGACATAAGAAAGGGTATCAATGTTTGTGAAGTAATGCACCTTCTATCTAGTGAATATAATGTAAGCCTTCTAATAATTACAATAAAAATATATGAAAAAAAGGGGCCAGGAGTTTGGCCTAGTGGTAGAGTGCTTGCCTAGCATGCACGAAGACCTGGGTTCGACTCCTTGACACCACATACATAGAAAAAAGCTGTAAGTGGTGCTGTGGCTCAAGTGCTAGAGCTCTGGCCTTGAGAAAAAAGTCCAAGGATGGTGCTCAGGCCCTGAGTTCAAGCCCCACAACTTGCAAAAAAAAACATATGAAAAAAGCTATCCACTATTTGAATATTTCAAGAGTTTAAACTTGATCTTTCTTTGAACATTTAACAATTGGTATTTCACATATTTAATATGATATTTTGCTAAAGTAATAACTAATATATAGTTATGTGTTACATGAATAAATGTGTATACATTTTTATTTTTTGTAATTTGTGTAAAATCAAAGTGCATCATAAAATTTATCTTCTGTTTGCGGTAGGAGCATTTGTCTCTGCTTTCTTTTATCCTTCCCTCCCCTAGATCAGAGTAGAGCAAAAATCACAGCCCTATTAGTCACATTTTAATATCAAGAATGGCAGTGAACCTGTGAGTGATCATAAGAAGCTGAGTTTATACTTGAAGCTTTTACTCCAGACTTAGAGGTATTTTCTTCTACATGTTTAAAACATACCAGAATGGAAAGACTTAGCCCACTGGAGTTATTTTGAGAAAATCAATTTCCATAAATACATTTTATTGCACACTTATAAATTTATACTTCCCATTCCCTCACTCACTAATTGGTTTCCTGCATATAGTTTAGCTCCATGCTGTATGTTTGCTTAAGAATTTTATCCCTGATACTTGCATGGTCGGGCAATTCTTCCATTAACAGACATGTAGTTCTTTCCTGCCTACAGAATAAAAGTCTAAATTCAAAGCATGGCATTCAACACTTTTCAGAAGTGTACCTCAAATGGTTTTTGTAAGGTCACTTCCTGGCCTCCTTCCAGCTCCTTCCTGATTCCCACAATTCTGGTGGTTTTATTGTTGTTGTTGTTCTTTCTAGGAGGATGCAGCAATTAGGTAAGCCACCTCTGTCATTTGTGGCTCTGCCATCAGGTCATCTGTTAGCTATTCATTTACTTTTATTCTTTTTCTTTGATATGAACTATTTGTTTACTTGACTGTAGGATACTTCAAACTGTGAGCAGATATTCATAAAGTTTAGCTTGTTAATCATTTTTGTGTATGTAGTTTTACATAGTTTTGTGTGTATTGCATTAAGTTGGCACTCTTTACTTTGATTCCCTTTTACAACTTTCTAATCCTCTCTAACTTTGACAACTTTCTAAACCTGTAACTACTCTGCGAAGTCTCATTGTCTCTTAGGCACCTTATCAATGTGGAATATCTATGATATTCCGCCGAGCAGAATGTCTTCAAAGGTCATCGATGCTGTATTCCACAATTTCATTTTTAAGGGTGAAAAATATTATAGATATCATCTCAGGCACATGTGTTGAAGGCTTGGACCCCAATTGATATCAAGAGTGGAGGAAGTGAGAGTCAGCGGAAGAAGTCAGGATTCTTAGACTTTGGAGGGAATATCAGAATCCAGACCTTGCCTTGGTTACTTTCTGTTTTCTACCACAATAAAAAAAAGCAACTCATTTTGTGTTTCCTCTTTGTTCTTCCTAGCATGATGCTTATGACGAAAGCATTCTGTGCTGGGCAGCTCCAATATTCTACAGGCCGGAGACAAAGGGGCAAAGCAGCTAAGGACCAAATGCTATGAAATCATGGGCTAAAATACTTTTTCTTTGTTTTACACTGATTATCTCAGGGGTTTTTGTCAGAGTAATGAAAAGTTGAATAGCCTGCTGTGAAAAACATGGATTCAGGGCCCTGCCTTTGATTCTTTGGAGTACACACCCACAACTGGGACTGCTGAATCAATGCTACTTTTATAAATTTTTTGGAAAAATTAGCCATAGTGTTCTACAATGCCTGTACTATTTTAGATTCTTGCTAGCACAGTGCAGGGCTAGTTTCTTCACATCTTTGCCTAATGTACACCCACACCCCTAGCCCCCACCTACATTAATGGATAATATACATACTGTGTTATCTATAATACACACCACACGTATACACACACGTCACACACAGTAGCCTGTCCTGTTGGCTGTTAAATGATGTCTTGTGGTCTTTTCATTTTCCTAGTGGTTAGTGACTTTTGTGTATTAGTGTGTCTTAGTGGCCATTTGCACATCTTTGGAGAAATGTTTCTCTACCATCTAGCATATTTTTCAGCTTAGTGGTCTTGTTTTTTTTTATTGTTGTTGAATTAAGTGTTTACTATATATTCTGGATAGTAGTCTCTTTATAAAATTTGTGATTAGCAAACCTTTTCTCTTATTGTATGAGTTGCTGACTGGACATTTTAAATTTTGACGAGATCAGTCCAGCCTATTAAATACTTTTATGGGCTTTAGTTTCATGTCTAACAAATCACTATCAAGTCCAGTGTGCCTTTTGGGAATTTCCATCATGAAAGGATGGTGGCAATTGGAAAATAGGCTTTCTCTGTCTGTTTAGATGGGCATTTTATTCTTTAATTCTCTTAGTACAGTGCATTATGTGGATTCACTTTCATATGTTCGATCATCCCTAGATTCCATGAATGGATTCATTCATGGAATCTCAAAAGGAATCTTCAATGTGCTATGAAATTCTGATTTCTAATATGCTGATAATTGTTGCCTAGCTGTTGATAAACTATACAGCTCTGTGGTTTTCTTTTGATATGTTGGCAATGTTGACCTCCTAGACTAAGCTAAGAAATGTTCTCTACCATCAGTATATTAGTTCTTCCTTAAATGTTTGATAGAATTCACCCCTGATATTATCAGGGTCAAGGCTTTCCTTTATTGATAGATTTTTGGATTGCTGAATCAGTTTTCTTAATAGTTTAGCTCTTGTCCGATTTTCTATTTCTTTATGATTTAAGTCTTTTTATTATGAAGATTTACATATTTCATACAAGTTACTAAATTTGTTGGTATGCAATTGTTCATAATGTTCTTGTGATTTATTATTTTGTTATCTCATATTATTATATTTTGTTAGTTATTATCTTGTAATTTCTAAGATTTGCCGGTATAACCTTAATGTTATTTCTAATTTTGGTTACTGGTTAAGGAAATATGATGTTTCTTAATTGTATTTGACAAAATAGGATATTGGATAAAACAAGAAAAAGAGTAAAACGGGGCCTAGTGGCTCATGCCCGCAATCTTAGCTAGGCAGGAGGCTGAAATCTGAGGATGGCTGTTTAAAGGCAGACCGAGCACTAAAACCCATAAGACTCTTATCTGCAGTTGACTACTAGAAAAAAACCGAAGTGGTGCTGTGGCTCAAGGGGTGGGGCCGTAGCCTTGAGCTGAAGAGCTCAGGGACAGCGCCCTGACTGAGTTCAAGCCCCACAACTGACAAACTGAGGGAAAGGGGGAGAGGGGGAAAGGGAGGGGGAGAGGGAGGGGGAGAGGGAGAGGGAGAGGGAAGGGGAGAGACGGAAGGGGGATGGGAAAGGGAGAGGGAGAGGGAGAGAGAGATAGAAGGAAAGGGAGAGAGAGAGGGAGGGAGAGAGGGAGGGAGAGGGAGAGAGAGGGGAAAGGGAGGTAGAGGGGGGAGGGGAGGGGAGAGGGGGGGGGGAATAAAGAACAGGACAATTTAGTCCTGAACTTTGAACAATTTTTAGAGAGTTCTCTGTTGGTTATCCCTAGTGTTGATGAATCGTTCCAGGTCAGCAAACTGGTATCTTTGATTCCAGCAAGTGAAATGGATCAAAAGCCGGTGCTTTTCATCACCCGATTGTCTTTTGCTGACAACTTCGCTCACGAAAGTGGTGAAATGATAGCTTTTCTGCTAGCATTATTTTCTGAAGCAGTTTGGAGACAAAGTGAAAATCATGTGGAGCCCTGATCATATTATTGGGGATTCTTGAAAGAGACTACTGCTTTTTCTTCTCTCCATAATTAGCATTTCTACTTGTTTATCCTTTACAGAGCATAAAGAACCATCAATACTAGTCCCAACTAATGCCCAAAGGTTTTTTTCCTCCAAGTCAAAACTTTTACAGCCACTCCTGAATATCTGCATATAGTGCTTCTTTCTTCATATATTTTGATTGTAATTAATAGAGGGATTCCAGTTATATTTGCCAGATAGAAGGAGCATTACTTCATACACATTGATATCCCTTCTCATGTTTTTGTCTCCTATATCAAATAAACATATATACAATATACCAGATCACAAGGTAAGATACTATAACAATATGAGAATAACCAAGGGACAACAAAAGAGAAGAGAAATAGCATAGTACATTAAGAACAATTACACATTATATAGCCCTTGTTTCCATATTCTGGAGGTTCTTTCATTTAGCCTCATCCTATATGGTCTTATGTATTTAGGTTTTAAGCTATTGTAATCCTCTGCTTGAGAGTCCAAGCTTTGTACTAATTATTACAAATGAGGTAAACTATTGAGCTTTTGCTTCTTTATGCTTTTTATCCCTTTACCTAAACCACAACTGCCTTTTTACCCAATTTAAGTCATATTTGC
Source organism: Megascapheus bottae (assembly GCF_031878675.1). NCBI lineage: Eukaryota > Metazoa > Chordata > Mammalia > Rodentia > Geomyidae > Megascapheus > Megascapheus bottae. The sequence goes on along the minus strand of NC_143526.1, from coordinate 24,117,849 downwards.
TCCTTGTAGGATTTCAGAATCCAAAAGCTAAAGAAGACTTAGAAAAATGAGTTCTAAATGCAAAAGGATGCATCTAATTTTAATGACTTTTTCTATTTTTCATAAGTGAGGCATATAAAACAAATTTCAATACATTTTCTCAGCAATCACATAGAGACCACATCAAATGAAAGTACCAATATTTTATGCTTTACATGCTAGGCATTCATTTCTTTTTATACTTTTTGCAATGTTAAACATGTTTTACCTGTTTTGATGAGCAATAAGGAATGTGTTTGTACCATCTAGTTTATCAGAAACATTTCCAGGTAAACTTTCTTCTCCTAGCAAAGAACACTTCTTTCTTCTCTTAAAATCCATCAAAGACCAGAGTTTATGCCTTTTCACTTTTTTTCTTTCCTTTCGTTCTCTTTTTCCTTAGGTGGTGGAAGACCTAATTATTTTGATTCTCCCCATGGAACAGATAGAGGATGAACATTCTGTTTGCGGAACCTAAATTGTTTTAAACTATTTTCATTAGCTGGGGGCTAAAATGACATGTAAGTCCAGGAGTCTACTATGAATTCCTCTTTGGGATTTGGGCAGCTCCAAGCTGTTGTTCAGCCTCGTCATTCACCCTTCACCTTGTTCAGAATATCCACACAGCATGTCAGGGCCCATCTCATCTCTATGTATCCACACACGTTTGCCGAGGATCAGCTCTTCCTGTGGTACCTGGGCCTGGGGATTTGTGCTGGAATTTTAGGCATTTCCCTCATCTCAGGTTCTCAGCAGCTGCTCACTTACAGTCTGGATTCTCCAGGCCCCATGAAGTCTTTCAAGGATTTCAGGATGCATACTCTAACATTAATGTTTGGATTCTGGGTCCTAACTCCTCATTACAAGCAGCAGGGATTAAGGAATCCCTCCCAGAGACCTGACCACACTTGCAGTCCTGGGCCATTTGTTCTTCTCTGCCACTTTGATTCCTTTAGGAAAATTCTTTTTTTTTTTTTTAAAGAAACACTAACTAAAACTGTCAACACTGTGCTGCTCCCATAGAAGAACTCAATGGAAATCTGCCACTGGAGATTTTATTATCCTGGTAGGAAAAAAACCCCAAAAACCAAAAAGCAAACAAACAAACAAAAAACCCTTCTTGTATGCTTTCTCAATCTTAATTTTTGACAGGAAACATTGATCTCTTGCAAGAATATTGATCTCATGTAAGAATGAATTTACAGTGAATTATATGTATACATACGTATATACATATATGAAAAAAATCATTTTGCATCATTTTCATTCCAATATGATGAAAAATACATGCATGGATAAGATATTTGCAGTTTATCTGAAATTAAAATATAGCTGGGTATCATATGTTGTCAATCTTAGTAACTGAAAATTCCAGTTAGTCCTGGATATATAGATACACAGTTGCTTATATTATTTTATTGTCTCTAATTAGTTGTACCAAGGGTTTCAGTTCAACCTACTAGTTTATAAGTATGCGTATTGATCAGTGTCACCGCTTTTATTATTCTCCCCAGTCTCTCCAAACTCTATTTATCTGTTCAGGTTACAAGCCTGTATTTTTTTAAAGTTAAGCACTGCATGAGTTCTGATGAGAAATCAGGTTTGAAAGCATTGATTATTATTTCAAGACAAAGCACCAATGCTTGCATACACACACACCCATACCTCTAACAGAGACAAAGTAGTTGTGAAAAGTCTGTGTTTTCTTTAGATTTATACTGCATATGGTGGGAAAAAAAACTACCTGAAGTTAACAGAAGAATGAAAGCAAATCTGATCTTGTCATTTGGGATTCTAACACAGGTGGTAAAACACTCAGGAATTTTCAGGTTATGGGCTAATCTACAGACTGCTAGAACTATCATCATCATCATAAGGCTTAGCTAGATTTTTTGTTATCAAATACGGTTGATTATTACCCCATCCATGTTCTTGCTTTCACAATTTACAATGCGGTTCTCTGAATTACAGATAAAATAAAATTATTATATATGATCCATTTGGTTTGAAAAACAGAATTAAAGGAAATACATTACAATAAACTCAAACCCAACAAACATTAACTCATGTACTATGAATCCATAAAGTAGAAGTAATTATAGGTAAGATAGGGCATCAACATTTCAAGCCACTTAAATTCATAGCTACACTCACATCAGTTTAATTCTAGGCTTAAATTTCTCAGGGTTAGTGGATTAGATAGAGCTTTATTGTCAAAATACAAGAGTAAGAGAGTATCCAGTTCAACGCAGAATGTGAAACTTTATGTATTTTTTTAAGCTTTCTAAAGAAAAAAATCCCTCACCAAGCACCAGTGCTCATACTTGGAATCCTAAGCTACTTAGGAGGTTGAGGTCTGAGGTGTGAAGAACAAATCCAGTTGAGGGAGGCAAATTCCAGAGACTCCTCTCCAATTATCTAGCAAAGTACCAGAAGTATTGGTGTGGCTCAAGGAGTAGAACACCAGTTAAGCAAAAACGCAAGGTGCTGAGCTCAAGTTCCAGTAGGAGAAGAGAAAGGAAGGGAGGGAGGCAGGAAGGTTTTTTTCCCGCAGACATTTCTATAATGTTTAAGTCTGATAGACCAATGGTATTGGATGGGAGGAGGCAAGCCTCGTGTCAGGGATATATTGGCAATCTCTCACAATTCTTCCTTCATCTAGATGTAGCCATAAGGTTTTGCTCACCTAGCTGGTTGAGCTAGAATTTACTTTCAGGATCACAATACAAAAGTGATACCTGTGAAGGGCAAGTGTCTTTCATCATACCACAGCTATGTCCTGGGGGCCAATCAAAGGGAAAGGAAGAGCTCAATACGTGAGGACCTGTGAAGATTTTGTGGGAATTATTCTTTCGGGTTCACTGGAGAATGTCATTCTGAGTATTAAATTTACTCTAAGAAGAGAGTTGCTTTGCTTGGCATTCTGATTTACACAAAACCACTAAGGCAAAACACCTGCTCTCAGGGTCAGCAAATTCAATTGTGTCATTAAGGCAGAAGTAAAGGGAAAATTAATGAACAGGATAGTTTTTCAGACAGCATGAGAAGGTGATTTCTTACCTGCTAACGAGAGATACCAAGGGTTTCCTTCCAATTTTTTTTTTTTTTTGCCAGTCATAGGGCTTGAACTCAGAGCCTGGGCACTGTTCTTGTGCTTTCTCAAGGCTAGTGCTCCACCACTGGAATCGCAGTACTACTTCCAGCCTTTTATTTGTATGTGGTACCAAGGAATCAAACCCAGGACTTTGTACATGATAGGCAAGCACTCTACCAGTAGGCCACTCTCCCATTTTTTTCTACAGCAACTTATTTTTCTGCCCTACTAAATATAAGATAGTATCATTCTTTTATTTTAATTTTTATATTAGGTAAGTAATATTAATGAAAATGTTATGAAATGAAAAGCCACTCATGAAAATGCTCATCATTTTCCATCAGCAATATAAGAATTTTTTTCTATGTTAGTAATTAATTCCCACAGCCACTCCTCAGCAATTACTACCTCCCTCTCACAGATACAGAGGAAGTTAAATACTTGCCAAGGTTAAGGTGAGGTAGTTGAATCAGGCTGGCTTTTCAGTTTGCGCTCAACCATGATTTGATCCTACATTTTTTTTTTCTGTTTGCTTCTACAGAATTGACTCTCATTGTGCCTTTCTAAAAATATAAATTCCAGAAAACATTTCCTCTTCTTTTGTCTCTTTGTGTTAGAGTCAGCTGAAAGGAAAAACATCTGGTCAGTTAGATGGTTCACACAAGAGATGCTCTGTTTGGGGTAATTGCAATTTTACATCAGTGAGACCAAGAGAATACCTAGGCGGGATTAGAATGTAAGAGGTGGAAGCAGGAGGAAAACAAACATTAATGTCCCTTGACCGTTCATATGCATCAGAAGAGGGTGGCCAGTGGGGAGGAAAGAATGTATAGATCCTTGGGGGAAAAACACACCCTCCTATTAGGAAGGAGACATTGCTTCATGAGCCACCGAGGTGATTTCTGCATGGACAAACTATTGAGTTTACCACACATGGGGAAGCAGTGAGCTGTCCTGGGCTTTGCAACATTGGTTACCACTGCACCTGCCGCAAAGATTTCCTGATTCCTATTCTCTAGAGAAAGTCAGTCGGCAGGAAATGAGGCAAGTACATAATGACTTTACCCAGAGAAATGGCTCTTAGCTTTTCCTTGGCCTTAATTCCTGAAAATATTACACATTCTCTTTGTTGTCCACAGTACTTTACAATGCAGCCGTTTGTGGAACGGAAGATTGGAAGGGGGGGGAGTGGAGAGGATGCAGTAGGGGAGAAAAAAGGGTTTGTGCTTGAAAACAGATTTACAGAACACAGAAATGTCATAGGGCCACCGGTCAATTGGGTGACATCAATGCATCTGGCTGGGTAGTCCTCTCTCTGACTCAATGGGTAACACATGGAAACAAAACATGTGCCTCCTCTCCCGGAATCATTCAAAGACTCACCACTTTGTTCTCTTCTCTTTCTCTAATTCAATGGTTCACAAGCTTAAGAGTGAAATCGGGAGCACCTGGAAGCCTTGGCAAACCAGATGGCTGGAGATGATGCCCAGAGTTTCGGACTCCATATGTCTGCTGTGATACGTGCAAATCTGTTTCTGCAATCTCCCAAGTGGTGTTGAAGCTGCTGAGACCGGGACTGTATTTTGAGGGCCCTAGCTCTAATTGATTTACACAGAAATCTCCCCAGCCCTGTAAGCCTCTCTCTTAACCAGGTTAGTGGAGTTCAGAGACTTCTGTCTTCTCTTTCATAAAGTACCATTGGCCAGAATTAACTTCTCACATTATTCTTACATTACCCCACCTCCGTATCAAACTTAACACTCCTCTCCAATTTTCAAGAAATTAACTTGCACTCAAGGAACTCCTGAAAGAAGGGAGATAGGTCTAGACTATCCAAGTTGGTGCAACTGAACAGAAATTTCCCCTAAAATCTGACTACAATAGACATACAGGGTCATTTTTCTTTTCCTAAAGTCAGACTGCTACAAAAGAGATGCTAATCTTGTCTGTGATGGAGGAATCCAGAAATGGGACAACATGGTGAAGAATCAGCAAAAAGACAGCAGTGGGGACAGTTCCTTCCCTGTGGCCCACAGGTGACACCAATCCTTGTTTAAATGTGTGGTATTCTATTGCTACAGAGTAAGCCAGCCACTCTGTCTTTACACATGCCTCCAAGGATCTTTGACTCACTCTCCAGAAGTGAGGAGGGGGCACTTTTGGAATACATCTTTTAGAAGAGAAGTCAGAATTGGTATTGTATCTCCTGGAATGTGGGCTTTCCCATTCCTGTGAGCAGGTCTTTCTGCTTAGATAAAATGTGCAGGGCTACAATGGCCTGACATAGCCCAGCTCCAGCTCTGCGTCTGTCATCCATAGGAAAGACATACTGAGCACTTCTGTCATAAACACTGCCTTCTTCTTCCCACTCTTATCTTTCTTTTCTGTTTCTTTTCAGATCTTTTCCCTACCTCTCCTCCCCCATCCAGTATTTTCTGCCCTCTTCCGCTGTTCTTTCCGATCGTTCATCTTTCATCTCCTTTCCTTATCCTTACCTTCTTTTTTTCTCGAAATGATTCCCTGGGAAAAATAGTATTTTATTCTTGGTGCCAGTATCCTTCAATATAAAATACAGCGTGGGCTGTTTTGTCAGAATCCACGTGTTTAAAGGTCTAACAAGTAGCTTAACAAAGCAACTATTTGAAGGAAACATCAGAGAATAGATTGGGTGGTTGGCCCAAGTCTTCCTAAAGCTTCAAATTCTGATGACCAGCTAGACATGAAGTCTACCTACTGCAGCCAGTTCAGTTAAAATTACTTGAACACGTCAGACATAAAGTCAGGATGTAGAGGGAAGAAGCCATAAGCCTTGGGCTGGCAATGCGACTGAAACAAGGTTGATTCTTAAACTTACTTACATAAGATCAGGCCAGAATTTGAAGGTTAAACCATTGCATGTCAGCACACACCATAGTTTAGGTACAGATTTGTCTTCTCCAAAGCTTTCTTTTTTTTGCCACAGTAATGTAAGTGCTATAAAATGAAAAATCTCTCAACACTGAACTTACATTGCAATTACTGGACTCTGGCATCTTCTTTATAGGAAACAAATGTAGAAGCTCTCAGCTTGGCACAAACTTTAGATTTCACAATTCTCCACTCATTTTTAAAAAAAATTATTATTAATCTCATCCTCTATACTAAATAGCATATTTAAAAATCCATAAAATGAGTTCTGAAATTATGGGAGAAATATGCTTTAACACTTCTATTCTTGCCCAAAGAAAATAATTGGTATCCCAGCAAAGTCATTATAAAAGGTAATGGATGGCCAAAGCCTGGAAAAATCATTTTTTGGAAAAATTAAAAAAACAGGATGAAACAGGAAAATGTCTGGGTTTCATAATGCTATTTAGCAAATATATCCTGTCTGTGCAGGAGACCTGTACCTCCTCAGTCATGAATTAAACATCAGCACATCACACAGAGCCCCTCCTCATGGCGGCAGAATCCAGGGTTTCCAGGTGTGGTGATAGACAGAGAGAGTCACAGACAGAGAGAACTAATGATTGGTTTTTCTACCATTTTAAACACTTAGATATTAATCATAAGGTTCAACTGAAAAAGAAGAGCTATGTGAGAGTCTCACTCATGTAATATAAAGTACTGCTGAAAGTAACAAAGGATTTTTTTTTCTGTTTTACTGGAGTTAGGTGACCTCTCTCAGACAAGTTATTAGCAGCACCAAGACATGTCCTGGGCTAAGTATTGAAGTCATAGAAATAGACCATCATTTATTTCCTAACTAACCCTTTCTGTGTTGCTTAGCAAGGATGACTTCTAAGAAACACTTCCCTAGACAATTCCATCTCTATGTGAGCAGTCTAAAGTCGATTTACACACAAGGTACATGAGACTGTTGCAGTGTGACACTACACACTGTTTTCCAGTCATTTTAAGTAATGTATTTTAAACAATGATTCAAAGTCTAGTAAATAGATCAACAGTAATTGCTTTTCTTACAGTCAGTGTCAGTTATTATGTACTATAGGTTATTGTATGGGCTGCATTTTTATTCTGACAGTACAATAGATTTGTTTATAAGAGCATTACCACAAATATGAGCAATATATCATTCTACTAAGTCACAATGACTACTAGATTGTTTGGTGATGGAAGTTTCCAGCTCTATTATAATTTTACGGGTCTACTGTCCTATATGTGGCTTACAATTGACCAAAATGTCAAGGGATGACATATGACTATCCCTACCAATTTCAATTTTTCTGTTTTTCCCTCCTCCGTCTCTATCCACATCTGTGGGTTTATTCTTATAGATTCTCATCTAAAGTGTATCTGGAAGATACATCTAAAATGTATTTCAGGAAGGGTGTTAGTGATATCTTCACTCTCTAGTAGTTACAGTGATTTTGGTTGTAAGCATCCCTGAAGAGAGACCACAGGCCACCGTTTATAGCACTGTAATTCCATGTTTTCCTCTGGGTGTCTATAGCTTTTGCTAGAGTAAGAAACTCTCTTCATGAAGGAAGCAGAGCCTTGATTTTTGAATCAAGCTATAGCTGTCTATAGACAGTCTAATTTGTTGTTGCAAAATAAAGGAAGGAAGGAAAGAAACAAAGAGGAAGGAAGAAAGGAAAGAAAGAAGGAAGGAAGGGAGGGAGGAAAGGAGGGAAGAAAGAAAGAAGGAAATAAGGAAGAAAGAAAGAAGAAAGAGAAAGCAGAGAAGGAGAAAGAAGAAAGTAACAGAGATAGAAGAAAGGAAAGGAAAAGAAAGAAAGAAGGAAGGAAGGAGGCAAGAAAGAATGAAAGAAAAGAGAGATAAAGGAAGGGTGGGAAGAAGAAAGGAAGGGAGAAAAGAAGAGTGTGGGAAGGAAGGAAGGACTGATGGGAGAAAGAAGGAAAGGATGGAGATAATGAAGAAAATCAAATTTGTACATCTCTAGTTTTTCAGTCCATGAACTCGGTATAGCTCTTAATCTTTTAAAGTTTTCTTTGATTTCTTTTATCAGCAATTTACATGAGATATTGGCATGCCAGTTTTTATACGGCATTATTGATAATAAATGTTATATATATATATTTGCAACTCTACTACAACTGATATAATTCAGAAGGATATTGGCAAAAATCTTCCATCTTAATCATGATTTTAAATTAAAAATTTCAAGGTTTTAAAGAATATATTTAGTGGAGTATATCTAATCAATATCTAATAACTTTAGCAAAGTGTAACCCCAGTCACATACTGCTTTCCCAAGGGAGTAGGAAACTAACAAATCTATAGAGCAATATCAGAGAGAAAATATGAATAGAATTATAGATAGTTGTATATGATAGCTTACAAGTATAATATAGCATGGAGAAAATATGTGATAGTATAGTATAACAATCTCTATTGGTATTTGAATTATGGCTTCTTAGGAAATTTAAATGTTATGCTTATTTAAATTTGATGCTTAATTGATATATTTTGACCTTGACGTATCACTGTAGTATAGCTTTTGCTCACTGAACTCAATAACATATATTAAAAATAAGATATGTTTTTCAGTATGTTTATTGGAAGAAATAGGAAAATCAAGAGTTCTTAAAAGAAAAAGAACTAATACTGAATGCATTATAAAGCTAGATTTAAACTTTATGTTTTCTATAATTCCCCTCTCCCTCTGTCCTTCCATTCATTTCTATCTTTTTTCTTTTCTTTCCTGAATTTCCATAATTACGTTCTCACAATTCAGATTTAAAATTTCCTAGCAGCCTGACCAATGTGCTTCTTGCATTTGTACTTTGTATCTGAGGCCCATATCATCAGCAACGCAATACTAAAATCTCACCTTGTCGTATTTAAGACAGTCATACTAGTAATTTTGCTTGCATATAATATCCTACATTTCTCTCAGTTTTCCTTCCTTCCTATCTGGTTCCTTTTTGTTTATTTAATTTCAAGTCCTATGACACAATGATCTCTTCTGGGTCCTTATGCTAATTTCAGTCTCCCTCATTCTAATAACTGACTTCATCTATTCATTATCCTAATCCAACAGATGGATCTTATTTCATTAGTTTCCATCAGCATTCTAAATTTTAGGCCCACATATTCAAGTTTTCTGTGGTTCTCTGCTGTATGAGTCACATCTATTCATTCTGTCATTTGTTTAATAAAAAAATTATGTAGTCATGCTCAGTGCTTGAGATACTTACCTGACACAACTTTTAGCCCTTAAGAAGGTTATATTGTGTGTATGAAAGAAACAGAGAGACAAACAGTGAGAAGGAAAGAGGGAAAAGTATACAGACAAAAAGAGGGGCTGACAGACAATAAATACTTGAAAAATAAATGTATTGCTATAAGGTGTGAGTTATGAGAAATAATTAAATTTATGGGGCCAGGAGCGTGGCCTAGTGCTTGCCTAGACAGTATGAAGCCTGGGTTTGATTCTTTAGTACCACATATACAGAAAAATGCCACAAGTGGTGCTGTGGCTCAAATGGTAGAGCTCCAGCCCCAAAGGGGGAAACAAACCCAAGGACAGTATCCAGGCCCTGAGTTCAAGCCCCAGGACTGGCAAAGGAGAGAGATAGAGATAGAGAGACAGAGAAAGACAGAGAGACACAGAGAAAGACAGAGAGACAGAAAAACAGAGAGAGGGAGGGAGAGAAATAATTCACTTTAGGCAAAGATGGACAGGAATTAAAATTATCAAGGTAGATCTTGTCTAGAAGGTTGCTTTAAGTAAAAACTTGAAGAAGTTGTAGGAATTTGGCCTTGCATATTTAGAGAGAAACATTCATGGAAGTGGCCCAGGACTGAGAAGACAAATGGCAGGTGTGAGTCTGGGTCTTGTGAATAAGAGAGGACATGACAGAAGTGAATAAGTCACATCCTGTAGGTTCATGGGAAATGTTGTGAAGACTTTGGCCTTTGCAGCACTGAGCCATGGAGAGGCTGTCCTGTCTCTTTACCATCAGCCTATGTGAACTTAAATTAATTATATGTACTAATTTCTTAGTATATATAAACTGAACTGGCTTCAAACAGTAGGATTTTATCTCTCACAGTTCTGAAGGCAAGAAAATCCAAGGTCAAAGGCACAGATGGTTTTGGTGTAGCCTTACTTTTTGGTTCATAACATTTTTCCCTAAGTGGAAGGAGTGATGTGTCTCCCTGAGCCATGTTTCCTATGTGTTCCAGTTGCATTCCTGAAGGTTCTGCCATTATAACCTGCTCATCTCCAGAGGGTCCATACCTTAGAACTGCATAAACTTGGGGTTATGATCCAGCACAGGAACAGAATGGGATCAAATATTCAGTCCTCTAATATAGCCTTATTATCCACATACACTTGGGATAAAGCCCACCATAACTACCAAGCAGAATTAAAATAGAAATTTATTTCCTGCTTGTATATGACTGTATAAGGCAGGTGTTTCTTATCTGAGTCAGCAGTGACTGTATTCTGTGCAATGATTCAAACACTAAGGTTATTCATATAGGAGGAACAAACATGTTTCTGCCATCCCTTTGGGACTCATTATCAGTGGTCATCAGCCAGCAAAAGAGAAAAGAAGGTGAGAAGGATTCATTTCCATAAACGGAATATACCCTGTTGCCATATTCCGTCTGTGAGGAAAGTTTATGGACATGTCACCTAACTAGGGATAAATAACAAAAAATCTTTAAATTCTATAATAATTATTCAAGTTATTCCACTGGCAAAATAGATCATCATGACATGTATGTATGTATCTCACAATGTTTTCCTCTGTCAAAATTTTTCAGCTTTATTCAGGTTTCATGTTTCTACCCAAATATATGGACCTGCATTCTGAGGTCTCAAACCTACTCTCTTGCAATTCCCCATTAAAGAGTGAAATGAATATACATATTGTTTGTAGTGTGCAAATTTGATTATTTTCCAGCAATTTCTTATAGCTTCTTATGCTGATACTTAAGGGCTTTCACGGTCAATTTAAAAGTATTAGCTAGTCACTCTGAGACTGTATTTCCACAGTGTTTGAGCATCTGCTTTTCTCTCAGCTTTCTGTATCCTAACACACACTCCAAGGGCCTGCATCACACCATTGCCACGTGTACGTGGTGAGGAGCGACTGCAGCTCTTCTACTGGATGCAGAAGCACCTGCAACTTTCCAGAAGACCCAGGAAGCACTTTTCTGATGTCTCACACCCATTTCCTCATGGCCTGGGACGCAGCCCATGGATGCTGATCTTCAGGGGGCATGACTTGAGTGTGTCAGCAGATCAATAGCTCTATCTCTATGTCTAATTTCCTGTCTTTCCATCTCTGTCTCTGTGTTTCTATTTCTTTCTCTTCTTCTTCTTCCTCCTCCTCCTCTTCTTCTTCTTCTTCTTCTTCTTCTTCTTCTTCTTCTTCTTCTTCTTCTTCTTCTTCTTCTTCTTCTTCTTCTTCCTCTTCCTCTTCCTCTCTCTCTCTCTCCCTCCCTCCCTCCCTCCCTTCCTCCCTTCCTCCATTGATCTTTCAGTTAAACAACTGTGTTATAACATTCAAGCCAGAGAATTTCATATTCCAAAAATGTGAATAAGATAAAATAGCATCAAATCTTCCTCTAAAAGAAGAGATGATCGATTCTGGAGGTCAAGATCATGAGATCTCATCTTTTACAGCACCTGCATGGTGGTTCGTGGGCTGAGCTTGTGAGGGCTTTGCTCCCTGTTGACCTGTGAATACTCTCCACAAACCATCTACACAAATCACATTTGTTGGATACAAGCCATCTGATCAATATTAGATTTCTGGGCGGTAAAGAATCCCCGATGCTCTTTAAGCAGCCTGACACTTGATGGTCAAAAAGAATATCTATTTCTGTCTCACTCTCACCAACTATCTGAATAATATGTTGTAAATTCAGCAGGTGGGGAACAGGTGAGTTTTCATCTTGATGGAATTTCCTATTCTTTGCTATTCAGATTGCTAAGAACATTTTTTTTTGCAATTAATTTACTGTTAGATTAACACATACAAAAATCATTCTCATCCAACCAGGAGACAGGGTAATTGATCACATGTTATGCTTTTATTTTAAATTGATGATATGTTTTGCATCTTACGTCAGTATTTTTCTTATGATATTCGGATGAAACGGCATGGGTGTGCATGTGGTTCAAAATTATTGGTAAATTATGCAAAAAGGAAAAAATTCTCATTAAATGTTTTTATTTGCCCTGGATGCATTAAAACCTCTATGACCCCAGACCAAATTGACATTTGCAAGTTTCTAGAAAACAAAATCTTACAAAATTTATTTATAGGGGCCAGGGGCATAGCCCAGTGGCAGAGTGTTCACCTCGCATGCATAAAGGCCTGGGTTCGATTCCTCAGTATCACATACACTGAAATAGCCAGAACTGGCACTGTGGCTCCGGGGGCAGAGCACTAGCCTTGAGTAAAAAGTGTCAAGGATAGTGCCCAGGCCCTGAATTCAAGTCTCAGGACTGGCAAAAAAAAAGTTATTTGTAGTTTGTACACTACCTCTGCAAAACTTTGTTCTTTGTACCATTATCTTTTCAAATGCATTTCTTTGGGTATACGCAAAATAAAGTTTTTAAACCTTAAAGTAACAGTTTCTACCATTTCTGAAGTCTTATATGGCTACTCACTACGGTTACATACCATCAAAGTCCTTGCTTTGGCAAATGTAGCCTGACCTAAAGAGAGACTCTTGTTTCTTTATTTCTAAAGGCAGTGCACCTTGGCCTGCTTTTTGTTGTTGTTGTTTCTCAGCTATTTCCCACCTGTTCATACCTGTCCCTTCTTCCAACTTATATCAATACATTTCTCCAACTTCAGTTCTGTGTTTTGATGCTAGGTTATTCTCTATTTTTAAATGATTCTGAGCAAAATACCTTAACTAGAAAGATTAACCCAAAACTTTCATTTGTATTTCATCACAAATGAAAAATGAAATTACTTGACTGTACAAATGTCTGATGGCAAGAAAGCAGCACAGAACAGGTTAAGGAGAATGGCAGACTACAGGGTACTAAAATGAATGGTGTAGATAGAGGGGTATAAAGATAGGAGAAAAACCAGTTTGGGGGCTGGGAGTTTGGTCTAGTGGTAGAGTGCTTGCCTAGCATGCACGAAGACTTAGGATCAATTCCTCAGTACCACATACATAGAAAAAAGTCACAAGTGGTGCTATGGCTCAAATGATAGAGCTCCAGCCTTGAGAAAACCCAAGAACAGTGCTCATCCCCTTAGCCCAAGCCCTGGACTGGCAAAAAAAAACCAAACCCAATTTGGATTCCCAACTATAGGATTAAGAGGATTTCTAAACCTAAGCTCTAAGAATGCTAATTGTTTTACCAAGCTTCCATCACTATAACTGATATCAAAGATTTTCATCCAACTACTTTAATATAGATTCCGGAGCCATATTCCTTGTCTATGGTCTAGGATATATATTACGGTTTTTCTTGATTTCCCAAGCAGAGAAAACAGAAACATAAAGACAGGGGCGATACTTTCATTTCCATTGATGTTTAGGGTGAAATATCAAAAGACACAGAAGTGAAATTACTAACAACAGAACATTATAAAATACTGGTAAACCTGAAGTAGGTACTCTTATAAATACACATGCAGAATATATCTGAGCACCTTGCACATGATTCCAGAAAACATGTACCTATCTGGCTTCCTGTTATTGGGTGTGAATTTTAAAGTGTGGGCCGAGATACTTTAAGCAATGTACTTAAAGGCAAACGAGGAATAGTTAAAGTTCACAATTTGCATTGGCCCCTTGACTCTATCCTAAGCTAAATGGAGGTGGGAGGATTGATTTAGTCTTCAGAGAGAACTTTAACAAAAAGTTAGTTGAAATGGACTTAATTGAGTCTGTTAACATTACTTTGCCAAGCTCAGGAGAGGCAGCCAAGCTAAACTCTGAGCTCAATCTAGGATGGATATTGTATTCCTTCAGGCATTTGTAGGGATTGTACACATGAATTAATGAATCAATCAAGGCTGTATTGTGACAGACTTCTAATAATCCTCCAGATGCATAGCTTCAAAATGATCCACTGAAACTTTCTGAAACCAAAATGACAGCAAACAAATTACAAAGGCCTAGTTAAAAAAATCTTGTTAAAGGCAAGTGAATCACACCTATAATCTTAGTTACTCAGGACACGAACACTTGAGAATTGAGGTTCAGAGGCAAATCAAGCAGACAAATCCAAACTTTCATCTTTAATTAACCAGTAAAAAGCTGGAACTGGTATGAGTCCTATGACAGCTGTCAGAGTGTGAGGCCCAGAGGTGAAGCCCCAGTAACAGAAAAAAAATTCTGCTATTAATTCTCTTGGTCCCATCCTTCAGTTGGCTAGCTTGAGCTTGCTTACCTGACAACAACACTCTAAAGAGAACAAGGTATAGTATCCAATCCTCTTGGGACCAATGCTAAGAAGTTGTACTACCTATCTCCTACAGTATTTTATTTTATTTTTATTTATTTATTTTTTTATTGTAATTACTAAAAGGGTTACATGATATTTGCCAGATAGAAGGTGCATTAATTCACATACATTGATACCCTTTCACATGTCTTGGTACTCATTACCCTCCCCCTCCTACAGTATTTTATTGTTCAAATGAGTCATAATGATAACAAAGATTCAAAGTGTACGGAAGTAGACTCTGCCTATCAATAGAAACAGCTAAAATGATTGGTGGTCATTTGAAATGTAGCATATCTTTATTCTTAGTCACAATTACCTACCTTCCTCTTACATGCAAAACAAACTCACCACATCCTGAGATTATAAAAAGAGGTTTATATCTAAGAAACAGCTGTGGGATTGAGAGAAAGATACTAAAAATCCTGATTTAAAGAATTATGTCATTTCTGTTATATTAATTCTCCCACAGAGCTTAGTTTCAAGCTACTGGTATGACATCAATGAGTACAATTTAGGATTTTTTTTTTTTGCCAGTCCTGAGCTTGAGCTCAGGGCCTGAGCCCTGTCCTTGGACTTTCTCAAGGCTAGAGCTCTACCACTTGAGCCTCAGCACCACTTCCAGCTTTTTTTTTTTCTATGCAAGTGGTACCCCGAGGAATCGAACCCGGGTCTTTGTGCATGCTAGGCAAGCACTCTACCGCTAGGCCAAACTCCTGGCTTTTTAAAAAGGCAATTTGCTCTAGCAAAGTGGTTATGAGCTGGCCGCAGGTCTCATTAAATTATGACATTGTACCATTGTGCACTACGTCAAACTCTGCGTCTAGGGCAGATAGAGAACTTGGCTTCATCAGACTTTTACAAAGATATGTGATCTCCTTTGCATAATCCTAGTATATAATTTGGAGTCAGTTACCATTGATAACTAGAAAAGTCCCACTTAAGAAGCACACACACACACACAAATCATACAGCAGGAATATTCTTGCCTTTCCACTATTCAATACCTTAAACCTTAATGTACCAAATAATTTATTAACCATGAGGCTGCTTGGGGTTAATTTTGTCATCAACACTTTTCACAGTCTTTGTTGGGTTTTACACACATACACACACACACACGCCACATACACCTTCCCTGTGAGTATTTGTTAGTAGTAAACCACAGTGCGAGCTATCACACGGCCTGCAGTCAGATTACTGGGATTCTAACTTAATTTTGCCACTTTACAGGAGGATGACTTTGAGATTTCTCACAGCAATTAACTTTACACACAGAGTACATGGTTTTTGCCTAGAAAGTGCTAATAGTAATCATTGCATCTCAAATAGAAACTGACATTTCTGAAGTATATACTTTGTAAGGATATATTTACTCTAAGCAATAAAATTGCACTTGAATTTAGAGATTAAATGACTCATTAATCCTTGCTTAGATAAAAGAGACAACATGGAGACCAACAGATGTACAAACAGACTTGTAACATTGACTTAGATACTTACAAACTCTCATAAATTCCCCGATGTGAGAGAATGAAAACAAGCTTACAGTAAACCGAGGTCACAATCAGAAGAAAGAAAACTTCCAAAATCCAACTAACTTTTTGTTAGACTTTGAACAACTTCATCTACAAAAATCTTTTCCGATAAGACCAAATGCTTTGTAGACTTATTTCAGTTAGAAAAAAGGAAGTCAGACTGCCAACTGGAAAGAAGAAATTAATGAGCCGTGAGTCAAGAAAGAGTGACTGCTTTTTGCTAGACAATCCAGTGGGATACTCATCTTTAGTTCCATTTCTATTTGGGGTCTTGACAAGGAATTGGCTTCCTCAGAGCTGATTACACTTAATGTCTATATAACAATTTTTTGAAGTGACAGGAAAGATCAAGAATGCCATATCTGCTGATGAAAGAAAGTAACTAATTTCTCTGTTCCATGGAACAGCTCACCACTCAGCTTTGATTGTCATTTGCTGACCATTGGCCACATACATTTCCTGCAGTCTACATGTAGTCATTGCAACAGTGAATGATTCGAATGGTGTTTGCTCTGATACTTAGGTTTACCAGTCAGAGACAATGACTAGAAAACTAATTTTGTTAAAAAGAAAATTATGTATCACTTATTTTTTAGTGTACTTGTTGGTACATGAGTTTGGCTGTGGTGAATTGGCAGGAGGGAAGCAGAAGATCACAGATTACTTTTCTGCAGGCTAAGAAAGAGAAGGTGAGAAGGAAAACAGAATAAGAAGGGTGATTGAAATTTATTTTATGTGCATTTTTCTTTCTGCCCATTCTACTGTAGTTATCACACATCATCAGCCTGACATTTCACTCTTCATTCCCCTTCCTCAATCTTCTCTGCAGTCTTTACCCACTTCTAGATCTCCAACATTCTCTTGCATTCTTCCCTGCTGTCTGCTGATAGCTCTGTCCTCCAACATACGAGTCCATCAAAAGCTTCTGTGAACATCAGGGCCAGTCTTGAAGCCTGTTCCCTCATGAAATCTTTTCTAACCCTACAAAAGTTCTCTGGACACAATCCTGTTGCTTTGTATTTTGCTCAGTGACAATAGCATTTTCCTTTCAAGGGTTGTGTTCCCAATAGGCAGAATTGAATAACGACCGAGCTCACAGATTCGGAGTCATTTTCAGGGTTTAGAATGTGCCTTAGCCAGATTTTTGTCTAGATGTCTATGTGTTTGTCTGTATGTCTTTTTTGGAGTGTAAGGGGAGACACAAAATTGGAGGAAGGGACAACAGCAGTGGTACTCATTAGATACTAGGTCGAAAATGAACTATACAACTTGTGGGCAGGGATGGGAGGAAAAAACTGGGAGTGAGGGAAGGGGTGCCATTGTCCAAAAGGAATGTACCTTTTGCCTGATTTATGTAAATTATCACCACTGTGGTTTTTTTGGCATTTTCAAATATATTAAAAATATGAAGAATTTGCCTCAGCCATTTAGTTTGTTGCTGGGATAATTCTCTAGTCATTCTCTACTTAGGTTTTCTTGTTTGTAAAATAGAGATGATAAGAGATCTTTCTTCATAGGTTCATGGCAAAGATTATTTGTGAAAATGCCTACACAGCCTTAAAAACTTGCCTGGCATGTAGTAAATGACAACCTTTGTGGTTACTTGTCTCCTCTCCTTTACAAATCATTGACATTTTGACTTTTTCTAATCAGGTCTGCTACCATCTGAGTTCAAATCAAAATTATCTCTAAGTATGTGAATTTTTTTCTTTTTGACTCTCTACACACACTCATACACACGCACATAAAATTTGTGAATAATTTTTGGAGTCCCAGTACAAATTGAGTTTCTTGATCCACTAACTAAATCTAAGTTTCTATCATCCTGAGTATTTATTTCAACTTCAATCAGCAAGTATTTGTTAATGTATTTAGCAAGTATTTGAGTTCTTACCCATGCATGGTTTTAAGTATTGAGCACAGAGCAGTGTTACAGACACACAGTATAGATTTATTAGTGAAATGTCCTGATAAATATCCATTTCTCCTTTAGATCACAGGTTCATAGAAGCCAGGACGAGTAATACATAGCTGAACTTAACTGAATGCTTCATGCACACAAAAAAATGTGTTAATGAATAAAGATTGTGAAAAGCAAGAAGTTTCTGTTAAACATCTCCATGGTATCTTTCTTTGTATGTACATAATAAGATGTTCTGTGGTTGAGGTGGAATTTTTTAATGTTAGTATATATAATTTTCATTACTTTCCAGCCATTATTGGTATGAAAGGAAGTGCAGAAAATCACATTCAAAAATAATTAGAAGATATAATTCATGGGCCAGAGGGTTTTTTCTTTCTCTTTCTTTCTTTCTTTCTTTCTTTCTTTCTTTCTTTCTTTCTTTCTTTCTTTCCTTCTTTTCTTTCTTTCTTTCTTTCTTTCTTTCTTTCTTTCTTTCTTTCTTTCTTTCTTTCTTTCTTTCTTCCTTTCTTTCTTTCTTTCTTTCTTTGGATTATGAGGCTTGAACTTGGCCTAGAAACTATCCCTGAGCTCTTTAGCTCCAGGTTACTGCCCCACTTCCCATTTTCTGAAGGTTAATTAGAGATAAAGAGTCTCAGGTCCTTTTGTGCCTGGGCTGGCTTTGTACCTTGATCCTCAGATCTCAGCATACTAAGTAGCTAGGATTATAGGCATGAACCATTGTGCCTAGCCAGAGTTTTATAACAGATGAAAGAGCTATTTAATTCGTATTCCAAGTCAAATCACTCTTTTCAGACAAGTAGCTCTTCTTGAATTAGGGTAAAAATCAGCTACTTTGTAAGTTCTACAAGGACAGTGGGAAGGAATCTAGCACCTGTAAGTGCCTGCTATTATCTGAGCACCTGGGGAATTTGTTCTTACAAAAAAGCTCTGAGAGATTCGTACTTACATTAGCTCATTCTAAGTGATGAGAAGACAAAGATTTAAAAGTATTATATAACCTGCCTTGCGTGGGCTCCTACTACCATCTACAACTAGAGAGGGAAATCAGAAGCTAAGCCAGTTAGACTAACACCAACGTACAGCCTCATCAAAAGAATGACAGGGTGAGAGGGATTCGATAACATTGTCTCTTCATTCACATAATCTATTTGAGTAAGGATGCTAAAACCAGACCAACAGTGCAGACATAAAACTTCTGGAGGAAATAGGATAAGTCGACTTTGGCAAGGTGAAAATAGAATCAAATTACATTACTTGCTCTCTCTCACCTATATAAAGATACAAATAATATAGATATTATCTTTAGATAGAGCACACAAATATATTCATATTATAAAAGTAAGCATCCTCACTTTTTTTGGTTTTTGATCAGTGGTAGGGCCTCTGGGCCTGGGTGCTGTCCCTGAGCTCTTCACTGAAAGCTTGCACTCTACCACTTGAGCCACAGTGCCACTTCCAGTTTTCTGGTGGTTAATTGGAGATAAGAATCTTACAGACTTTAGTGCCAGACTGGCTTTGAGATTTTCAGATCTCAGCCTCCTAACTAGCTAGGATTGCAAGGGGTGAGGCACCAGTGCCCAGTATACATACTCAATCTTTTGGCCTGCATTTCTAACTGAACCAATCCTAATTCAGATTTTCTCTGAACTGAAGAGATCACCTCTAATCTTGACCCTCCCTGTGTCTCTAGGTGTGTTTCTCACTCTGTCTCTGCATCCACCTCTTTCTTTGTTAATTTATTGTAAGGGTGATGTACAGGGGGGTTACAGTTATATAATGAGTATATTTCTTTTCAAACATTGTTACCCCCTCCCACATGTTCTCTCACTTTCCCTCCCTGGCCCCTGGAACTCCCCTCCTTCCCCTCTCCCAGTTGTAAAGTTGATTTCTAACATAGTATTTTGGGAGTATCACTGCTGTATTGGTTCACCTTTTGTCCTATATCTCACCATCTTGTTATTCCTCTTCCCTTCCCCAAATCAGATAAACATATAAGGAAGCCACTGGGTACCAAAATCAATATCTTATTAGTCTTATCTTCCAGTGTAGCACACAGGATGCCTTCTATGCTTTCAGGCACCTCCCACTACAGTATCTATCAGCTCAATTAGTGAGCTGAATGTTCTAGAAGTGCTAATAGGAAATCTCCACTCTCATGACAAAATGAACATAATAATTTAACTGGATGTCTAGATCTTATGGTAGTTGCAAAACACAATCAAAATATGATCATGAAAATACATTAGATACTTGTTGAATCATACCAAGGAACAGAGATTTAGCTATTATATATGTGAGAATGTAAAGACGAGAGAGAAAGAGAGAGAGAGAGAGAGAGAGAGAGAGAGAGAGAGAGAGAGAGAGAGAGAGAGAGAGAGGCGCAGAGGACAGAGACAGAGAGACAGAGACAGAGACAGAGACAAAGAGAGGAAAATTGAAAAATTGAGAGGTCAAAGAAGAAACCCTCAGCCTGTAGGTACTGAACAATTTCCATGAGATCAACTACATTCCAAAGTGGTTGCAGGCTAGATGGGAAGCTTGTAGAGACAGGTTGCACAGCCCAGAGAGAGTCTTTGAAGATTTACACACCCACCTTCATTGCTGGAGATTTATGAGGCCTTTTTCAGACTCTGCCTAATCAAGCCTATGTCAAACACATACAATATACTTTTCTTAAATGGAGGTAAAGACACTGCAATACTAAATTATTAAAGCCTGGGCACACATTGAACAGAGTTTACACTTCATATATATATATACAGACTGGGGCTGGGAGTTTGGCCTACTGGTAGAGTGCTTGCCTAGGTTCAATTCCCCAGTACCACATACATACAAAAGCTGGAAGTTGTACTGTGGCCCAAGTGGTAGAGCTCTAGCCTTACAGAAAGCCCAAGGACAATGCTTAGGCAAGCCCTAGGACTGGCAGAAAATCCCCCAAACACAGACTGCACTTGTAATTACATAGAAAGAGAGCCAAGATCAATTCATGTTACTAATAATTAGGTTATGGAGCCTGAAACAGCAATATCATGTTTATTCCATGTGGCTTCCTTCTTTGCTTCCTTCTTTTCATGGTTTCCTTCTTCCCTCCCCTTCTCTTTCTTTCTCTACTCAGCAAGTATTTATTGATGTACACTCTGCCAAAGCCCTGATCTAGGGGCTTTCAATGCATTAGTGACAAGACAGACACAGGGCTGATATCCCAGAACTTATCTATACTGACAGAAAATATGATGGAAAGGAATTCTTTGAAACTCTTACATGCATATCTATGGAGGAGTAATCCAACAGTTCATAAAGTAGAATACAGAGGCAGTAAAATATTCTGTCATGAGAAAATGGAAATGATGGCACATTCGTGGAAAACAAGCCTACCTTATTCGTTTAAGTAGGAAGCATGCGATCTGATGAACTTTCCATAGCAGGAAGCACAGAAGAGTGCAGATGGGCGGGCCCTTGGCTTCTGGAAAGTGATATGGTATAGGAAAGAGGATGCACAGAGATAGAGCACATGTCTAGGGAATCTACAGCACCTGATCACCAGGAGCCAGGCTGGCTTAGGGCTAGAGGATACACAGGAAAGGCATACATAGTAGTGGATGCGTGGCTGGACGTCAAGATTGGGCAGACTGTGAAATGAGGCTGTCAAGGTAGATGGCAACCAACTTGCACCCTGCGCGGTAGGTTATTGTCAGAATTCTCACCTTCAACTTAAATGAAACTTAGATATGTTTTTGACATTCCAATGTGTGTGGGGTGGGTGGATGTGTGTGTGTGTGTGAGAGAGAGAGAGAGAGAGACAGAGAGACAGAGACAGAGACAGAGACAGAGAGATAGAGTGGAGCACCAATGCACAAGTTTTGGATATTATAAGAAAAACTGGGCAGAAGTGAGGATACTGTAAGGCAGAGAATGAAGCACAAGAGGGAATAGTATAGAATTAACAGGGAATAAAAAGGACTAGCGTTTCCGGCTTGATATAAAGAGACAAAATTTGAGGACACAACACTGCCTAGATGTGATATGAGGTTTAAAGGATTACTCATTGCTTATGTGGCAATTCAGATGACTGCCATCCCCTGAGAGAGTTAACATGAAGATAAAGTCAGCTTGGGATATGAGAAGATAATGGTCTTTATCTGGAAACTGGTGAAAGCTGAGGTGCCTTATGACATCTAAAGTGAGAACAGATTGATGAGTTTGGACCTCAGAGCCAAGGTATGACTTTATAAAGTCATCTACAAATGAGGCAATAATTGAAGATGAGATCTCTGTAGGAGATCTTAGACATGAACTTTGGGGAAAAAGAATGTTTCTTGTTGAGGTAGATGAGAATGAGCCTGATGTGTCACAGAGGCAAAGTAAAAAATTATGTAACAGGCAAACCCAAATAACCCTGTGTCATATAAATGAGGAGAATGGGAATAGTGTTAAAAATGCCAAGCAAGGCTGAAAGGTGTCAATTGAACACATTTAATTTAGAGTAGATGGTAACCCAGAATATTGTTTTACATGGAAGGGACATGCCAAAGTCCAGAGAAGAAGTGAACGTAGTCTGCTGAAGAGGAAGGGCTGAACACATCTGTAATAGAAAGGTAATGATAGGAGAGGAAAGAGATTTAAGTGTAGGTTCCATGGGAAGAAAGATCAGCTTTGAACTGACTTCTGAGAGATAAATGACAAGAGATGCAGGTGGTAGGAAACTTCTATACTTCATAAAGCTAAGGTGGCAGGATTGACATTAGATAATATTCATTCAGCTTTGAATTATTTGGTATTTGAGAAGAATGAAATAAAGTGAATGGCTTTGAGAATTGCATCACAAATAGACCCGAGACACATCTAAGGAGCTTGCCTAAGTTGACTTTTGCCTTAGTAGCATTACATAGTAATTAAAAAAAAGAGAGAGAGAATGACTTAAAACACCCAGCTTCTATTATTTTGGTAGATTCATTTCAGAGTTCTTCATGAACCTGAGATTGATCACATATTTTGAGGCCAGCTGATGTTCACAGATCCAAGCCAGCTTTAATGTGACTAAAGGACATATCCATGTGTCCATCTCCAGCAGGCCAGTCAAGACAGAGGTGTAAGAACAGAACTGCAAATGTGGGGAGAAGATTCCCACAGACACTCCATCTGCTAGATGTTCATCAGCCAAATGAAGTCATAAGCTCCAATTCAAGATTGAAGAGCTGGTAGCTACTTCTTCATTTCCTCTTTGCTCTCTTCTTTCTTTCTTTTCTTTCTTCCTTCCTTCCTTTCTTTCCTTCCTTCATCCCCTTTCTCTCTTCTTTTCTCTTTCTCCTTCTCTCTCCCTTTTCCTCCCTCCCTCCCTCCTTCCCTTCCTCCCTCCTTCTCTTCCTTCCCTACTTCCTTCCTTCCCTTTCTCCCTTCCTCTTTCTTCCTCCCTCTCTCCCTTCCCCTCTCTCTTTCTCTCCTTCCTTCCTTCCTTCGTTCCTTCCTTTTCCTCCCTTCCTTCCTTAATTTCTTCCTTCCTTTCTTTCTTGAGATAGGGTCTCTTGCTATGCAGCACACATAGGACCTCAGTATATACTCCAGGTAAGCATCAAACTTGCCTTAGCTTCCCAAGTGTAGGGATTGTAGGAGAGAACCCCTATGCCATGCAAAATTATTCTTCTTGAATTGGAAAAAAAATCCCAAGTTGCATGGTCAGGAGATATGTACCCAGAGAATAACCAACCATTGGGACCCTCTACAAAATTTCTATGTGAGTCCCCAGTGGTATTGAAAGTCTATTCATGACTGGCATATATGTTCATATAAGCTAATTTCCCTATTGTGTGGATACCCAAGAATTTTCAATAGCGCTACTAATAGCACAAAATAATGTAAACTATATGTTCAAGTGGCTAGAAAGTGAGATGAACATGTAGAAAGATAGAGAAGGAAGATGATTTAAGGCATAAATGGGGTGGTTATCAATATAAAAGCTATGTATCATCACTCATTATCTGGACAGTGAGTCATATGAAGGAGTGGGTGGATAGGAAGAGAAAAAGTTGTGAAACCAAAAGAGATGCATAATGATAACACTTCAAACCATAACATTGTCAAGGAAGCAGTTAAATGCCTAAATTCCTGAGACAGAGCAGCGATGTGAGATACCAAGTTCCGGGAGTGGTAGCATGAGTAGGGAGCTAGGGAAAAAAGTGGGAAGGAAAAGGGGAAGAAGGAAATGAAGTGGGTTATTCTTATACTAGGGGAAAATATGAAAAAAATATAACAGGGTATCATCATGCTGGATATATGAGACAAGGCTATTTAAGAGGTTTGCAGCTGAAAATGTATAGAAAGATAAAGCTATGACCACTACCCCTCTTCCAGTGGTGTGTCAGAATATGGATGGTGGTCAGATGGACTGGTGTTAATTCTTATCAAGGAGAAGAGTTCATGGGCTAGAAACAATAATTGGAGGCAAAGATGCTACCCAGTTTTTCTCTCTAAGATATATGGATTGTGACAAACAATACTACCAACCAACAAAATCAAATGAACAATAGCTATCACTAGGGAGAGAAGCAAGTTGGGTTATAGGTCAGACAAGAGACCTATAGTTTTATTTTTGTAGATTTTTGAAGCAAGTACTGGTGCCACATTGGCTGAAGTTGCTTGGTGGCAGTAGCCTGAGTTAGTTCTAATCAAACTAAGCTTAGATGTTCCAGGATAGGGCAGAGAATGAGAGAATGATAAAGTTTAGAAAGGGATTAAGAGAAAAGGTAAGAGAAAGAAACATTTATCTTTCCTCTTTATCATCCCATCAAACTAATATCATTGGGTGGTAGTCATTTTTCCGACCATTGTGGTGGAGAATACACAAACATTATGGAGGTAACACATGAGAATTATACAGGGATAGTATTGTTATTTGTTTGCTTTCTGTGACAGGAAAGAGAAAAGCCTAAGAAGACCTTCTGTGATTATCTATCTAATTACCTCACTTATAGAGTCTCATTATGAGGCTGGAGCTAGCATTATATTCACAATGCAACCCCAGGTTTGCCTCAAACACTCAGTCCTCCTGCCTCAGTCTCCTGAGTGCTGGGTTTACAAGCATGTGCCAACTATGTCTAACAAACATACATAGTTAAGAAATATATATATATATATATATACATGCATCTGTAAGTATACGCATATAACTTTTAAAAGATGTCACACTCATGTGACATGAAAAACATCACCTTATAAAATAATGTAAGGATCAGATGATGTACAACATTACACAGGACTGGAGTACATGTGCCAGCTCTCCCTTGCTCATACCTATGTCCACATTAGAACACATATAAGTGCTCAAAAAAAACCCCACATGAGTGAAGTAGTAGTCTCTTAGGCCAGCATACGTAAGCTTTACAGAATTCAATCATCACAGTTATATTTTCCTGATTAAATTTTTTATTGGAGGTATTTTTAGTATTGTATTTTATGAGATAAGATCTCTTGGTTTGAATAGATTAATTTTGGGAAAACTTTTGTTTGGGGGGGGGTTAGAGCTATGGCCCAAGTGGTACAGCACCAGTCTAGCAAGCATAAAGTACTGAGTTTAAGCTCTGGGGTCTGTGGGTGGGGAGGGGTGGAGAGAGAAAGAAAGAGAGGGAGAGAGGGAGGAGGGAGAGGGAGAGAGAGGAGGGAGGGAGGAAGGAAGGAAGAAAGGAAGGAAGGAAGGAAGGAAGGAAGGAAGGAAGGAAGGAAGGAAGGAAAGGGAAGGGAAGGGAAGGGAAGGGAAGGAAGGGAAGGAAAGAGAAAGAAAAGGAAGGGAAGGTACAGAAAGGAAGAAAGGAAAGAAAAATGAATGAAAGAAAGGAAGGAAGGAAGAAAGAGAGAGAGAGAGAAAGGAGAGTCAGTAGACTATAAATATGAATGGATGAAGCTGAGAATATGGTTGAGTTAGTATACAAAAGTCTGTTGCTATTTTCCATTCCAACTTGCTTTGAACCCAAGCCTTGATGTGTAAGCCAACAGCCATGGTTTTACTCCTTGAGCTAACCTGTATCATACACACACACACACACACACACACACACACACACACACACACACACACACACACACACACACACATACACACACACTTTCTGAGGTCATCTTGTGCCAGGTCTTTCCTGATCCTCTTTTGCTTTTCCAGGCTCCTTGTCCCAGAAGATGCTGTCGTCATCTGGAGATGGTAGCACAGTAGCTCTTTAGAGGTTCAATTCATTCTGCCATCCAGAAACCCTGCCAACAAGGCGGCCAGTGTTAGAAATGAAGCCTATGACACGCAGGGGTTGGTGGAGTGCAAACATTGGTTAGTGCTTCCTCTCCTTGCCGCAGAGGAAAGCCACACTGATTGGTATTCAGGAAAGGGACCTCCTGTTTCGAAGGACTCCTTCATGCTGTTCAGCAATGCTGTGGAGGGTGAATTTTCCCATTTGAACTGCAAAACTTAAACACAAATATTAACTACCTGAAGCTGCGAATAGCAGCTTAGTACATTAAAAAAATAATGAATATTTTAACCAGCCTTTGCCCAACCAAGAAAAATATTATGCAGAAATGAGGCTGATTGTAGAAAAATGCCCAAGGAAACATTTTTTCCCTTAAGCTGAGTTTCCTTTCAAAGTTTGTTTTTGCTAAACATTCATAGTTTTGCTTTTTTTTCCAGTCCAGTTTTTATTATAAGAAATGTCTCCTACATGTGTACCTGGAACTCCTTTCCAAATAATATACAAGATGTTTAAAAATTGTGGGTGCATTCTTCAATGTTACAGAAAGAAAGGGCAAAATGTATTACTAAAAAGGGAAGGCACATCTGGATAGGCATGTACAATTTTGGTCTCTTTACATTTTACCATTTACATCTTAATTTTTACTCATTGGCCAAATCCAAAATTCTTTCTGTTTGAAGTCAACAGGTAATATTTATTCATATCTGTGAGGTATACTGTGATCTTTCAATACACTTACACAACTTGTAATGGTCCAGGTGGTTAATTCAATCACTTCAGACTATATTTCTGATATTTAGAATCCTCTTCTTGTTAACTCTGGTCACTTTGATATACTCTAGAAGACCAGAATGTCTTCAGCTTCTGTAACTTTTTATTTTTGTCCACAGTGGCCAGGCTTGCTTTCTCTCTCTCTCTCTCTCTCTCTCTCTCTCTCTCTCTCTCTCTCTCTCTCGCGTGCGCGCGCGCTCTCTCTCTCTCTCTCTCTCTCTCTCTCTCTCTCTCTCTCTCTCTCTCTCTCTCTCTCTCTCTCTCTCTCTCTCTCTCTCTCTCTCTCTCTCTCTCTCTCTCTCTCTCTGTTTCTCCCTTCTATTCTGTTCCTGATAACTACAATTCCACTCAGTACTTCTATGAGACCGATGTTTCTTGAATTTCACAAGTAAGCTAATTCACACATCTATCTTTTGGTACCTAGTTTATTTCACTTAACCTAAAGTCCTTCAGGTTCATTCATGGGGCCACAAATAGAAAATTTCCTCCTTTTTTGGGCTCACTGAGTATAAATGTTGGCTTTGTTATCCTTTCACTGTTGCCAAAAACAAGTTGGTTCTGTCTTGGCTATTTTGAATAACACTAAAAACAATCATTATTCTCCACTTTTTTTTTCTTGTCACTTGTGGGGCTTGAATTCAGGGCCTGGGCCCTGTCCCTAAACTCTTCAGTTCAAGGCTGGCACTCTACCACTTTGAGCCAAAGTGCCACTTCCATTTTCTGGTGGTTAACTGGAGTCTCAGGACTTCCCTGCCTGGACTGGCTTTGAACCACAATCCTTGGATCTCAGCCTCCTGAGATTAAGTGGGAGTCACTGGAGTCCAGTTTGTTCTCCAGTTTTTAAACACAAGTAACACCTTATCCTTCACTGGTTTTTGGAGATGAATGAAAGAATGAATACAGATCCATCAGTGATTTTCAGTCTCTCCCCAGTAAGTTGAATGTTTCTACAGCAAATGGTTTTCAAAGTTTAACATGGAAGGGGCACAGTGGATGGGATGAGCTTTAGCTTGGTGTATTTCTCCTGTCTAGAGAAAGAAGCATCGGTAAAACATTGAAATTCAATTACCTAAGAAACTTTGTAGGGTGGATTCCTATGGATTGCATTATCAGCAATGTGGGAACGTCAAAAGTAACAAAGCGATGCTGGGATGAATTTTGACTGCCAAAACAGAAGTTGTGGAATCCATTTTATGGAGGACCATAGCCAGCCATAGCTCTCAATTGGAAGGGTGGTCGCAATCATTCTCAATCATGGACATAAATTAATCTCAGGCTATTTTAGAGCAACTATGCTTATTCCCAAATAAATCAGTTGGAAATCCATTTCTTCTCCCTCCACAGAAGAATATGCAGCTCTCTCCCTAAGTTCTATTTATTTTTAGTAATTTCTTTGCACAGCATATGTCATACCTTAACATTAGACTACAATCCATTGATTTCACATTATTTAAGGTACTCCAGTCTCTCACCCTTCTCTCTGCTGGATAGCGTCTTTCAAGGAACTGTCAAAATGCTCTATAAATGCAGGAAATGCTCATGTTTTCAATATTCCACCTTGTTATCCATTTGAAAAACTAGCACAAGCTACAGAAAGGATGTGGTCCTGGTGGCTGGACATCCAGAATAGTTTTATTTGAGAAATCAGAGTCCCCAACAGTTTGAGTCATTGGACATTGTGCTTGTGGGATATGTAATTCCTTCCCTCTGAGGCATCCTGCCTTCATGCTTAATAACTTATTTCTTCTGTTCCTTCATTTGATGTCTGACGGAGATGATGGGGTAGCAGAAACCACCACAGTATATTCCAGGATGTATTTACTAAATCATTTTATAAATATTTAGTGAGAACCTTCTGTATGCAGGAACTCTTTTATGTACCAAGGATATTGCAGTCAAAATGCAAATATTTATTCCTGCCTACACAGTGCTTACATTCTAGGGATAGTGGGGCAGGGGAGGGAGGGAGGAAGGGAGAAAGAGAGAGAGAGAGAGGTGTAACATTTGCATAAAGCAATCTATAACGTCATGACCATGTAAGTTAATTTGGATTTTGATGTGAAAATAAAGGAAAGAAAATCTGGTGGAGCCATTTGGGTGAAGAGGGAGAAATCTTAATAGGGCCAGATTTCTAAGAACATTATTTCTTTTTGTCAGAAGGAGTAGATATATGGAAATGCTATGAGATGACAGTGAGAATGTAGGGAAACAGAAAGAAGATGCAAAGAGAAAAGGGAAGATGACAGGAGAGGTAGAAAAGGACCGACGAGGGCCCCTAGGTCATGGAAATGGATGTGGATTTTGTTCTAAGTTCAGTCATGAACAGAGGTAATTCTTAGTGTTGCATGTTTAGGACTCATACGAATGACGTGCTAAAGCATGGGTTACGAGGCCCACTCCTCCAAAGTGGTTTTCTGGACTTCCACGGTTGGGCTCAAGTTTACATCTCTTACTTGTGATGTGGATATTTCTGATGTAGGGCTCATAGTGTGAGAATCAAAGGATCAACACATATATAATATTTCTTTCAAAACTAGATTTTGTTGCAACTTTGCAACAAATATTTTTTTCCATTTAACTTTTCTTGAAAACATGATGTACACAGGGGTTATTGTTACATAAGTCAGGTAATGAGTGTATTTCTTTTTGAATAGTTTGACAGCTTTCACATTCCAAAACCATTTTAACATGTTAATATGCAAAATAATTTTATCTGCATACTTGAGCCATTCAAGTTTGAACACATGAATCTGTAGAGTCCATGGAAGTAGTACAGGTACCCATTTGAAATTTAGGAAAAGAAAGTTTTCAAGTTGCTGAGCAAATTCTGGAAGGTGGCATGCACAGAGAATCACCCCAAGATTTGTCAGTTACCAACCTCTGAGCTGATGGATAGAATGAACAAAAATACTGATACCACTTGGTTTGCCTCTGGTTTTAACCATAACCAATTCACTTTTACTTCTTCTTACATCATTGATGTTTCCATTTTATGTTTTAAGAAATGTCTCTTTTAAGTAGGCCCAGGGATTCAAGCCTATAATCTGACATATTTGGGAAGTGAAAATTGAAGGATTACAGTCAAGGCCAGCACAAAAAATTATTTTTTTCACAAGACTTCACCTCAACCCATGACTGAGCATGATGGCACATGTCTTTTATCCTAGCCTTGGTGGAAACTCAATGGTCGACTGCAGTTTCATGTACCTGTTATTCCTGGTGACACGGGAACATATAAATAGGAAGATGAGGGCCCAGCCAGGTCCCCATGTAAAATGAGAAGCTACCTCAAAAATATCTAAGGCAAAAATGGGGTTTAGAGGTTTCCTTCAGGAACTTAAGCTCCTGCCTTGCGGCACAAGGTTCTGAATTCAACACTTCAAGGTTCCGAATTCAACACGACAATTTTTCTATGGTGTCTGCAACTTGTAAGCTGAAGGATAAATATAAATTAAAAACAGTTGCAGATGATTCCTTTCATAAACATTTAGATGCATCTAAATGTCTGTCAAGTTTGATATACTTTAAGATTGAAAATCACAGGCTCACAAGCAATAAGGAGGATGCAGGTAGTGTAGTGAAAAAAGGAGAATGGAAAGAGAGCTAAACAATACTTGACTATAACAACTCTTTGCCAGGAACATTGATACCTGAATATAATCCATAGTATGAGTGTAAATAAAATTTATATTTAGAGCTTTCTTCCTTCCAGGGGAATCTCGTGTTCTTCACAAGGGTGTGCATGCTTTCCACTTCAGTTACACATTCTAATCTCATCTTTTAGTTTTTACCTGAATGTGATCTTGTCTGTTTTTGACCATCTGTTTCAAATATCTCCTCCAAGTTAAAATCTGCTATTTCTTTGGTTTCCACATTTCTTCATCTGTTACTAGAAATTTCTGCAACAAAGGCTATTAATTCTCCATTTATATGTGAACTAGGTACTTTATCACATTGCTATGCATAGGCTGTGAACATTTAGTGATCTCTTCACCAAATGCTTACACAGATGCTTGCATGTTCAGGAGGCAACATTCCCCACAAACATTTCTAATTCATGTAATCTCCAAATGAATATCTATCTGTCTGTCTATCTAGTTATATATATACAAAACTATGAGCTATCTAAACCAAAAAAGTATTACTATTCTTTCATTATGTCAGAAGTTCATAGACACAAAACAACATTCATAAATACAAATGAATGCAGAAGTTCATAGAAAAATCACAAAATAAAAAGGTAAATCAGTGTAAAACATTTGTTGTATAAGATGAATAATTTTCTACTTGTCTGTCAGGTTTTTTTTGTCTTGATGTTTTTATCTTTTTTTATTTTTTAAAAGGTCTTTACTCTTTTTTTTATTGTAATTAATAGAGGGGTTCGCCAGATAGAAGGGACATTACTTCACACACATTGATACCCCTTCTCATGTTTTTGTCCCCATTTCCCTCCCCCTCTTGCCCCCCAATCATCTTGTTTCCCCTCTTCTCTTTCCTATTTTAAATAAACAAATAAATGTATATACAAAATACCAGATTACAAGGTAAGATACTGTAACAATAGGAGATAACCAAGGGACAACAAAAGAGATGATAGATAACATGTACATTAAGAACAACTTTCATTCATTATACAGATTCAAAACAACTGCTACTGTCCCACTGACCATCAGGGAAGCACAGTATTCTTTTTCTCTGCAGTGGAGGTGGGCCTGTGCCAACCTGTCTGTACTTCCTCTGCTCTCCAACTTTATGACAACTTCAGTATGGCCTTCTGAGACAGGGCGTGGGCCTTGGCAGGCCTGCCACATTTGGGAAGGGAAGCTGGTTTTTCTGGGGCAGTGGTAAGTCTGTTTTTAGACATGCTATTTGTGAGGCACCCATCAGGGTACTGAACATGAGGTCGACAAATATGGAGTTCTGTGCGGTTAAGAAATAAGATGTTAGAGATACTAGGAAAGAGGTCAGAGCGGGTCCTGAAGGTTTGAGAGTCATAAGAATACAACCTTTAAAAAGTATGGGTAAATTAAACTTTCAAATCAAAATACAGGTCTGTGGTCACTGTTGGGGAGAGGCATAGGTAGAGAGGGTTCTGATTTTGGAAGGCTCATTGGATAACTGATATTAAAAGCTATCATTTGTCTTTTTTTCCCCTATAATAATCTACTAGTATACTTTATTACTCTTTGTAAAAAAAGGTTTTTTGTTATTGTTTTTGTCAGTCCTCAAACTTAAACTCTGGGTCTGCGTGCTGTCCCCGAGGTCCTTTTACTCCATGCCAGCACTCTACCACTTAACCCACTGCACCAACTTGTGGTTTTCTCTGTGGTTAATTGGAGATGGGAGTCACATGGACTTTCCTGCCTGGGTTGGCTTTGAACCATGATCCTCAGATCTCAGCCTCCTGAATAGCTAGGATTACTGACATAAACCACTGGCTCCCAACAACAATCATTTTCATCTGTGAAAATTACATAAAAATGATATGTTGCACAATAATAGGTACTTTTTTTTGGCTGTACTAGGAATGAAACCCAGAGTTTTGTGACTTCCTAGAAAAACATTTGCTCTCTTAAGCCATTCTCCCAGAACTCTTGCTGTTTTCCATTTGCTTTTCAGATAGGAGCAAATATTTTTGCCTTGACTGGCTTTGGATCGAGATCCTCTTATTTACAATTCCTGAGTAATTCAGACATGAAGCACCAAAAGATTTTTTTTAACTACTTGTATAGCACCAGTTGACACAGAACTCTCTCTAGCTGGCCTTAACTTTATGAACCTCCTGCCTCAGCCTCCAGAGTGCTTGCTCCATCCAACTCAGTTGTAGTTTTTATTTAAACATTCATTTTATTGGAATACATTTTCATGGGGAATGTAAGTTTGTTCTTTTTAAAATTGGTTTGTATTAATCATGCAAGAAATTTCATCATGGTATTTCACAGATGATTGTATTATATACTGATCAGATTAATATTGCTCCTCCTTTTTCCCTCTTCCCTCCTCCCAGTTTTCTGTGGGTTTCATTATGCCATCTTTAAACATGGACATACTCTATATATGTATAGATATTTAAAATTTGTATTGTAAAAGTGATGTACACAGTGTTTACAATTATGTAAGTGAGGTAATGAGTACATTTTTTTTTGAAATGGGACTCATTATATTTTAATGTCATTTACCTCTTTCTGGCCACTTATAAAATCTCTCCAAACAGTCCCACAATTACAACAATGAGAATATGAAATATATATACAATTATGTGACATGTGTATATAATATATATATACACAACTAAATACAAATAACATGTGTATATAAAATGTGTATATATACACATTTCTCTTACATATGTGTATATCCATTTGTCCTTCTCAACTTATTTCGCTTAAATAAGTTTCATCTATTTTCCTGAAAATAACATCATTTTATTCTTATTTTTTTCCCTGAATAATACCCCATTGTGTATTTTACTACATTTTCTTTATCTGTTCATTGTTTGTTTTTTAGGACATTTAGGCTAATTCTATAGGTTGGCTATTGTGAATTGTACTGTAAAGGATGTGGGTATGAAGATGCATTTATTTATTATTTATTTATTACATTTCTTCAGAAATATGTCTAAGAATGATATTGTCAGATCATATGGTAGTTTTATTTTCAATTTTGGGAAAACAATCTCCATAATGATTTCCATAATAGTGACATTAATTTACATTTCCATCAACTCTGTATAACCAATCTTCTTTTCCCCCTGCATCTAGGTACTATTCTCTGCTGGTTGTGTTGTGGATGACAATTATTCTTACTGGAGTGAGATAAAAAAAATCTCAAAATGTTGCTTTGATTTTTTATTACCCTGATGGCTAAGAAAACTTCATATTTTTTTCATGTATTCATTGCCCACTTGTATTTTGTTTGAAAATTGTTCATTTCAGTTTCCCAATTTTAATGGAGTTATTGCTGTGCTTGGAGTTTAGAGTTTGGAGTGTCATTACTAATCTCTTGTCAGAGGAATAGCTGGCAAGGATTTTTCTCCCATTCTGCCAACTGTCTATTTATTCTGGTGACAATTTCCTATGCTGTGTAGGTTTGAGTTTGATGTATTTCCACTTGTCTGAACTTGCTCTAATTTGCCGAGTTATTGAAATCCTTTTCAGAAAGCTGTTGCCTTTACCTATATCTTACAGTGTTTCCCTTCTGTTTTCCTGAATTAGTTTCACAGTTTCATGTTACTAGTCAAAATGTCAATTTTTAAGTATAACGTATCTTGATTGGTACTTTAAAAATATTTTTGAAAGATATTTAAATTTTTTTAAAGATGTGATTACTTGAAAACACTTAAATGAGAAATTCAAGCAAAGAACACGTTGTATAAGTTTAGAGTTATTTTGAAGCCTATTTTTAGTTCAAAAAGAATGGAGGAAATTTATTCTCAACTTTTACTATTGTGTGAATAAATATAACTATAGTGAGTTTTGTTCCTCTTCACTTTGATTTCTGCTTCTTTATAAAAGATGACTTCAGCACATATATGTCATAGAAATAAAACATGTGAGCTAAAATTGGAGTTTATCAGTGTCTGAAATACAAATTTGTTTTTTATGGCTGTAGTAATGTCATAAAACCCCTGATGTTTACTGGCTCAAAAACAAGAAAGTATAAACCATGGGTATATCGTTTGGGAAATTCTTATAGGCTTGGACAAATCTACTCTTTTTCTTTACCTATAGTTTGTGGAAGAATTCTGGGGGCCTGTTGATCTTACTAAGGATTTTTCCTATGTCTATG
The DNA here is from genome assembly GCF_031878675.1 of Megascapheus bottae. Taxonomy (NCBI): domain Eukaryota; kingdom Metazoa; phylum Chordata; class Mammalia; order Rodentia; family Geomyidae; genus Megascapheus; species Megascapheus bottae. Next base: position 24,083,089 of record NC_143526.1, on the reverse strand, counting down.
ATACCTTGGTTTCCATCTTGATGAGGAATATCCCTGCTGGGAAACTGGGACAATTTTTACCTTAATGTCTTACCCTCTGTGCAGTTTCCCATAGCAGCATGAGAAGAGTTAACTTAGAAGCCTGCCCGAAGATATTTCTGAAGTTTTTGTAGATTTTTTTTTTACATCTGTTGATACCAACCTGTTGATATCAATACTTTAGCCAATTGCTAACAACTGGCTCAAGTTCGAATGTAGGCATAGAGAAGAATACTATCCTGACTAGAAGAACCCTATTAAGGAGAAAGAAGAACAGGACAACTAATGATTTTTATCACATGGCCTTATTCCTTTCCACTTGCCCTCTCGGAGCCTGTCTTTAAAAGTTCTTGTCTATTCTGATCCTCCCGTCTAACCTTCCTTTGACCCTTGAGTCAGGTATCCTTGACTAATTTTTTCTGGTTTTCTTTCCCATCCAGGACCTTAAGGAAGTTTTCCCACCATTTCCTATTCTTTATCTACATAATTGAGTGTGGTTTCATAACTCTCTAGTTAGACAATGAAGTTTCAAGGAAAGAAATACACATTGTAACTGTCAGTATCTGACAGAAACTGAACAGAAATTATACCTATAGTAATAGTTATGATTTTGTTTTCATTGATTCATTATGTAAATCTATCCTATCTTAAATTCACATGGCCCATTCCAGAGTTACTATCATTTACTTTTGTTGATAATTGAGTACAATCCACCAATATCTTTCATTTTTCTTTCTTATTGTTTTCCTTTCTTTCTTTCTCCTTCCTTCTCTCTTTCATTGTACCCTTCCTTTTCTCTTTCTTTTTCCCTTCTTTTCCCTTTCCCTTCTCATTTCTTTCCCTTCTCTTCCCCTCCTACTGTCTTTCTATCATTTTTGGACTAGAATTGAACCCAGAAGTTTATGTATGCTAATTGCATTTGCTACAAGAAGCCACAATCTTAGCTTAAACTTATTTTCATTACAAAGAACTCAACTTGTTTAGAACTCAACTTGTCTATTTAATTTATTTTCTATATCAAATTCTGTACTAATAGAAAACACAAGATCTAAACAATTTCCACAAGAGGCCAAAGAAACATTAGTCTGGCAAATAATATCAACGCTTTTTCAGAAATTTCAGTAAAAGCACAAAGCTGGAAAACAGAATGAACATCTCTAGTCATGCTAAGTGGATTGTTTAAGAGTAAAATGCTCTAGATATTGGGTGTTAATTGAAAGTGTCTGAGCCTAGATTTTCCAGCATGGTGAGGGCCTTGGCACAAACACCAATAGTAGGAAGGGATGAGAGAGGGTGAGAGATTGATTAAGATGTATTGAATGATAACTCCTATGCACAACTGCTTAAAGATAATCATATGTAATTTTAAGAATGATAAAAGTACAGTACATATCAGATTAATTTCAAGTCAGCTAGAAGGCAGAATGGGTAGAGAAACGCTAAACCTTACCTTGAATGAGCAGCAATTACAATAAAAGGCTAATGTAACTTTACAGTTGGAGAGATTCAGCAGAATAGAATTATAATTCAGTGAAGTTAAATGTTTTGCTAATGTTTATGCAACTAGCAAGTGCAAGAGGACCCAGAATATCAGATCTGACGTATTCGTTCCCTCAACAGATGAAAAAAAGCACAGCTTGTTGTACAGGTAGAACACATGAAAGTTAGCTGAAAAAGGACTCCATTACAGTCAAACTCCTTCAGAAAGCAAGCATGGAGAACTGGCCTTGGTTTAATATTGTTGCTTTATTTTTTGTGTGACTTGTAAACATTTTATAGGAAGTTCCATATTCTATTTCACATATCACCTATTGTTTGAGTAACAGATTGATTATGTAAAAATTATTTCAACCAATGATAAGTTCACAAGATCACAAGCAGAAGGAAGATATGGATTGTGTGAAAACATGGAATTCATTTTTTTGTGGCAAACCTTTGTAAAGGAATTGATTTCTTACTCTTTATCTTCTACTTAAAAGCCTACTTAGACATTTAGCTCCTGTGTGTGTGTGTGTGTGTGTGTGTGTGTGACAGAGAGAGAGAGACAGAGACAGAGACAGAGAAAATGATTGTGTATGTGACTGTTTTGTCCGTTATATAGAAGGAACAGTACCACCACCTGCCCTTTTCTTCAACTTCTTAGCAGACTCACCTTGACCATGTTCCCTTGTTCTCATAAGGATAGAGGATTAGAAGTTCAATACCTGGAAGTAAGCAGTGGAGTAAGGTGAGGACTGAGTGTGGCAGGTATTGTGCTGAGGCCACGAGTGGGTAATCACTCTTGTTGTGGCAAATAGACTCTGTCCCAAGGCATTCTGTGGTTTACAGAGGAAACCAGCTTTCCCTGCAGGTTGCCAAGCCCAAATGAGCTCCTTAAAGCACCTGCTGATTTGAGCATCAAACGATCATTCCAGTATCTTGCCTACAAACAAAGACTGGGCTACCCTTCAGCTACCTCTGACCTTTTCCAGTGAACATCAACTAATTACATTTGCAGCAGGAGGGGAGGGAAGTTTTCAGAGCCCTCTGTGGGAGTTGTCCTTCGAGCTTTGTGCCATGTTGTCAGCCCTGGCAAGCCCAGTCTGATCACCCTTGCATCCTAGGAGTTTCTGGATAAAGCATTTGAAAAGATGCAGGGAAGCCATTATTCTTACCAATAAATCTCACTGCTAGGACTCAGCATGACCCTCCCCCCCAAGCCATCTTTGAATGGCCCACACTGCCCATCTCCCAGTGGTACAAGGAGGCCATTGTGAAGTGTCACTGAGCAGCCATTTCCGGTTGGTCAAGGGAGTTTTCTTATTTTGTTTGGTGTTTTGGGACACCTTGTTAATGAACCCATGATGCAAGGAATAACCCAAACCGCAGGCACTAAAGCAAGTCTAGAGTTTACCTGAAAATTTCTACCCCAACAGTTGGAGATTTCTGTAAACTTTGGATGCAAGAACAGCCTTAAACACAAAGAAGATAGTAGAATATAATTAGTTGGAAATAGAAGGGACCAAATTCCCAGATGAGGGAAAACATGGCTGAGAAATTCAGGCCAGTAAGAGACCACCTGGCTCACTTCAGGTGCCAAGAACATGTGTGGCCATTCATCTGGTGGATGAGGCAGAAAGTGGTAAGCCTGCCATTCCCTCCTTCCTACAAAAACAAAGAAAAACAAGGAAGAAATTATGAACTATAGGTATCCCAGAGGAATTGAACTTCCAGAAGCTGCCTCATGAGCAGTACTGGATATCAAGATTTTCTTTTCTTCTTTGTTTTTTTTTTTTGTTTGTCAGTTGTGGGACTTGAACTCTTGGCCTGGGTGTTGTCCCTGAGCTCTTCAGCACAAAGCCACTGCCCTACCCCTTGAGACAACACCACTTCTACTTTTCTGGTGGTTAATTGGAGACTCACAAACTTTAGTGCTGGCTGGCTTTGAACCATGATCCTCAAATCTCAGCCTCCTGAGTAGCTAGTATTGCAGTCATGAGCCAGCATGCCCCACTAAGGCTGACTTGTCTTATCAAAAATACATTCAAGTATTTGAAATTGTATGGCTGGCCTTCGGAATGGTAGCTGAAATCAGAAGTGGACTTTCTGAATGATTGGACCTAAATAAACAAGAGTCTTTTCATTTGAGAGGATGAGACTGAAGAAGAGCTACACACACACACACACACACACACACACACACACACACACACACAATGGCATTTATCACCTACTTACTCGATGAAATGAGACTCTCTCTCTCTTTTTCTCTCTCTCTCTCTCTATTTGTGTCTCTCTCCTCTTTGGCCTCATAAGCAATAAGTTGTAGTATAACTTCACTAGCAGCTGTTCTTTAACTGGTAAAGCCAGAACCCTGAAATTATAATGGAAGGTTTTGAACACACACACACACACACACACACACACACACGTATATTTAACCCTCTTCATGGCTTCCACTCCTAACATGAACTTTGACACTTCCAGCTGGCAAATCCCTCTGACTGGAAGTTGACTGAAAATTGCCAACTCACTTTTTCTTTTTCTTTCTTTTTTTCTTTCCAATGCAGCTGGTGCCAAAATGTGATGATTTGTTTTTGCTCCAGTCACTGAAGTTTTTGTTTTCTTTTATTTCAACCCCATGCTGGCTTCCCTACTCGATGCTGAGTCATCTGGTGCAGGTGTTCTGAGCGGCTGGTATTTATGTCACTGGCAGATGGTTTGGGTAAATCACACGATGTTCTTGCAGCCCGTGGAGACTCTCTATGCTCCCTTTGATCCTGGGACTTCCCGTGGGTCCGGCACATGTGCAGAACCTTCGGGGCACTGGTTAAACTCTTGAATGGATTCTACCCAAAGTTGGTTATCGTTGCTATGGGCCCCACAGTCTCCTGAGATCCAACTGAGCCTAAGAGACGTTGACAAGAGGAAAGGATTCTGAGCGCACAAGGTCCATAGGAAGTGACAAACCAGATGTGCATAGGAATTCAGACATCTGCCTAACACAAATGGGACTAAGAAAAGGACACATCTGGATTTGCAAGAAGGAAAACACTGTTTTGGAAAAGCAAGAGTTGTAGTGGTGAACCTATTAGGTCTTACAGTATCTGGTACCTTGGTACTGGGGCTTGAATTGAGAATCTGGGTGCTGTGTCTCATCTATTGGGCTCAAGGCTGTTTGCTCTACCACTGGTGCTACAATTCCACTTTGGTCTCTTTTTTTGTGGTTAATCGGAGAAACACTCACATAAACTTTCTTGCCTGAGCTGGCTTCAAGAATCATTTTAAAATTTCAGACACTGGCTTTTGGAGAGATTTCAGAACTGAAAAAAAAATCGTCATTGTTGGCCACTAGATTGTTTCTTATGAGGTGGTTGAACATCCAAGCGGTTTTCCAAAAAAGAACGACATCATCACTTTTTGGTGTGTCCACCCTGAGACAGACCTGACCGAGAGTGGCCCCTCTAAGGTGTGTAGAGACATAACAGGACATGGGATTTAACTGTCGATTCCTGAGTATTACTCCTAAGGACAGTGATTCAGACGGTGCAGGGTGGAACCTGAGGATCTGCTGAAAGGATGGTGAAAATGCCTGCCCAGGGCTGTGCTTTGAGTTGCAATCAACTAGAGCATCTTTTATACTCTCTAACTGCCTCTAAAGAGGAGCAGATTAAAAGTGAAGATCAAAGATAGATGTGGGGCAGTGTGTATCACACAGGAAGGGCGTTCTTTTTTTGAAAGTGACTCACAATGAGTGCATCAGGAACCTATTACCACAATAAAGAATCATCCCAGAAGCTCAGTGGCATGTCACAGTAAACATATTTCCACACTCAGGAAATGTCAGGTTGAGTGTAGGTCAGCTGTTCTGTACCCTGCACACTGAGTAGAGGTGTCTTCCATATGTCTTATTCTGGCAATCTGAGGAATACCATATTCATCAGGGCACCAGAAATAGAAATACATGACACTGCTGGAAATTTCAGCTCCATGATGCCATGGCATCCCATTCGACTCTCAAATCAAATGTCCTTCCAGTGAACATAAAGACAGGGGGATAAAGACAGGAGAAATATTAACTGATGGATAATTCACCTACTGTGTGGATTCCACACTTTGGGCAGACCAAGTCTAGTGAGTAAGACATGATCGCTATCTGTTTCATAATTGAAAACCAATTTTTTTATTCTATTTTTTTGCCATTCAAGTAGGAAGTTGAAATACTCTCTGAATGCCATAATACAGACACATCTTAAGTACATTTGTTTTCAATGGTAGTTTACTTCACTGTATGACTTTGAAGAAAACTTAATAGAACATAGAAAACTTCAGTGCTTATCCATGTTACAACTTTTTGGTTTAGGAATAAGACTACTATCGTTTTAGCCTATCCAAAATATCTAATACTTAATTCTTTACTCTAAAGTCAGAAACTGACTTCTATTCAATTAATTAAACCTAAAGATTCAATGGTTTAAGTTATGGAATCAACTCAGATGCCCCTCAGTAGAAAAACAGATCAAGAAAATGTGATATATATATACATATATATACATATATATATATATGTACAATGGAATTTTACACTTTCACCAGAAAAAATGGAATGGTACTATTGGTAAGGAAATAGAAAAACTTTGTGAAAAAATCATATTAGGAGAAGTAAGCCAAAAAGAGAAGTAAGATCCCCCAAAGATAGTTTGCATGGTCTCCCTCATTTGTCATAACTAGAATGTGTCTATAGGTTTATAGGTAAAGATATTGGGTAGCAAAAGACAAAAAAGTACACTTGGACATGATAAATTTTATAGGACTCTAGATATTCACACAGTGAAATATTCTTAGAAGAGGATTGCAAAGGTTCAATAGCTATGTGCATATGATTATATAAAACAATGTTTATTAGGCTTGGAATGTGGCTTAATGGTAGAGTGCTTGCCCACTATGCATGAATCCCTGGGTTCGATTCCTCAGTACCACATAAACAGAAAAAGCCAGAAGTCATGCTATGGCTCAAATGGTAGAGTGCTAGCCTTGGGCAAAAGAAGTTAGGGACAGTACCCAGGCCCTGAGTTCAAGCTCCAGTATTGGCTAAAAAATAAAATAAAATATTTATCTAAATGAACTTCAAGAAATGGAAATAAGAGCCCCATCCCCTTTTGTTGCTGTTTCTGTTTTCTGTGCCTTTTGTCTTGTTCGCAAGTTTATCTGTTGTGGAGGGTATGGTAGGAGCACAAAAGTGGTGGGACAAAGTGTAAACAAATGCAACATTGATACTCATTAGACATTATGTTGAAAATGAACTATACAACTTGGGTTGAGGAAAGGAGGATAAAACTGTAGGGAGAAGGTGATAACTGTTCAAAAAGAAATATTCTCATCTGACTTATGCAACCGTAAGTCCTCTGGATATAACCTTTACAATAACAATAAATAAATAAGCAAGTCAATAAAAAGATCCAGTGGCTTTTCCCAATATAATCACAGCAAACATTTCATGTGGCAATATCATTCATAAGGCCTGTTGAGAAAACACAAGTAATTATTTAAATAAGTAATTATTTAAGCAATGATTTTGATTCATAACACAACATTATGAGCTTCTAGCAATAGATCACAGTAACACCAACATTTTGGTTTTGATTTTTCTTTTTTTTTTTAAACTCTGCATGTTGTCCTTCACTTTTAGCAGTGGTATGAAATGGAATCCACTTGTACAGTAGGTTTAAAAGTTTCTTATTGGCATTTATGAAACCTTTAAAAGGATCGGTATTTCCAGAATGTCAATGTTAGAATCTATTTCTTACTGACCAGATCTTTTCCAATGGGATATTTTACTTTTATTTAGGTAGCAGAATAGTGGTTAATGGAACTTAAGAAAGCTATTTGCCTTTTGAAATGCTCAAGAATTATAGACAGTCCACCACAGAAGTATTTTCCATTTTTTTCAAAGGAATGATCCATTTCTTAATGTTATGAGTTTAATAAGGCTGCGTGTTATGTGACATGATATCAGTACTTTTCTGGTTGGGTCATGGTGACCTGCACACAACCTTGGCTAGAGGCCATGCACACAGAATTTGAATCCCTCTGGTATGTCAACCTTTATCTCGCATTCCCAGTTCTCATGGAAACCAATGGAGGCTCCTTGGTCATCAGTTAGGATTATTTCTCTGGAGAGGACTAATTTTAGAACTGTAAATACAATCATGTCAAAGGTTAGTACTATTTGTGGTTCTAATTACTCCAAGAATTTTATATAAAGGACACCTGGTTAAAAAAACATGAATATAGCATCTTTATAGAAGAAAAACAAGAAGACTATAATAAAATTTTGAAATGCACCTTAATAACTACCCAGGGAATAGGGAATGGATGCTGTTTAAAAGTATCTGCTGTTCAAGAGGATCCCCGTAGAACTGGGCTAATCGATATCATGGACTATCACAGGCAACTATTTAAAATTAAATGTAAGGTAGCTAAAATTGAAACTCAGATTCTTCGCCACATTGGCCACATTTCGAGTGCTAATAGCCAAATGTAGCTAATGATGACTATGTTGTAGAACAGATTTGAAAAATTTTCATCACCACTGGATTTTTTTCTTTTATTTTTGGTGTTGGTCCTGTGGCTTGTACTCAGGGCTAAAGTGCTTTCCCTGTGCTTTTTTTTTTGCTCATGGTTAGCAATCTGCTGCTTTGAGTTACTGCTCTACTTCTGGCTTTTTGGGGGAGTAGGTAATTAATTGGAGATAAGGGTTACAGACTTTACTTCCTAGGCTGGTTTTGAACCATGACTGTCAGTTCTCCTGAGTAGCTACGAGTTCCAGCATGAGCTCCCATGGCCAAACAGTAGAGGAATTTTTTGGACAGTTAGGTATAGACTACTTTGCTATGATGACATATTGGTTTTAGTGGATATAGTACTTGTGTATGAACACAAGAAAACATAGTCGAAGCCTAAGGAAATTAATTTCATTTGGTTGTCCTTTTAAAAAGTATTAAAAGAGTTTTTGAAAACATTTTTGTTAACTTACATTAGTTTTACAGGGGTAGGGGTTATCAGATTATTTCTAAACATAAATGTAATATATCACCATCAACCCCCCTCATTTTACCTTAATTTCTCTCTTCTTCTAAAACAAGTTCAATCTATTTGTTTTGTTTTCATATATGCATGTAAAAAGTTCGACTGTATTCATCTTCATTTACCTCAATTTTCCTTCCAATTAGGCATACATACATCCAAATATAAATGGATATGAGTACTCATTGCAGAATTAGGTCTGTCCCACCCTGTCCCTTTCCTGTTGATGCAATAATTACTGAGAGATAACTAAAAAGAATTAAGCAGTACTCTCGGACAGTGACTGAGGAATGTGGAGACAAGATGAGGACTATGTCTCCATGGAAAAGAAAGGAGAAAGTAGAGGATGTGTGCAGTCTCACTAAAGAACAATTGAAAGCCAGGCACAGTGACTCATGCCTGTACTCCTAGCTACTCAGGAGGTTGAGGTCTGAGGACTGAGGTTCAAAGCCAGCCTGGGCAATAAAGTCCATGAGACTCTTATCTCCAATTAACCACTAGAAAACCGGAAGTGGTTCTGTGCCTCAAGGGGCAGGGCAGTAGCCTTAAACTGAAGAGCTCAGGGACAGCGCCCAGGCCCAGAGTTCAAGTTCCATGACTGAAAAGAAAAGAAAAGAACCACTGAAACAGACTCAGGAACAACAGCAACAAAAGACAGGAATTTAGTTACAAAGTCTATGACGATGCGTGGAAAGACTACACTTAAGCGATGACTCTAGGAACAAGTATTAGAGCAGCATGGCTCATGATGAAATCAGCAAAGGGTAAGTTTAGGATATTAGTTTTCTTCCCAAGGTCAGTTCCCCTCCTCCCTGTTTCTAGATATAAAGGTTTAGGAATCTACATTTGTTTATCGACTGCCATTCTCAAGAATCTGGACAATACAATCCCAAACCCTTCATTTTTCTCAACAAATCTCTATTTTCATGATTAACCATGGAAATACTTCTCCTGCTACTTTCTATTACCTTCAAGTAAAGTAATTCATTAAAATCTACACACACACACACACACACACACACACACACACACACACACAGCCCAAGTACTGCCCAATCTTACTATATGGCAAAAAAAAATACTTTGCCATGGTGTTTATATGTGGAAACTTTTCCTTATGCTGATCCCCCAAAAAGAAAATATAAGGCCACCAGCACCTGGTTTTATTAGTGAAGTAGAACTGGAGTGACAATATGATTTATTGTCCAAATAGAGACACTTTTAAGAATGAACATAATTATTTAAAATTGCGCCAGAACCACAGGTGTAAAAGAGAACCATTCACGACAGCCGGGGCACACCGTCACCCCAGGTATACACCACAGCTGGATGCAATTGGATTGTTGCCATTTTCCCACCCCAGCTGCTGAATGTCACCTAAAGGCCGCTCTTTGCTGTCAGCTGATTGACAAGCCGATTGGCATAAGATGTAAATACATCATTGATGAAGATGTCTAAAAAATGTATTTTGAATGAAACTAGCACAAAATAAAATATGGTTATCACTGAGTTTTCATGCTCACACAGTTAATTGATTAGGTATATGTGAGGGAAGAAATGTTGAATAACCATTTTCTGTTCATCACAGGGGAGTGTTTTCCTTCAATTAAAAAAATAATAATCAGTGTCTAACTTTCTTCAAGACGTTTGGCAGGGTAGTTTCAGCGTAGTCTCAGCACGAGAGGAATTTGGAGGGCATTTTGCTTGTTACGATGACTGGGAAAACACAATTATTCAGTGAGTTAGGCACTGAAATCCTAGAAGTCCCATGAGGTGCCAGGTGATCTTTCAGGTTCCACCTGACAGTCAGGTGAGTGAAAAATGTATTTGCAAATGCCTCAGCCCTATACTCAATTGCATTTTACAGATAAAAACACATTATTGTTTTACACTGTATTGACAGAGGCTATCATAAAACCACTGAGGAAATATAACCTGTGCTTTACTTCATCATGATTTATTCACCAATTCAGAAAACATTGTATCTCAGAAGACAACATGTGTAGCTAAGTGGCAATACAGAACAACTGTATTCAAGGATGACAATCAAGGTTACCCATGTAGGGACGTTGATGTTTACTTTGTATCTTCTGGGATAATTATGTTCAAGTAGCTACATATTGAAATACAATTTCACCACGAATTACTTTCCCATGAATTTGTTTTCCAATTCTGTTGTTATTGCCATCAGTCATGGGGCTTGAATTCAGGGTTTAGGTGCTGTCCTTGCTGTCCCTGAGCTTTATCATTCAAGGTTATCTCTCTACCACTTGAGCCACAGCACCACTTCCAGTATTCTGTTGGTTAATTGGAGATAAGGGTCTCATGGACTATCCTGCTGGGATGGCTTCAAACCATGATTCTCAGATCTCAGCCTTCTGTGTAGCTAGGATCACAGCTAGCCACCTGCAACTGGTTTTATTGCTTTGTTTATCAACTCTTTATACAACATAATTAAAACATTATATTGACCTAATAAAATGAGTATGTGTGATGGTGTGGGAAGAGCACATGTCTCTCTAGCACAAAGCCCTGAGTTCAGTCCCCAGTACCTCCTCAAATGTGTGTGTGTGTGTGTGTGTGTGTGTGTGTGTGTGTGTGTGCAATTCATATTATCTATGAAGATAATTTTACTCCAGTAAAGGCTGTGTCACATGGATCTCAGATGAAAATATGGATCTTCAGAGAGTCTTGGGCTGTGGACCAGGACCCCAGGCAGTACAAGTGGTACCTCAGGATAGTCTCAGTATCAGCAACAAACAGTTCAGTAGAAACAAAGAAATTTCAGACTCTACCAAGCCCACAGTGGAATTACAGTCTCTTAGGTGACATTGCAATGATCTGTGATTTTACAAGCTTTCCAGGTGATTTTTATATTGCTCTTCTGCATGCAAGGATTTGAGGATTACTGCTGTGGGTAGGATCAAGTTGAGTAATACATTGTATTCAAAGAACCTATAGTCTTAACATGAGATATAAAGATATCTTTCTACTTGAGTTACATGAGTAAGAAAATCCAAGGGATCATGATCACCAAGTGCACAATAGACATTTGGCAATAATCTAATGCCAGAGAGTGATAATACCGAACATGACGTCTCAAGAGTGAAAAGCTGGGTTCTGAGACAAGTTGAAACTGCGCAACTCTGATTAAAATGAACAGAATTCATGCTGTTAATACTCTGCACAGTCCTAAAACACATACCCAGCAGAGCACTTAAGCTGTTCCAGAACACGTCATTCTCCATTCTTTAATTTTTTTAAAACAGGGAGCAAGCAGCTGGGATGTGTTGTTAGTAAGCCATGTTTTCATAGGCTTTCTGGATTTCTTTAGCCAAAGTCTTACAACAGTCTCCGGACAAATTAGTGCCTGAAGCTGTAAGAAGTCTTTAGTTGTCTTGAGTTACTGCTAAATCAGGTCTTGAAGACAACATGACCTTAAGATGCATGTGCATTTGTGAACTCATGTGCATGTGTGTGCATGGATCAGTGTGTGTGTGTGTGTGTGTGTGTTTCTGTGCCTGCACACACCTGTACACCTTTCATTCTAATCATAACACAGCAATCTAGTTGTTAAGGCTTCTGTGAACAACTTCTACAATGTTTCTCTGAATTTTTATAATGAGAAAATACCTGAAATAGTCCCTCTTGCCCTTCACCCAAGAAGACAGTCTCCTTTTAGGGTCCCTCCTTAGTGCTAGCAGCTATTGCTTGGGTCTTTATTTACAATATTACACAATTCTGTGCTGTTTTCAATGACATTCACCCAGCCCTATCGAATCTTAGAAAGCCTGTTTATGGATGCAGTTGACAAAGTGTTTCCAAAGTGTTTTGCTATGGTTATATTTTTTGGTACATCTAAAATGTTTAGTTTCAATTTATGATGGTCTATGCAAAGTTATTTAGGAGAGAGAGAGAGATGGACTCAGAGAGAGCAACAGTTGATAGAAGGTAGAAAGAAAGAACATGTATGTCACCGATTCTTTTGACATCACTTCATACAAATAGATGTGCTCAAGTCATCTGGAAAAAAATACATAAATGCTCAACATCTTTATGGATAGAAACAGCCTTCCATTGACACTGAGATCTCTTTGGTGCATGTTACCAGGAAGCATTTAACAACAGGTGGTCCTGGTTGCATGTAAGCCGCTTCCTTTGAGAATAACACATGTTGACCTGGTAGATCCCAGAACATTAAACCCAAGACAAAATTACATCTCCCAATAGTCAGCCCATTTAGTCTTGCATATTAGGACTCATCCTTTTGAGTAATTGGAAAATGTAATCATTTCTTAAAAGGGTAGATAGTGTAATGGAACAAGTGAAGGAAAATACCAGAAACTTGACAGATTCAAGAGATGATTTAAAAAAAAATTCTTCCAATGATTAGCCTTGGGATTTTGGACAAAAACTTTCTGCTCCTCAACAAAATGTGTATGAAAAGTAGGAGATGTACTGCTTAAGAGCCTATGAAAGGACTGAAACTTTGGTACTTAGCCGAACATGTATTTTACTGTCATTTTACAATACTGTAATAGACAAAAGGATCATAAGCTTTAATTTCTATAAGGAAATTCTGCTATCCTTGATGTTTATTAGCTGTATTTTAACAAAAAATTGAAATCATTAATTGGAATCATTCTATAGAGTAACACACTATGTGAGGATCCTGAAATACATGAATAGATATACTGCTCTAATTCTGTGGATGTCTTACTCTTTTATTGCTTTGCAATTTCCACTGATAACACTGTACTTACCGTCAGATTTCCATGCCCAAGGTGATATATTTGTATGACAGATTTAAACTATTTAGCACCATGTCAGAACCTGAAAATTCAAGACTGAGTGGTCTCATTTGTGGTGAAGCCTGCCTTAGTTGTATCATAACATGGCAACAGAGGGAAAAGGGAACAGAGGGAAAAACCAGTTGTGTGCAGACAGGATCAGATAACAAGACATGAAGCCGAGCTTGCTCTTTCATGACAGCATAGTCTTCCCGGAAATAACTGTGATCCAATGGAAGCACATTTCTCTCTTTCTGAGACAATAACCCATGATCTAACCACTTCTCATTAGTCTCCAACTTTTTTTCATATATTTTATTGTAGTTAATAGAAGGGTTACATTATATTCTCCAGATAGAAGGTGCATTAATTCCCATACATTGATACCCTTTCACATATCTTGGTCCCCATTTCCCTCCCCCCCACCCCACCCCTCCATCTTGTTTTCCCCCGTTCCCTATCCAATTTCAAATAACCAAATACAAATATATCCAATATATCAGATAACAAAGTGAGATACTGTAACAATATAAGATAACCAAGGGACAGCAAAAGAGATGAGAGATAACATAGTACATTAAGGACAACAATCACTCATTATATGGCTTTTGTTTCTATATCCTAGAGGTCCTTTCATTTAGCGTCATACTATATGGCCTTATGTATCAAGATTTTGCTCTATTGCAAATCTCTGCTAGAAGAGCCCAAGGTTTCTACTGATTATGACAAATGAGGGAAATCATTGCAGTCTCTAACTCTTAGGGTTTCACCACCTGTTAAATCGCTGGACAGGGGACCAGATCTTCAGCACAGGAATATTTGGAGAATAAGCCTTACCAAACTATAGCATCAGCATCAACAGATGACATTTTTCCCTCTAAATTCATTGTATCATTTAGGAGCATTTACATCTTTTGGGGAATAAATATGTAATTTCTATCCTTATATTTTATTTCTTTTATCAAGGTTTCATTTTAATAAGATCACAAATCATCTGCATATTAAGATTCGAGAAACTCTTGGTCTAAAGCACACAAACATTTCACCTATTTCTAATTAACGATATATAGGATGCCTTTTTCTAGAAAAGCCTCTACTTAATGTCAGTATTCTGCCAATGTAAAGTATTCATATTTTTCTAACCATTTCCAATTAATCTAGTAAATTGAAATGAAATGATAAGCAAAGAAGAAATCTGCCTTATGTCTCTGCCTAATCATTTCTGGACTTAATGTCTTTGAGCGATAGGACCAAATAGGTATCTCTAGCATTATCCTACCTCATTGTCATTGCACAGCAACTTTTGAATGAGTGGACATGAAAATCAATCCAACAAAAGGAGTTACCAGAAACCTACTTTAAAAGAAAATGGAACCTCCTTTACTTCTTGTACAGTGGAAGATGTGAAACAACAGTTTGGAAGACTGTCACATAAGGTGTCAAAGGTTGGTAAGAAATCGTAGGTAAATGAAATGAGCTTTTTATTCAAGAGATGACTGCCTTGAGGTTGTTTACAGTCCACAGCACCTGAGGATATCCAGAAAGTGTCTATCGGATTCAACATTAAAATTAAATGTAGACAGTTTTGAATGTGTGCAAAAAACAACATAAACTGGAATGAAGAACAAAGAAGCTAATAGGAGTGAGACACGAAGCGCGCTCTCTCTCTCTCTCTCTCTCTCTCTCTCTCTCTCTCTCTCTCTCTCTCTCTCTCTCTCTCTCTCTCTCTGATGAATCTGATCTATTAGGAAATGACTTGAGATTGGGAAACCATCCAAAGACATTAAACATTCCCTATGTAACTTGGATTCCTACAACACTCGAAATGTTGCCAATTTCTACCAGCTAAACTGTAAAGCTTCAGCACTTAAGGGGTATTGTACAGAATATATAGAAAGTCTTACCCTTGTAGCAGTGTATAATTAGTCCTAGAAGGAGGGTGCTTTAGTCCAATTTAATGATAATTAAGATTTAGGAGGAGTAAGCTATTTCCAAGAGATGTGCTCATGTTCCTAAACTAAACTCAAACGTTTATAGAAGTAGATAAGTATTTCATACCCAAAAGGACAAAGTTCACAATGTCTGATATTAGGTCAACAATTACATGCACACAAAATATAAAGGAGATACAATTTGTCACAAGGAAATATTCAAGTCATTCCAGTCCAACGTGAATTATTTCAGATGATAAAATTATCAGACAGAGACACTATTAACTTTTGAGTTAATTAATTTTTTTTTAAATAGGAAGTATCATGCTTTTAGGAGAAATGTTACCATCTGGTGGTGTGTTCAGGTATTGCCAGTAAAGATACTTAAAATGGGAAGTATTTTACTTGGGGTTTACAAACCCTTGTCTAAAATATTATAACTACTTGAATAAGTCAACAGTTGAAAACTGTATTCAAGTTGTACCCAAACATCCATACAACCTACATACAGTGGTGGTATATGTACATGCAAACATGCATTTATAAATGAGTATTCAGAATTGTGTAATTTGAAGACGTAGCTAAATACACTTCCTGAGTCAGTTGTTCTGAAAACTAAATATCATTCATTATCTAGGGAGAAGGGGATTTTCTTTCCCATGGAAAAATATCTTAAATGTAATTTACACATCACATGATGCCACTTCCTAACACACTATCTAGTTTTTACTTTTTGGATAAGTAATTGCCATCTAGTCTCATACATCCATTTGTGTCTCTGTTCCATGTCTTTTTCAATTATGAAGAAAACTGAGTTTTTTCTTGCTTTATCCTCATGACTAATCGCAGTAAATATGCAATAAATAAAGCTTACATAGTTGCTTTATATTTACTGAATCAAAGGGCATAGTGGGTGATGATAAATCAACCCTTTGAAGATACAGGTAAAAATATCCTTGTATTTGTTGTGAAAACTTTGTATGAATTTTGTAATACCAAACCAATTGCATAGTAATTTCCCACAAGTTGGATGTCTGTTTTCCTGACCAATTATATTTTCTAATCAAGTAACTGTTAATTTTGCATTAGATGTTTGATAACATAGTACACTAGACAGAAGCACAGTGTGTAAAGGTATACAGTCATTATTTAAGTCCGCTTCTCATTTAACATAATTCTTTTTAGTACCAAAAAATTGAACTAAAAAAGTGTGCAGTGGTGGTTCACGTCAATAGTCCTAGCTCCTGACTAAGGATTTCAACTAAATCCAACTCAAATTCAAGGATAATTTTGAAATCTGATTACAAATGAATCAGAAAAAAAAACACCAAACCACCAGAAACTCTAGGAGGGGTGTGTGTGTGTGTGTGTGTGTGTGTATGTGTGTGTGTGTGTGTACAGATAACAACTAAATTAATAGATCATAAGATTAATTAATAAAAAAAGACTCAGATAAAGAATTAGAAGAAATTGGCCCATGATTGTGGAGCCAAAAATTTGTCAGCAACTGCAGTTGACAAGCTAGAGGCCAAATAAAACAGCTCTCATGGTTCTAGATTGAATTGGGAAGGTTCAAGGAAGAGCTGCTATTGCAGTATGAGCCCAGTAGTAATTGTGGTTGGGTAGAAGAAGGGAGAAATGCAAATAAACGAAAACATCAGCATGAAGGTTGGAAGGATTCTCTCTGAACTTCAACAAACCTGTGAAGTTGCCACAAAAATTAGCCCTCCTACATCTATCACTTAGTCATCTCTATAGCTGTACACATCTCCTTAAACCATATCTAATCTCCAACTAATGGCAAGGTAGGAATTCCACCAAACATGATGAAACCATTCAGTGTACAACAAAAAATGTACTAACATTTCAGTGGTGATGCATAGGTTTAGCTTTGATATTCCATAATCAAAATGTGACAATCTAAACAAAGTAACACTTACACACTTCAATGTGAAATCAATACATCTTGGATTATATGAAGAAAATAACAGAGGGAGAAAATATACTTAGGTAAATGTATATATAAGTATATGAATATATGTAACAATATATTGATATATAGAAATATATTAGTAAACAGAAGAATATAATATGTAGGGCTATATATGTAACAATGTATTGATATTGATACATTGAGGAATATATATAACAACATATATTGATGTGGATATATAGAAATCTATTGCTATATATTGTTAAAGGAATATATATGTATGTACTTTTACCTTCCTCTCATTTTTCTCATATAATCTCTAAATTGTATTAATTTCACACTGCATGTTCAAGTGTTAGTTTATGTCATAACATTTATGCAATGTTATATCTGGAATATTTACACACATATATTTTTATGTACTATGGATTTATATACTAACATATCCATCCATAGTACAAGGAGGAAATGGACACAATCATTGCAGTCTTTCTTTGGTAATTGTCTCATGGTGATAGCTGGTATTAATAACCACCTGCACCCACTCCCCACCTCAGCATCCCTTTGCATTCAGCAAGTGTCTCAGTGGGTGGTTACCTGGAGGAATGACTTAGATTTTCATTCTGGAAGAGTCTGGATTGAATTGTTTTCCACAGGCTTTAATCACAGGGAGGGAAATGCAAAGACATTAGGGCACATGCTCTGTGTCAGTCATACTATTGCTGACTCCCTTTGTGGGGGGGTACTTCAATCACCCTTGTCAGCACAGTAACATTTCTTTATTTTCCAGTTGACTCAGATTCAGGAAGAGGCCAATGTGTCCATATATTGGTTGGTCTTAACTTTTAATCCAGTGGAATCCTTCCTAATCCCATGGAATCCATTGTCCTTCTGGAGAAGTGTGACCTATCACCCTGGAGAGCATGAGACTGAGGGAATAGGTGGCAAACATTAAGGGGTCATGGGGTTTGTGGGCACGGTTTACTCTTACTGATTCCTGACCCCCCTGAATACTAGTTATGAGTCAACGTGAACTGTATACCAAATCAGAACTCAGAGGACTCATGGCCTTCCAGTGAGCCTTCCTCCAGACCATGAAGCCATCACCACGTAGCTGGTGCTGTAACTGAGTCTTCAAGAGGCTCTTCTAGAGTTCTACAAACCAGAAATTTCATGATCATGGACAGCAAACCGTAAGGCCTCTCAATTCCACCAGTGTGGGCCATGGCTGTGAAGTTAGTTCCCTTATCCGGAGCAATTCCTTATGGAATGCCATGAGGGGTGGATAAAACATTTAAATTGATGGCTGGTGATTTGGGCATTTATATAGTATGCTTATACAATATGTATAGTATATAGCATAAAATATATGTATATATCATAAAATACTATATAGATAAATATTTTTAGATAGAGATTCTGAGTAAATGTCTATGCCAGAAAGGACAAAATGTTATCCCTTTAGGATGAATAGCATGCTATCAAGTAACTGGCTGCCCATCTTGGGTAAGAGTGTCCTATCAAGGTCATATTTTCCAGGAAGAGGTAGTTCTAGTGGCCTGTACTTACTGTGCCCACCCCATTCTCTGGTGTCAGGCAGGAGAACACATACTGGGACGGCTACTTAATGAAAACCAGGTAGTAATGACAGTACTAGTAATATCTATTCCCATGATCCCTTCTGGAACTGTGAAAACTACTGGATAGATTGAGAGACACAATGATCTGATGAGGAGAAGGATCTGAGCTGAAAATGGATCCATCTTTTAGTTCCGTAAACCCCTACTGTGACTGTTGTGCCAAACTAACATTTCAGCTCTGCTCAGGTTAGGCTGTGTTGAAAGCTCATGCTCCCCAAAAGTAGGATTGTGTGTTCTTTTTTTTTCCATGTCGTTTCCTAGTTAAATGGTCGTTGTCACTTGGGGAAGAGCAGAAAGAAAGATTAACAATATAATTTCTGTGTGTTTGAGGGGCAGGGGAGGCATTCAGGCTTGAAGTCAAGTTCTCAAAATCTTCATGGACCTTTGCTCTTACCGCTAGCACCCTATCACGTGAGCCCATGCATTCACTTTCAGCCTTTTTTTTTTTGGTTGGTTAATTGGAAACAGAGACTCTCAGCTTTGGTCTGTCTGGAATATCTGAACTCAATCTCAGATTTTAGACTCCTGGGAAGCTAGGTTTATAGGTAAAAGCCACAGGCACCAGCTAATGATAAAAGTTTTCTCCATGATAATTGGTCTCTCTATTCACAGCATCCTGGAACTGTAAAATCCTTGGGCCAGGCAACAAATTGATGAGTAACAACTTTCTGTTTTCTGGCTCTGGTGGTAATTTCATTCACTGACCTTATGAATCTTCTGCGTGCAAAGATCAAGTAAGAATTTCCCAGAATTCCAATCTGTTCACTCCTAGGAACATTCAGCTGTGCAATCAGCATCCACAGGGTTTTTCTGATGGCTCCTTTGAGCCATGAGAAACGGTCTGTTACAGGCACCACTCCCACCTTACCTCTGGTGACTGAGCCCCACTACTGGGCCCCTGGTACCTTAGATCCCATTACTACCCCCTGCATTGTATTTCCCATTCCAGTGACTGTAATTTGCACTGCAATGTCGACAGAGGATCAGAGTAGAGCTCCTCAAGGATGCCAGCTCTTCCTTCCTAAGTTTACTTCTCACAGCGGTGCTGAAAGGTATGTCTTCTGTACCCTCCCCAGAGTGACTGAGGCTGAATGACAACTCCACTTTAACATGCAAATCTTTCCAAGCCTTTGAATTCTTTCCTCTAAATTGAACTAAGGCAAGCCTGACATGTTCAACTTACTCCTTGGGGCCACCTTTGCTTCAATTTCAATCAAACAATTAAATTCATAAAATGTTTTCCCAATGTATTCCGAAGTACAACATTAAATGCAAACTGTCACATTCACTGGAATCAAGCTTTACGTTGTATTCATCATTTTTCCATATCTTCAAAAATATTTCTCAAAATGGTTACTGTTTCAATTTGTACCATCTATATTTTCTGTATAAATTTGAAGATCTAAGTACATTTTTTAACAAACTTATTAGCATAAACTGATTTACAAAAGGGCTCCATTGTGATAGTGAGAACCTGAACATAATGAATTTTGATGAAATCCACCCATATCAATGACTTTCTTACCACATCTTCCTGTTCCTCTTTCTCCTTTTCATATTTTGATGAACACAAACATGTCTTTTGAGGTGCCATTCACCTATTCACATGTCTCATGATTGTGCCTTATGTCCGGCCTCTGATGGTTCTCGACTGTACAGGTGCAGAGGCAAAAGAATGATGTGCTCGTGGTGTCATCTTGAGAGAATCATCATTGTCTTTCTTGCACATGTCTCTAGGAGGCTATTGTTATTTCTCAAGCAATCAGGTAAATGGGCATCGAGGGAACACTTCTGTAGTAGATGGTAGTTCTCATCCACGGGGCCTGAGATTCATTAGAATGTCCGTGTTCATTATCTCTAGTTTCACAAATCTTCAGAATTGCACTCCTTTCCAATAAATTCTCGTACTTGAACATTATGTAATTGATAAGGCTAGAAATTCAATTTGCTAAGAAATGCATCCAATACCAAGATGTGACTCTAGGTTTTTATTTTGTTTTGTTTTGCCAGTCCTGGGGCTTGAACTGAGGGCCTGGCCTTGGATACATTTTGCTCAAAGCTAGTGCTCTGCCTCTTGAGCCACAGCATTACTTTTGGCTTTTTCTGTGTATGTGGTACTGAAGAATGGAACCCGGGGTTTTGTGCATGCTATGCGAGCACTCTACCATTAGACTATGCTCTTGGCCCTCTAGGTTTGGTTTTTAAGCAATCTTAGGTACAAGAAATAAAAGCCTGATTCAAGATGCATATAAAACCTTTTTATGGTTGATATGACAATATTAATCACTTGATCATACCTTTCCTATTTTTAGCCAGCAACAGTTGGATCAAACAGCCATTATTATTATATTCATTAGTTTGACCCAGTTGCCTAAAAAAATCTCCTCATAAGTGGTTGACTAAGAAAAAAGATATCCATGATATATTGTATATATGTTTATTTGTTTATGTGAAATAGGATAGGGAAGGGGAGAAAACAAGATGAGGTAAGGGGGTGAGGAGAGGGAAATGGGGACAAAAACATGAGAAAGGGTAGCAATGTTTGTGAAGCAATGCACCTTCTGTCTGGTGAATATAATGTAACCCTTCTATTAATTACAATAAAATGTATTTTTAAGATATCTAATGGTGATATTTTATGTATTTTCGATTGAACATTTCATTGTTAACAATGTATTCTCTGCCACCAGAAACAGACCCATTTGCAAATGAAAATCTAGTCAGAGCATAGATCCATTTATAAAATTCATCTTTAAAATTGAGTTCTAGAATTATCCTCAGTTCCAAAGTCTGCATTCATTGTTCTTGAGCTTCTTTGGAGAAACAAAACCAACAAGATGTCAATAATTTCATAGTCTTGATATCTTCTGATCTGTTTTGGCAAGCTTGATGTAATGTGGCATAATTCTACTTCAAATTTTGCCCTAAGGAAGATACAACTTTTCATTTGGGACAAGTTTGAAAAAGCCATAAAGATCCTGCCCTCCTTAACTTTCTCATTTTTTTACTGATATTTTACACCAATTGTGTGTCACAGCCCTACTGATTCATGTCACAAGTCAAACCATTGTGGAGTAAGTCAATGGTATATTATCTCTGTAATTAAAAAAGTTTGACATATGGAATAATTTCTCTACAGGTGAAAACAATAAGAACCACATTAGGCAAACTTGAAGAAATCACTGTTATATAACCAATAAATTGTTTTTATATGGTCCATTATTTCATATTCCAGAATAACATTTTTTTAATTTTATTTTTTATTATCAGGGTAATGTATAGAAGGGTTATAGTTACATTCACCAGGCAGCAGGTGTATTACTTCTCACACATTGCTACCCCTTCTCACGTTTTTGTCCCCATTTCCCTCCCTCTACCCCCTCCCAATCAGAATAACATTTGGCAACTGTCTTTATGAAAAATCCTGTAGAGTTTTGTTTTACCTCATGGGCTTGCTTTCTTGCTTTCTTCCTGTCCATAACAGAGCCACCACCAACTGTGTTGGTGCTCATTGTTAGGAAAACCACATAGAATTTTTAAAATCATTTCTTGGACATTACAGAAATACCAATTTTGTCTGTTTGTCAGATCCCTCTATCTGACTTTGATTTACACCCAGTTCAATTACATAAGTGACCTTCCAAGATCAGAGTGTGTACTACTCTATGAATGTACCAAAATAAACATCTGAAAATCATAGGCAAATATAAATAGAAATGCACTTTATTTTTCTGTTGTTACAGCCAGTGAAATCTTTGGTGTCGAACTACCTAGACTGCAGAAGCTAACATAAAAAAAGACATCTGGAGACAGATGGGGGCACATTGTGAAGAAGAACAATAAACAGAGCCTAATCAAGTGCACCGTGTGTCCTCCAAAGCAAAGCTACACAGGAATGGGCACTAGGAGGACATATGGGAATCAGAACTCCAGGCAGGAGGTAACGCTGATGAAAAGGATGTGGGAGTTTTCAGTTCACTAATAACTGTGTGAAGATGTCATAAAGATGGTTTTATAGTAAGGAGAACCATTCCTTCTTCGCCCTGCAGCCACGAAGGATGGTCACTTGGCTTGAAGTTCAAAGCCTATACACAGTTCTTCACGATTCCATGCAGGAACATGGCTAAATGAGGGTCAAGGGACGAAGGATGCATCTGTAATATCAGGAGCAAATGTTGGAAGTTGCTTTATGCTATCATATAAGGATCATGAAAGTATCAAGAGTATGCTTGTTTCGATGCATTTCTAGTGTCTTAATATATAAAATGTTCCAGAGTGCGTTAATTAGCCAACTGCTTTATAAAATCTGAAAATCTGATTGTTTTCCCCAAAGAATGGCCTTTTTTTAGTGTCATATGGACAACTTTTTGAAAATACTCATTTTTCAGGTTTTGCTTTATTGCCTATGTTCTGAAGCACATGAAAAATGAAAAATAAATTTCAAAAATGATTTTCTGAGTCATTTTTCCCATATACAATTTTTTCAATAGTTTCATACTTTGACCTAAAATGTCTGTACTTTTTAACTTGATTCTTGTTCCTGATGAAAGATAAAGGATCCAGTTTTATCCTTTTGTCTATGCACATCTGGTCTTCCCAATATCATCTTTGATTCAAAGTTCTTGTACGAGGAAAAGCAATTGTGTAAAGTTCTTTCTGGGTGTCTATTTTTATGCCAATATGTTGTTGTTTTCATTAGCAAAAAATTTTTTTGAAGTCAGGTATTGTGAAGCCTCAAGAATTTTTCTTTTTCCTCTAAATTGCTTTTTACTATTTGTGGCCTTTTCGTGATTCCTTGTAAAGTACTGTCTTTGTTTGTTTCAATTTCTATGAAGAATGATATTTTTTCCATTGTTGTATGTGATTTGAACTTAGGGCCTCATGCTGACTGGGCAGAACTGTACTGCTGTCCCATACCTGTAGCCCCACTTTTTTTTTTTACTTATTATTTTTTAGATAAATGCTTGCTTCTTACCTAGGTAATACACCTGAAGAATAATCTCACCTGCTTTTAATGTCCTGTAGTACCTAAGTTGAACAGGTGTGTTCCACCAGGTCCAATTTCTGTTACTATTCTTTGGACCTCCTCTGGAATAATTCTGTACCAATCTTAGCCCCCGTGTAGTTAAGATGTCAGATATATGCCATTCTGCCTAGCTAGCTTATAGGTTGAGAAAGGGGTCTTGTGACTTTTTTCTGCCTGAGCTGGTCTCAAGTCATGATCCTCTCACTGTCAGACTCTGGAGTAGTGGGTAGTACAGGCCTGAACCTTGTTCAGGACTGTCATTTAGTATTTTGATACCGATTATGTTAAATCTGCAGATCACACCAAATTGTTTGCGCTTCCCAGTCAAAGCTACAAGACACATTATAAAAGAAAGCTACAAAACAAACCATTTCTTTTATGTTAGTTTTCTTTTATGTTAGTTTTGGAACTGATCGGTTACTTGTTTGACATCATTGGAAAGGTAAGGTAGAAGTAGAATGACTACACATAAATGTACATTCTTTTGTGTGTGGCAATTTATGGATAAACTCACCATAGCTATCCATCACTTGCTCTTATTATCTTTCTCTGGCTCAGTCCATGTCAGTTCTGCTTTGAATCATAGAGAGGGGGTTGGGGATACAAAATTCCACATTCATTCTCCTTGCTGAAGGGTACCTGGAGTCAGTCAGTCTTCTCTCACCACAGTGTCTGGAGGGCTTTGAACCAGCACTTGCCAGGGACTGTGATCCAGCTGGTTTAGCATATTTGTTTAACTCTGTAGGTAAGCTCGAGACTGCGTGTGCATGCACAGCCGTGGCCAAATGCCACTTTTGACTAGTGAGAACATTTAAACAGGCACCACCACTCGTGAGTGGAGTTTAGAACTATGGAGTTATGAGTTACAGGTCACAGATTAAAGGGTTTCTGGTGGGTAGGATGTGAGCCTGTACAGAGAATGAAGCTGGTGCATTTATGCCATCTGTGAGTCTATAATAGGATAGACTTCAGCTGCAGCTGCGGCTAAGGCTGCTTCTCCATCTGTGGACAGGGAGCCTCGAATAAACATGACCTCCATCCCCATCATGCCTTGCATCTTTCTTTGGCCTGCCCAAATCAGAGAAGAACCCACAATACACTTCTATTTACTTACAATTCGCCCAAAGGAACAACAAAGTACAACTCAGCCGAAAAGAGACACGTGGACTCTATTTCTTCTCACTCTGTCAGCCTCACTTAAATCAACCAGTCTGCTCTTCACTTATAAGTGATGATTGCTTTTCCCTCTGTAGAATGGGCACAACACTGTACACAACTTACACCTACTTTCTAGACCAGGACATGTCAGTTTGTGATTCTGATAGCATGCAACTGTTTAAATCCAGTTAAGAAGACGAGTTTATTCGTTAGCAAGTATGAGAAGAAAGAGGGAGGAGAGTCCCATGTATTTCAGTGAATTTGACTTTTTCATACCATACAATTTGAACGGTTACGCACATAATATAGAAATCATAGCGTTGCTCCTTATATTTGTTTTCAAACAAAACATTCAGTTATCAAGAGGTTAGGTTAGGTTGTTCATCCAGTGCTTGCTTGAGAATCAGAAGCAGTGGAAAAACAGTGATAAAAATCTTAAGCCTATTTCAGATCTGGAACCTCATTATTATAAATTGTAAGCTTAATTATAATGATAAATTATTATTATTCAAATGGATTGGCCCTCTTTGAAGCACCCCAATTGTTTACTTAGTAAAATAACTGTAATTTCTTCTCTAGAATACTAAATTTAACAAAATATCACTAATTCACTGGGAAACATGGGAATAAAAGAGACCACAATTGTCCATGTATACAGTTTTGATACTTTGACATTTATAAAGAAGTGAGGAAAAAAGAGTCTAAGAGATAGTCTGTTTCCACACTTTGAGTAAAAATATGTTGTTGTTTTTTTTTAAACACTTTTACCTTCATTCTATTCCTAAAATTTTCTGAAGACGATGTGTTTTATTTATTTATTTATTTTTGGTTAAAAAACTGGCCTAACACTTCAAAATCATTTGATTGCCAGCACCTAATTCTGAAGCTAAGTCCTGAAGCAATGTGTGGCCTTAACCATGCCAGAATGTCTTGTTTTATGTTTAAACGGACACAGATTTAATAATGGGCTGCAAAAAGTCAGCTACATCTTTTACTTTTCAAGCACTCATTCAAGCATGCACAAATACAGGGAAATGCCATACGCTTTAAATCTATGACCATCGTGGAAAAGGCATACTCAGGGCTCTACACATATTAACAAATTATGTCCCATTAGGTCAGTGCAGAAATTAATTGTGAGATACTTTTCAAATCCACATTGTTTCCTGGCCCTGTTACAGGGCACTCAATTAGACACCTCTCAGGGTCTTTGTGCTGAACTAAACACAGCTAATTGTTCCCTGTCTGTGTGGAATGATTCATCTCCCAGATGTCACAAACCTTTCAGCAGCTCTGTGGCTACCACTATCTCCACATATGAAAACAGGCTTATTTGGGATCCAGGCAGAATGGAGAGATTGGGAAGCACATAGACCTGTGTATTCTTTACCCTATGCCCTTTCCTATGATTAATTTTTACTGAGAAAGGGCTTGTGAATCATTCTCTTGACAGGACAGCCCCCTCACCCTATCGGACTCCCTGTGTAAGGAGCAACGGATGAATGCTTCCTTTTTTCCTTTCCTCCAGGTGCAGTCATATTCACACTTGAGCCTGACAGCACATAATAGAATAGTTTTTACTTGCCTAGGGCCTTGGCTCTGTATTCTTTTCCCTTTCAGTGTTCCTCATTTGCCCACATCCCAGGGACAAAGTCAGTCAACTTGAAAATGTATGAAACTCAACGAGAATCATTTATTTCCTTGGGGCACTGAAGTGTGTGTGTGTGCGTGCGCATGTGCGTGCACATGGTTGAGCATGTGCATGCATTATGACAAAGAAAAGATGGTTTCAGAGTATCTCTATGAAAACAAAATGCTCACATTAACTAATTTCCTGGAATAGAGAGGGATGTCCAGACCTACCAAGTGTGGCTCCAACCCTACTTATAGGAGCCAAAAACATATTATCCAAGTTGTTTAGAAATTAAACACAGGTTGTCAGGCATCTTATTTAAAACAATAAGTTGTTATCCAAAGCAATATTTAAATTGTATGTCGATACATGGCTGGATTTTTATTTAACTAAGCAAACAATATGGACCTTAGTTTGAACACTGCAGAAACAGACTTGAGAATGAGATGAGCATACAGAGATAATATGATAAGTGATTACAAGAAATGAGTTAGTAGTGATCAAGGAAAACTTTCAAAGGTGTATTATCAAGTAAGTTAAAATTTTTGGATAGCTAGAGCACAGTCACAATGAAGAAGTCCAAGAGGCCCTAGGAAACCCAAAATTTATGCTATCTGTAGATCAAGAAAGCTGGAGTATTTATACATGAGCACCCATCATCCCATAGTTGCTTGATGCTAACAGAACAGTTAAATAAGCACACCAGGACAGAATGAACCATTCACCAGTCTCCACATAATTCCCTGGAGTTACAGTTGTTGAATGACTGTTGGAGAACACTGGAGTGTCAGGACCCCTGCTGTGTCTGCTCTAGTGCTCTTTCTCCTAAGGGATTCTACTAGCCTAATATGGAATGCTAGAAACTTTAAGATGGTAGCCAAGAATCTTCAATCTTACAGCTTCTATTGGAAAACTTAACTTTAAAATTTAAGTTAGCCTTAATTCTTTATTTTGTAAAAACTTATTGCGCAGATAATCAATTGTGAAGTAATGATTAAAATCAAACAAATGATATACCTCTAAAAGCAATTAAAATAATATTCTTCAACCTATCTCCATTATCAGTATGAAGAGAACAATGGGAAGTGGTATTGTGTCTCAATGTGGTAGAGTGAAAAAGAGATCAGGGACAGTGTCCAGGCCCCAATTCAAGCCCCACAACCAAAAAAAAAAAAAAAAAAACACGAAAGGGGAAAAATCAACTCTAAGTAGGAATATCTTTATTAACATATGAAACAACAACTGTAATGTGGAAATTTTTTTCACTGTAGATATTTAAAAGGAGTGAATAGGTTCTCTTCATTCTGGAATTAGTGAAGTGTTTGAGTATGCTTTGTTTATTTTGAATCAGTGGTCCTAAAATCTAATCAATAAAATTAATGAATTTGATTTGGTCTGAAAGAACATCTTTCATATACAAAAAGGATTTTTAGAAGCAAAAGGAAACAATGCCTTAAATCAGACAGTAAATAATTGAAGTTTTATCTTTAGTTATATCTTCCAAATAATTTTTTTAGGAAAAAATGATTCACATTTAGACTGGGAGGCTCAGGGATATACAAACCAAATATGTCCATCATTTATATTCCTTAATACCTAGAGATACCAAGAGGCAGGAAAACAATGGTCAATGGCCAATGGAAAATAAAAGTAGACTTCAATCAACTCAATTCCTGAAGTTAACTGTCAAGAATTGTGTCTTACACCACTCACCTGTAATACCATATTTCAAGAGCTGTCATATGCCCACATGATGATGGACCTAAGAATATAGAATGGAGAAAGAAAAAAAAATTGTTTCAAGACTAATTTCAGAAACAGAGCTTACAATGAACCAAAAATCACCCAGCCTTACATCCTTGTGATCCATTCTAGGTGTGGAATTCAGCATTGCAATTAGCAAGGATTTCTCAGCCTTTTCTCCACTGATGCCAACAGTAGAGTGATAAGTAGACAGTACGAGCTTCTTTCCTACCTACTCACTGTACAAGGTTCAGCATTAGCTCACTCGAGGTTGGATCCATTAATGGTGGAAAAGTAGTTCCACAAATGAAACATAATTATAAGTGGAATTTTATGAGAGATGTGTAACAATGGTAATGTCTGAATGGTTTTCCTTAATCTGTGTGAATTTAAAGAGTTTTATATATTAGAATGCCTTTCTTCCCTCCCACCCCCGCATCCTCGTTCATGTGGCGCTAGGGGTTATCTCAGGTCATTAAACAAAAACCAATTCCCACCAGGTGCTCAGGGTCATGGGTTCAGGGCATTCGTTGGATACACTTCCTTTGAGCTCAGCCAACCAAACCTAGTACAGAAGAGAACTTAATAAAAGAAAGGAAATCCTACTAGGACCTGCTCCAAGGACTCTCAGGGTTTTAAAACTCTTGCTTGGACTCCTTATGCCTTCAGGTTAACCATATGTAAACAATTGCTACTTTTCACACCAGAAGTGGCTTACCTTGCAGAGGTAGAGTGATTCCTTAGCCATAAAGTTTATAAGTCCACAGGCTAAGTTTATGAAGTGCTCAGACATACGATGGAAATGAAAGGACCTGTGAGTAGTAGTTAAGAGCTCCAGGGTGGGAAGAAAAGGACACACAGCCAAGAAAGCTATGTCCTATTAGTCCAAATGCATTGCTTTTGCAAAGAAACTATACACATTCTAAAAGAATTAAGGATAATCCATAGCGGTGAAATGTCCATAAGCTGGTAAAGCATATACACATTGCTTCCAAGGGCTATTAAGCATGAAAAGCCTGAAGAGAGGCTGGATGAAATACAATTAAATAAAATTTGGCTACAATGACTCTTGTCCCTAACATGAAGTACAGGAAACTCTTTAGGAGACTATTTTCCCGCTGAGATTAATGGGAGTACTGTAGGGACTTGGAGGATTTGATTCAGATTTTCTCAGTTTTGAGCAATTTCATCATAACTTTGACTTTCACCTAAGAATATTACTTCTACATCTGTTCCAGAATTTGGTAAGATTTTCCTTCTCTGGTCACATGCCTCACCTAAATCTTCTGCTTCCCTTAAAGGTGAATGAATTCTGTTAGGGTTCGTTTTCTGTTTGTTTGCTTTTATAAAACGAAACATTCACAAACAGATAATGTTCAACCAGCAGTCTTAAGTTTTTCTTATATTGTATTGTGGATAGAATGCATGGCCCTAGATTGGCTATGTTGACCCCAATGCCCTATTACGAAGTAAGGATTTTTGACTGTAATTGTTATGAAGGTACAGCCTTCATGATCGAGTAGGGAGACAAATAAAAAGACTACTGTGTATGAACCAGGAAATTCACTCTCACCACAAACAGAATTGTTTTACATCTTTTTTCTTTTTTTTTCTCCAGTCCGGGGGCTTGAACTCAGGGCCGGAGCACTGTCCTTGGGCTTTCTCAAGGTTGGAGCTCTACCCCTTGAGCCAAAGCTCCATTTCTGGATTTATATATATATGGGGTACCAAGAATGAACCCGAGTCTTCATTCCTGCTAGACAAGCACTCTACCCCTAGGCCAAACTCCCAGCCCCAAGAACTTTTTAAGCTTCTGTTTATATATCAGATTTTTCAACATTCAGTAGGTCAATACTTACCATGTGTCTAAATCCAGACGTAAAGCTAGGGGAATACAATTTCACTTTTCAGTGAAAGGAACTGCAATCTTATTTTTTAAAAAAATAAAGAAACATGATATTAAGACAGAATGGCTCGGTTACTCAGTTCTCCTCTTGCCAGTGCAGAACTCAATGTTCTATCTGCTTCTGTGCCTTCTCTGATACATTTATTTCTAAGCTAGGATGCTTGCTAATACAGGAGGCATGAATTAAAGAGCATCTGGAACAAATGTCTACTCAGACTACAGTCTATTAAAAAAAAAGAGAGAGAGAAAAAGTAATCTCTGCAACCAACCTTAGCTTCCAATATACAAAGGAGGGAAACTTCCAAAGTAAAACTTCTCCAGACTCAGACCACAAAGCCTTTCACAGGAGACTTGCTAGTGTATCTAAAAAGGGCTAGCATTATTAACTAGAGAGAAACATGCTGTAACACAGAAGGGTATTAAAGCTTCCAACCACTGTCTGGGCCTTAGATGTGCAAAATAAATAGCATTAATGAAGAAAATGAATTCTTAAATTTTAAGATTAAATATTGCTTTTGAAATGAAAGTTGAAGAAATCCTTATACATATTTATTTAATGTATATATTTAAAGCACAAAGAGCTGAATGAAACAAAGATGACAATGCTAGATATGAAAGAGAAATTCAATCAAGATAGATCAATTCTGAAAAAAATAAAATTTACATATGAGAAATAAGAAGCTTAATAAGCCAAATAAAAGCTTAATTAAAAGCTTATAGTGGGGGCCAGGAGTTTGGCCTAGTGGTTAAAGTGCTTGCCTAGCATGCATGAAGACCCGGGTTCGATTCCTCGGTACCACATACATAGAAAAAAAGCCGGAAGTGGTGCTGAGCCTCAAGTGGTAGAGCTCTAGCCTTGAGAAAATCCAAGGACAGTTCTCAGGCCCTGAGCTCAAGCCCAGGGCTGGCAAAAAAAAAAAAAAAAGCTTATAGTGTACATTGGATCATACATACCACAAGACAATATATCAGGTCTTGAAGACAAGACAGACATACTAGAAAAAGCAAATGAAAAAAAATTTAAAATAAACAGGTAAGAAGCATTTAAAATGTCTGGGACAGTAGTAAAAGATCAAATATACAAATAACTGGCACAGAAGGAGAACGGATACAAGCTAAAGTCATAAGAAATATATTAAATAGACACATGAAACTTTCCAAACCTTAAGAGATATTAATCCAAGAGCAAGCTCTTAGCTCTCCTAATAGACAAGAACAGAAAAGAACTTCTCTAAGGCTTACTATATTAAAATGTCATATATTTAGAAAAAAGAAAGAATTTTAAGAGCTGCAAGAGAAAAGCAACAGGTTACATTCACAGGTAAACTCATAGCAAAAGAGCTCTCAAAATAATTTAAAAGCAAGAAGGTTATTGGATTGTATACTACAATATTTGACATAAAATGTCTTGCAACCTAGATTACTGTATCCAGCAAAGCAATTCTTCAGAGTTAAAGGAAAATTTAATATCTTCCATGATAAACAAAAATTAAAGAAAATTACGACCAACAAACCAGCACTATAGAAGGTACTTGAAGAGTATCTTACACATAAGGGGAAGAGAAACACAGCCCTGAAAAAAACAGAGAAGAAAAGAAAATCTCATTAAATGAATAGAAAGCAAATAAGGAGCAGAAAAGAGCACAAAAATAACAAGCTAGAAATTTCTACACTGTTTTACTAAAGAACCCTGAATTAATGGTTTTAGTTCTCCAATTGAAAACCATGCATTGATGCATTGGATTAAAAAAAAATAAAGTTCAACCATTTGTTGACTACAAGAAATGTAAGTCATTGGCAAAGACAATCCCAGATTAAAAGGAAAGAATGGGAAAAGATTTTCCAAGCCAACTGAGCTCAAAGGCAAGCAGGAATAGTATGCTCATATCTATCAAAGCAGACTGCAAATCAAACCCGGTCAGAAGAAACAAAGAAGATCACTTGTATTAATAAAGGTACCAAAAGTATAACAATTCTAAGTCTAGGTATCAAACACTGGAATACTCAGTTTATAAAGCAAACACAATTATACGTAAGATGTAAAGAGCATTCAAAAGAATCTGGAGAGACAACATTACTGTCTTCCGAAGAGACAGCTCATACTGACAAAATAAGCAATAATAAATTTCAGAATTAAATAGCACTATAGATTTAATGGACTTGACAGACATCTACAGAAAATACCAGCCTGAAATTGTACAACGCGTTTTTCTCAGCAGCCCATGGAATGTTATCCAAATTATATCATGTGTTATCACAAGTGTATCTTAACAAATAGAACAAAGTTGAAATGACCTCTTGTAATAGATAACAGTATAATAAAACTACAAATCAACATCCAGAGAAGTCCCAGAAAATATTAAAAGACATAGAATCTGAACAATAGTTGTCTAAATTATCTGTAGGTCATTACCAAAATAAGAAGTGGACTGAAATCTTCCTAGAATCAAACTAAAATGAAAACATTGAATTTCAGAACATAGGGTACAGCAAAGGAAAGGCTAGAGCTATGAATTCCTGTGTGTTGTTTTTTAAGAGCGATATTTAAGCTGGGCACAGTGGCTCATGCCTGTAATCCTAGTTACTTAGAAGGCTGAGATCTCATGATCATGATTCAAAGCCAGCCCAGGCACTAAAGACCTTGACACTCTTATCTCTAATTAATCACTAGACAATGAGAAGTGGGGCTGTGGCTCCAGGGGTAGGGCCGTAGCCTTGAACTGAAGAGCTCAGGCACAACACCCAGGCCCAGAGTTCAAGCCCCACAACCCCCCCTCCCAAAAACAGGAGCAACATTAAAAAAAAATAACATAAGATGTATCTTAACATTTTTGAAAAGAAATTTAAAAAAAAAACAGGTCGCATCACAGAGCAGTAGGTACAAACAATGAATACATATTGGGACAAAAGTGAATGAAATTGGGGAAAAAAGAACAATGCTGAAAATTTAAAAAAAAAAACAGCATTGGTCTTTGAACAGATAAACAAGAGTGACAAACTCTTAAAAAGAAACAGCAATGTCAAGAAGAAAGAGACTTAAATGTACCAAATTAGAAAGAAACAGAAAAGATGATATAACAACTACCATGGAATGTCAGAATATAATTGAGGGATTTTTCCAAAACCTATATTCAAATAAACTGGAAATTATTAAAAATTTCATAAGCTTCTAGATTCAGAAGACTTACCAAATATAAACTCAAATATATCTATCATAAGCAATGACATTGAAAGTGCAATAATCTTCCAACAAAGCCCAAGGCTCACAGATTCAATGCAAAACTCCACCAGAAAATTAGAGAAGAATAAATATGAAAGTTTCTCAAACTATTTTGCAAAATGTAAACGGAAGGATCATTACTAAACTTATCCTATGAAGCCAGTGTTACTCTATAACCCTCACTAGATAAAGATACAACAATAACTAAAACAGATGATTGCAGATCAATTTCTTTCATGAGCATAGATGAAAACATCTCAAAAACATTTTCAAACTAACTTTAATAATCCATAAAATAATCAGTTAAGGCTGGAGGTGAGGCTGAAGTGTTCAAGCACATTTTTAGTGACTCAAAGGCTCTGAATTCCTGAGTTCAACACCAAAACAATTAAAGAGAGAGAAAGACAAAGAGGTGGAGAAAGAAAGAAAATAATGGGTAAGAAAAAGTAAAAGCAAAGACAAAATAAAACCAGTCCTTTTTATTTCATTCAATGTACTCTTATCAATTATTATAACATAGCAAATAAACAGAATAAAGGACAAAAGCCACATCCAACACAGGGCAATGAGCTTTCACTTCACTGCTCTTGTCAGTGTTCTTGATGGAGAGAACTATTTATCATTAAGCCACAGATTTTCTCTCTGGTGCCTCATTGGTCAAGTGTGGGTCACATGTATGCCTGCAAAGGAGCCCAGGAAAGTGATTTCCAACTATCTTCAGCTTTTACTAGGATACAAGTGGATGGGGGAATAGGAAAGTTGTAGGGATAAAAGCTTTAGCGAAGCACTGAGTATCATCTCAATAGTGGCAAGCAAAGACGTCAGCCTTCTATCACGTAGCTTGGCTGTATAAGCTGTGCTCTTCATGAAATAATGTCAGTTCATGAGTGTTTTGATCCAGTATCTAATATGTTGTGATAGTTATTTCAATTCAGTTGAAGGAATTGGAACTATTATTTGAAATTTACCATTAAACCAAACTGTGCATTTGTTTTTCAGATGCAATAGGATACAATGTAGTGATTTAAAAAACACACTTTGTGGTACTCTAGAATTCTGTGGAAACCAAGGGGGTAGATTGGAGTTGAAGATTAACCATTCTCTGTCATATCATCACATAGTTCAGCCATCTCTACCTTTTATTATTTGTAACTAAGAGAGTTCTGCTTTAACTATATTCACGAAGTAAATTTTACAGTTTGGGGAATTCTTTGGTAACAAGAGTTCAGAACTTGAACATAAAACTTGGTTGAATCTCCTCTTACCTCCTCTTCCCCTTTCTCCTTCTCCTCCTCCTATTCCTCCCTCTCCATCCTCTGCTGATACTGGGATTTACTGTCAGTACCTTAAACTTCCTTGGTTGGTTGGTTTGCTCAGCTGCACTTTTCTTGAGTCACACCTCCAACCCTGCTTTTTATTGGGGATAATTTGGAGGTGGAGTCTCTCAGAACTGGCTTTGCACAAAGATCCAAATGATATCAGGCTCCTGAGTAAGATTCTGGGCATGAGATACTTATGCCTAGCTTGGATGAATCTTAATATTGCTATTTATTAGCATGCTTGAGATCTACAGATGGGCAAATTAGAATCCTTCTCATTGTAATGATTGATGTTTTAAAGATGTTGAGCTCATGAATTTTGAGAGATACAAGAGTTCAAAAATTCACCTGTGAATTCTCTTCTAAGGACAAATTAGGTGTCCAAAAACTATCACTATCTTTTCTTATTCACAATCACATTCATATTTAATCACACTGTAGCACTCCAATGGGTCACTGTTCAATTATTTACTGCACCAAGATAGGTTATTTAAATTTTTTTAAAGAAAATGATTATCATTTGTGTAGAGATATTTCCTTGTACTGTAATGTTCTAATGGAATAAATACAGGAATGAGTTTATGGATATAAGTATATAAACATCTGTTTGTTACCCAAGGTTCTCTGCAAGATATTATTTTCTCCAATGAAATTATGAAGATTTTTATTATCTTTAGCAATGCATCATTGGACCAGATTTTAAAAAAAAAAACCTTGGCAATTTTAAGCATTTATGTTATTTAATTTGGGGAAGTGTATCACGTATGAAAAAATGTCATCTGTTGATGCTGATGCTATAGTTTGGTAAGGCTTATTCTCCAAATGTTCCTGTGCTGAAGATCTGGTCGCCTGTCCAGCGATTTAACAGGTGGTGAAACCCTAAGAGTTAGAGACTACAATGGTTTCCCTCATTTGTGATAATCAGTAGAAACCTTGGGCTCTCCTAGCAGAGATTTGCGATAGAGCAAAACCTAGATACATAAGGCCATATAGTATGATGCTAAATGAAAGGACCCCCAGGATATAGAAACAAAAGCCATATAATGAGTGATTGTTGTCCTTAATGTACTATGT
Organism: Megascapheus bottae; assembly: GCF_031878675.1. Taxonomy (NCBI): domain Eukaryota; kingdom Metazoa; phylum Chordata; class Mammalia; order Rodentia; family Geomyidae; genus Megascapheus; species Megascapheus bottae. The sequence goes on along the minus strand of NC_143526.1, from coordinate 24,047,133 downwards.
TATCTCTCATCTCTTTTGCTGTCCCTTGGTTATCTCATATTGTTACAGTATCTCACTTTGTTATCTGATATATTGGATATATTTGTATTTGGTTATTTGAAATTGGATAGGGAATGGGGGAAACAAGATGAGGGGTGGGAGTGGGTGGGAGGGAAATGGGGACCAAGACATGTGAAAGGGTATCAATGTATGTGAATTAATGCACCTTCTATCTGGCGAATATAATGTAACCCTTCTATTAATTACAATGAAAATATATGAAAAAAAGAAGGAATGGGCGAGGAGAGGAGATAAGGAGGGAGAGAAGGAAAGGAGACAGGAAGGTAGAGGAAGATGGAAGGAAGGAAAGAGGAAGGGGAGAGAGAATGCATTTGAAATGAGAAGGCTTTGAACATCTCACTATCATGTAGGACTCAGTGTTGCATTTCTACAAATGAGTGAAGGGAAATGATCTATAGATAGTTTCCAACTGCAGGCTAAACCACCAGCAATCAAATGTGACAGTAGGTGGAGTACATTTGCACATGAACTCCGTCCTCAGAATTGTAGTTGTGTCACAACATACTAAAGAGAAAGAGCCAGGCCTGGCAGCTTACTCCTGTCATCCTAGCTACTCAGGAGGCTGAGAACTGAGGATCCTTATTCAAAGCTAGCCTGGCCACTAAAGAGCTTGAGACTGTTATCTCTAATTAAGCACTAGAAAATGGGAAATGGTGCTGTGGCTCAGGGGTAGGGAGATAGCCTTGAGCTGAAGAACTCAGGGACAGTGCCCAGGCCCAGAGTTCAAGCTCCATTACCCACAAAAAAAAATAATAATAAAGAGAAAGTTAGAGGGGTCCAGGAATTAGGAGATCCAACCCAAAAAGCCAGTCAATGACGGCAGCCTCAGGTGAAGGGTGACTACACTGTCCTGCTTAACACATCACTTACTCTGTGAATGGCACAGAAGTGGGAGAAATCAGGCCGATTTAAAGCCCCTCTAAAAATTCCCTCAGAAACTTCACGAAGAAACTGAAATCAATAAAAAAACTCATCCATGAAGCTTTAGCCATTGGATAGAAATGGTGGCTGATTTAATGGTGACCACATCGAAATTTATACAGAGTTAAAGAAAACAATGATTAATTTGGGGACACAATAGCTATAAAAATTAAGTCACAAAAGCACAGCTCCGAGGAGTACTTACTTATTTATCATAATTTAAGCACTAATGATTGATCTAGTACAAATGTGGAAATACTTGTATTGGAGAACTATGGTTATAGGAAAGAGAGGAGAACGGGAGGCAAACCATCAAGATGTAGCAATGCAAACATAAACCAGAGGGAAGTGGGGAATGCTGAAGGACTCAGTAAGGTCTGAGGACTGGGTAGAGAAATGTGTGTTTGGGGGAACTGTCATTTAAAACAAACTTGTAGCCAAGTGCCAGTGGCTTGTGCCTATAATCCTAACTACTCAAGAGGCCAAAGTTTGTGAGATTCTTATCTCCAGTAAACCACCAAATACCTGGAAGTGGACCTGTGGCTCAAGTGGTAGGGTCCTAGAGCAAAAAGAGCTCAGAGATAGAGCCGGGGCCCTAAGTTCAATGCTCAGGACTGGCACAAAACAAACAAACAAAACATTTAGGATTATTAGATTGTTCAAGCTGTGTACTTTTGTAATTTTGTTTAAACCAGAAGCTAATAAAAGTTGGGCAGGTCATTTGGCCTGTATAATCCTAAATTTGGTGCACATGTGTGTGTGTGTGTGTGTGTGTGTGTGTGTGTGTGTGTGTGTGTGTGTCTGTGTCTGTGTGTTTGTGTGTGTGTGTGTGTGTGCATGTGTGTATGTGAGAGAAAGATGACTAGTACAAATGTAGAAGAATAAAGGCTAGTGTTATACAAAAAAAAACCTTGGCAATTTTAAGCATTTATGTTATTTAATTTGGGGAAGTGTATCATGTATAAAATAATAGTATAGCATTGTTAAATTTGTAATGATTTAATAACTGGGAGATATACCTTTTTATGATTTTTTAGAGTGCAAAAAACCGTTTCTGCAAAATCAAGGCAATAATCATTAAAAATGGAAATGACTAATAAACAGAGAAAGCAGAAATGAACAAGCCAATCCCATCTCTCATAAATTCCATTTTTAAATTAAGTAAATATTATTCCAGAGAATTTAATTCCCTAACCTCTGTCTATTCTCCTCCCTCCCTCTCTCCCTCTCCCTCCCTCTCTCCCTTTTCCTCTCCCTCCTTCCTTCCTTCCTCTCTCTCTCTCTCTCTCTCTCTCTCTCTCTCTCTCTCTCTCTCTCTCTCTCTCTATTTCTCTCTCTCTCTCTCCCCCCATCTCTGCTTTCTCCTCATGAAAGCATTGGACAATCCTAGATAACTTCCATTGACTATGAAATTTTTCTCCACTGTTGATGGCCATGATCAGAACTGTTAGGTCATAGAACAAGTGCATGTTCTACTTTCAGAGATTTTGCTTGTGCTTCTATAAAACACCAACCATTTACTTGCCTCCCTGTTTTGCATCATACTTGCAAACATTTCAAATGATCAGACCTGGTATTATTGCCTTTATTATTTTAAAAGGAATATTCCAGATAAATGATTGTTTTAACTGAACTTATTCTAATGGCCAGTAGCATTTTCCATTTAAACAAGCGATTTCGGATTCCTTTGCTTTGAAATGTCTGTTTATAATCTTTTATAATCATTTTTTGTCTCTCATGTTTATATTTCTCATTGATCTGGTGTCTCTGTTTACTTATTCTGGTTAGTGATATACTTAAACTTGCATGTGTATATGCTTGCATTTTTCATTTGCATTCATGGAATTTCTTCTCCTGTTTCATAGCTGAACTGGCTATCTTCCACTTCCCCCGAGGAGCTGCTTTTGGTCTATCTACTCTGCTCTTGACCAGAAAAGCTGACCTCATTGTGACTGATGTGTGTAGCTTTTTCCTGTGTATTTTGGCCAATAGGATTCTATCAAGAGATAAAGAGAGAAAAAAAGAGGAAATGGGACATTTATTTTGGCTCTCTCTCTCTTTCTCTCTTTCTCTCTCTCTTTCTCTGTATGTGTGTGCACGTGTGTGTGTGTGTGTGTGTGTGTGTGTGTGTAGTTGTTCTTATCAGGCTTTATTTTTGTACTGAAAAATTATTATGTAAATATAATGGTGTCTTTGCCACTTTATTTAATAGAGGAATAGAATATGGCAAAAATACTAGCCTAAACTTTAAGTGGTTTATAAGCCTCTGGGAGGGGATGGAAAAATGAATTTTGGGAGCAGCAGGGGAATAAGAAATCACCAAGGACTTAGCTAAGGCAGTTTTCAAAAGTCCACTAGAAATAACCATAATAACTTATGCAGAAAATTACTGCCTGTGACAAGAAGTTCTCATGTTTTTCTTACTTCTTTCTGTAGTATTTTTCATGATTTTAAATCTTACATTGAGGTATTCCATCCGGAATTGATATTAGAATAGTGTGACACATAAGGATAGCTTTTACAGGTTGATATCCAATTTTTCCATCATCATTTTTGGAGGGTGGGGTAAAGGGAGGCCTTTCCTAGAGCTTGAACTCTGGGATTGATGCTTTCCCCAAGCTTTTTAGTTTGAGGCTAGCACTCTATACTTTATCCACAGCTTCACTTTTGGCTTTTTGCTTTGTGATAAATTGGACATAAGACTCTTTATGGACTTTCCTGTCCAGGCTGGGTTCAAACTGAAATCCTTAAATATCAATCTACTGAGTAGCTAGCATTACAGATATGAGCCACCAATGCCTGGCTCATTCCTGTTTTGGGCTTCCTTATCACATAGTAGATGGTAGTAAGTCTGTGGGTTTATTTCTGCATCTTTTGCTGCATAATGAAAGTCCTCCCCACCTTGATTTCCATTCTGATGAACTTAAGATCATTAGCTCTGGGCATGACATCATGGCAAGATATGTCATCCCCTCTGCACTATTTTGGACATGTTGCCAACACTTGTCTGAAATTTTAAAAGACAGTATGGTAAGAGTAACTATGATGCTGGGCAAAATGAGTTACCCAAGTTAGTGTCTTTTTAGCATATAATTCAGGTCATATATTAATATCAGACTGGTTTTTATCAGCTGATTTTTAAAATTATGATTTTCGTCATATGAATAGTTACTTGATAAGTAATGTTTCTATGTTTTAGGTTCAACATTTTTCTCACGTTGGCCAAACTGAAAAAGAAGTGTTCTTCCAGGAAGAATTGGAAACTTCAAGATGCTCTCAGTGAATAACTAAATCTACCTTAGATACTTTTTCTTTTTTTCTCCCTAGAGAAATTTTTTCTTCTTTCCTGCCAACTGTACTATTATAAAGTACATTTGATGCATTTAATTTCATTTCCACAAACGTCATGTCCAATACATGAGCATGCCAAAATTCTATGAGAATATTTCCTCTGCTCTTGTCATGCCAAGTTAAGTAAAAATTAATTTTCTGAAGATCTTGCACATGTCTCATTTCACATGCTTTCACCCCAAACTTGCCTAAAAGAAATGAACACAAGTGATCATTTTCCGTTGGGAGATGGGTTGAGCAAAGATGTCGTTTTGGAAGAAACTCTTAGCTTTAAGTGAATCTCTACATGTATGCTTTCCATATTACCCGCTCTGGTTAGCTTTCAAACAAATAGCATGTTCAAACAAGTACTTTCCAAAGCAAATTACTCACACCTAACTACACATCAGGAAATCTCAGCTGAACTAATATTTTTTAAGACTGTTCTCAATTCACCATTCTTATGGAACAAAATTGAATTTTTTCCCCACCCCTCATTTTACTCTAGCACTTCTGCTACTTTTACCACATGTCAGTGGAATATGCTACCAAAAATAAAGTCTTGAGTTGGTGACATGAAATCAATTCTGGTATTCATCATCGTTATTCTCCAATGCTCCATCCATTACAAATCATGGAATGTTAAATAATCAAACTCCCCCCCTTCTTTTCTGCCTATCTTATTTTAGCAAGATGTTTTAGCCTTTCAAGAAAAAAAAAATGAAAGCCATGTGTTTTGGGTAGTTTCCATTGCAGTATGATTACTGCAATGAAGACATTTTATTGTGTTAATTTTCATTAAATAAAACCCTGTTGAAAGCCAGTAGTTTTCCAAAGGCCATATGATTTATGACATGCTAATGTTTGCAGGGAGACACTCTGTTTCAATTATAAGCCGTAAGTAATGCCTTTCAGAACAATTCAGTAATAGTATCACCCACGACAACTTTAATTTTAGAACCTACCAACAAAGCCATCAGCTTCTGCACAAACTGAGTGTTCATCACCTCTAAGCTATGTTTAACATCAGATGAGTGTGCTTGCCAAGGACCTCAGGTCATGTGTTTCCAGCAAGTAAGCACTCCCTTAGTGTTAAACCCTGGGTTTCTACAATTCAGATTCCTTTTAATTTCTCTACCATCAGCAGTGTGAGATGTACTAGATTCCTAATGGAAGTAGGAGTGCAACTGAAAGAAGGAGGATATTTTGGATATCTTTCCTGTACATCTTTTTGTTTAGTTTGCTTATCTCTAACTTGTCATTCTTTCTGAAGATCCTGACTTTAAGTGAAAAACGTGTTAAACAATTAGAATATATTTTTTATCCATCTTATGGGAAAAGATTATGGTTTATTTCAATTATGCATATGTTTCTCATGGATAATACATATGTATATATATAGATATATAAAATAGATGTCCAGGGAATATAAATTTATATAGCAATTTAGAGCAGTCTTGAAGTGCTCCAGAAGTGCATACATCACATTTAATTAAAAAAAAAAAGACTTGTACTTCCAAGGTATGGAATGAGGACCTCAGATTGGGTAGTGGTTATGGATAAAGGACTTAAAGGGACTATTGCTTGTAGATAGTTGGACATAAAGAGAAAGAGGGAGAGAGTGACACAGACACACACAGAAAGAGAAATAAGAAGAGAGAGAGAGAAAAAAGAAGGAACAGAGGAAAGAGCAAGAAAGGGTAAAGACAGCCACAAAAGCTCTGAAGTACATTTTCTTAACTTCTTATGTTATATATACTTTAATATCTTCATTAGATTTTTAGTGGTCTTCTTTAGTGAATTAATATCACATATTTTATTTAGATTTTTTCCCATGTGTCTCCATTTTATTATGTAGATAACAAACATTATATACATCGTATGTACTATATGTATTCATTATTCATATATAGCAAATATTAACTCACTGGTTGTTTTTGCTACATGATAATTATTGGTTGTAGAATGTATATATATACTATTATACTATGGTTTGGGGTATAGATGGCATTGTTAGTTATTCTCTTCCAAAATGAATAAGAAGTATTCAATCATATTTTCCACTTATATTCTTGCTGCTGTTAAAAATCTTGGATACATGTTTCATTTGTTTTAATTAAATTAATGTTGTAAATATCTATGTTGGAATATTTTGAATGAATAATGTCTTATACCACTTTAAAATAGTAAATAATGAATAAAAATCTATCTAATTATATCTATAATTCTACTTTTTAGTATATTTTTCATTCCTGTGAAAGTAGCACTTCTATACTGTTTTAACAATTATAGCTGTTAGTAATTTTTAATAACTACCAAACAATTTCACTCTCCTATGCATTTTGAATATGAGATTGCTACAGTTTGTCCTTTCCAGTTCATGGGTCCTCGAACACATAGTTTGACTATTTCCAGCCAATGTACATAAACTTACAGAGACAGTAAGAATATATTTAATTCCATATCTCCATCATAGTAATGGTAACCATTTTTGATGTCTACACCAATTCAGTAAGAAATTCCATCATAAGTGAATATCTTGTGTGAGAGGAGGACTGATTTCGTATAATCTTGGCTGGTCCTTTTGTTAAGAAAACCAGCAGTTTTCTCAAGATTCCTTTAGGTTCTGTTTATTCAGGAGTGAACTCACACCAGAGAAACACTAATAGTTTTTGGCACTACCTAACAAAATAATAAGTCATAAAACACTAGTGCCTTCTATCTCCCTAAATTAATGTTGTCAAGAAATAATAAGTCTAGAGCCATCCCTTTTATGTATGTCAAACAATATAAAATAAAAGGCATGGACACAAGTCTAGTGATTAGGCACTGACAATCAACCATTGCATGATTTCATAATAAAAGGATGTGCATTATTCTACTTTGTGGGACACCTAGGTCTTTAAGTTCCTTTCCCCATTAATGGCTATCAAATAGGGAGGTGTTTATTTTGCAAAGAAAGGCCAATACTGTAGATGGAATTGCTCAAGTCTTATTTTAAATAAACACTCACTGTAAACCATAAAATGGTGCATTTACCATGATTTTCATAAAGAGTTCATTTACATTTATGTGGAAAAAATACATTGAACAAAAGATCATTTAAACTTTATGTTTGCACAAGTTTCAGCTCTATATTCAAGCTCTGCTACTTATGAGACACTTTGTAGTCAGGGGAGAATGTGAGGTTGGTTTGTAGGCTTTCCAGCCCCCCCCCCAACCCAAATAGGTGGAAATCCTTTTGGATGCTAACCACTCCCAATACAAAGCCCATTTGTAGTTTCCACTTCATTTTCAATCATGCAGACCAGTGCAATCATTCCTGGGGCCACATTTGTAGACAGAGGTAACCATTTATGGAATTAAGCATGATAATTTCATCCTGTAAAGCCTCCCATGTGGTGAGAAAGTACAGTTTGCTCTCCTCCTTGGAGTGGGTGTCAACAAATTACATCCTTTTGTGCATGAATGACTTTGGTATTGTCAAGAAATGAATGATTCAGCCTTCTAAGGAGAATGGGATGCTACCAGTGACAGAATAGAATTGTGGGAACACTTCATTTTTTAAAATTGGAAGTTCTTTGGCTTGTGTATTTGAAGAAATACACAATAATAATGGTGCAGAGAACTTGTTTCTGACTTCTTACTATTGGTACTGATGGAATTTCACCTCTGTTTTCTGGTTATTTGTGAGGTTTACCTGCTCCCCTAAAACCATCTCATATAAGTTTTATCAAATAACCTAGAAAGGTTATTCTTCCATGAGAAGCTCCATAAAATACCAGTATATCATGTCAAGCTATTTTAAGATAATGCATATATCATCCTAACAAATGTACATTAGAGAGCATCTAAGTGGCTGACAGGTGGGTAAATTTACAAATATTTGGAAATAGGATAAAAACTACCTTTGTAAGAATACTTTTTTGAGCGGGGAGTGAGAGCTAGAAAACATAAAATAATGAGTTGAAAAGTGAGCATTTTAGTTTGAAGGATATACATATACAATATGACATTTATCTATACTTATTTTCTCCTAGTAAATAATTCTTTCCAGTGTGTAATGGGCTATGACAAATTATACATTGGCCAGTGGAGAGAAACATTGAGAAGTTGAACTTTTTGTATTGTCACCTTTGACCAAAAGTTTGAGATAATTATATATTTACCGAAAAGTTGAGAAGTTACATATTTAAACATTGTAAAATCCATGTAGAATTCATGCATACCTTGATGACCCTGCTTCTATTAATGCTAAATATTATATTACTACTGTAAATTTAAGGAACTAAAAAATTAACATTGGTGTAAATGAACTATCAGACTCTTTATTGTTACTAATTGCCCACTGCCAATCTCGTTTTGTTTAGACTATAAATGCAACCATACATGAAAACAATACAGAAGTAATAGTTGACAGTAAAATAATATTACTAGACTCTCCATCTACTAATATCATTCTACTTTTCTTTCTAGTAACTATAGTATAATGAAGAACTCAATATTTTTGTCAATTTATGACTGTGGTTGCAGAGAAACTACATACAGCTTATTGAAGACTCTGGTTGTCGAGCCAGGAAAACTAGTTCTAGATCCTAGAAAATGATGTGTGGATTCTATTTCCTCTATATCAACCACTGCTAGTCTTGTTTAACTCCCAGAGCTTCCATTTTACCGAACATATAAGAAAAGATCAACAGATATTTGCTATAAGAGAAAGTAAATTCATAGCCTATGTTAATTTTCTTTCTAAAATAGACAAACATGTCACTTTACAGGAAAATATAGTTCAGATAAATGTGCTTATGCGTGCCCCGGTGAAAGACAGCACACATGCCTTTGATCAAAGAATTCCTACAGCTCTCCAGTATAACGTTATTTCACCTTGAAACCAGTAAGAGGTAAGCAGTAATGCATTGTGGGAATAGGCTGGCTACAGAGTTGGTCTCAAAGCTCTAAGACGTTGCATTCAAACACCCTGCATTTGGCTGTTTTCATAAGAATTCTCTTCAATTAACTACCTCCTACCACATCCACATCACAGGATATTAAAAAGGCTCGTTCCGTGGCTGTACGCTGCAATGCATGCTGTTTTAACATGAGAATGCAATTAGCTTATTATTTTCCTCTGAAGTGATTGAGCTTCTGGGAGTTTAAGCAAATTGATACGTTTGTTGATTAGGAAAGAACATGTTCAGACTTTCTCTGTATATTTTAATTCAGCCTAATGTGCAAATCTAGTGCTATTTCATTCAACTTGTCTAATAGCTGGTGGAAAGAAAGATTTTTGGCAGCTGCTGTTGATAGCCAGTTGGCTAAGAGGAGGAAGCTGCTGCTTTAGCACCGGCCATTTGCCTCATCTGCACAAAAGCATCTTATTCAGAGAGGCCATTTAGTCTTTCGATTAAATTGATTAGGGATATGGGAAGCTACGGCAAAAGTATTGAACAAAAAGCATTCCTTTTTCAACACAAGTACATCCTGCCCTCTTCTCCTCCGCTCCTTCCATTTTAACAGTGACCATGAGATGCTTAGTGATAAATGAACCCTGTAGGTAACTTAAAAATTCCAAGGCCTAGGATATGTCCTATACCAATAAAAGAAGAAACTCAAGGGGCAGTACACAATCACTCATTTGCCTAAAAGTAAATTCTTCGAAACCGACTATGGTGACTGAAAGATAAAGGAAATTTCCGCAGACCCCTTTGGCCCTGTGATGAAGGACACGGCAGCCCCCATGCATGATCTTCAGCCTCAGGACTGTGGAGAAGATGGGCTAGAAAACTCTTCCAGGCCTTCAGAGCAAAGTGAGAAGAGCAACCACTTCTTCACAGGGTGCCAGTCAGGCTCAACAATCGTTCCATGTTCAGTTCCAGCACATTCAATCAGTAGGACAGCCTATCACACAAGGATTCCTGCACAGATCTTTGCCTTTATTGATTCACATTATTTTAATTGGGTCTAGGACATAGACCTCACATAAGTACTTTCCTTCTCTTCTCTTCTCTTCTCTTCTCTTCTCTTCTCTTCTCTTCTCTTCTCTTCTCTTCTCTTCTCCTCTCCTCTCCTCTCCTCTCCTCTCCTCTCCTCTCCTCTCCTCTCCTCTCCTCTCCTCTCCTCTCCTCTTCTCTCTCTCTCTCTCTCTCTCTCTCTCTCTCTCTCTCTCTCTCTCTCTCTCTCTCTCTCTCTCTCTCTCTCCCTCCTCCCTCCTTTCTCCTTTCTTCTCTCTCTTTCTCTTGTACTCTTTTGTGTCAGGCCTGGGGTTTGCACTCAGGGCCTGGATGCTCTCCCTGAGCTTTTTTTGCTCAGAGTTAGTGCTCTACTAACTTTTTGCTTGTTCATTGCAGCTAGGACTTCCCTGAATAGGCTGGCTTGGAACCCTTGTCCTCAGACCTTAGCCTTCTGAGCAGCTACCATTGCAGGTGACAGCCACAGGCACCCAGCTCCAACAACACATTTATAACAATACCGACTTCTCTGTCTCCCTTATTCCATAACTCCTGACAACAATCAGTACATTTTATATCTATAATCCTGTTATCTCAAGGGTATGTTCTATAAAAGGAATCAGGTAAATACATAATGTGACAATGGATCTTTTCAGTTGGCATAATTTTTCTGATGACTTATCCAAACTGTTGCATTGGAATAATTGTACATGTTTTTACTTCTCTAATAATATTCCATTATTTCTTTGATTATTTGGTTATTTCTAACTTGAGGATATTCAAAATAAAGTATTTTTTGAACATTTGAACATACATATTCATGTATAAATAACTTCATTACATATATCTATCTCATTTACATATAATACAATTTATTTACATAAATATAGTATGAAATATCTATAAACCATATAAATCATATGTAACATTTCCATGTATATATGCAT